>NC_091466.1:67846525-68446525 GCF_027789765.1 Dendropsophus ebraccatus | reverse complement strand
CCCGGCGTGCGTGCTGAGAGAGGAGTCCAACGCTCATAGAGAATGACGGAGCGCTGGACTCTCCCGTCATTCTCTATGAGCGTTGGACTCATCTCTCCGCGCACGCCGGGCTGCAGCGGCTAAGATCTCCGTGACCCGACCATCTTCAGAAGCGGGACCCGGCGCGATGAGGTGAGTATAGGGGGGTTGGGAGCCTGCCACCCCGTCACCGGGGGTGACAGGTTCCCTTTAAGTTCAAGTTCAGAAGAGTAAGCCTCATTAAAAGGCTAGCCAAGTGAGGCTGAAGTACTGAGTCAGACTGTATATGGTTGTCAGACTGTATGTGGTTGTCAGACTGTATGTGGTTGTCAGACTGTATATGGTTGTCAAGTTGCAAGTTTCCATGTTGAACATTTTCAAACTAAGAAAAGAAAGGATCTAAAGGAGGAGGATGCTGCCGTGGCCTCTGCACACAGTAAGTCCCATGTAACATAACATTAATTTTACATGGTTTAAAATGTTGGCGACCAAATATTCTATTTGGCGCCTAAATTTTTCAGGTTAGGAGCCAATGGCTCCTAGGTAAATTTTTTAGTCTGGAGCCCTGTATACGAGACCTAGACACAGTTTTCCCCCAAGCAGCGCTATTGCACACTATGCAGTGTTGTCGCTAATAGAGAGGACAAGTCAGGGATAATCCCAACCCAGGCCGAGGATGTCGTAACACAGTGCAGGACAGTATCCACAAGAAGTAAAGAAACTGATCCGGATAGAGCAAAGTTGCTAGAAGCCTATGCACTCTATCTTGCAGCGCAGGTGTAATCAGAGAACTTTGACCACTCTGCTCATCCCAGGTAACAAGGTCACCCTTTAGGACAGGTCGCCCGACACTGGTGGGCAATAGGTCGTGCAAAGACCAAGGAGTCAAAACACGGGCACAAGTATTCTCTTACAAGTAAAGTTCCAGCAGAGCACAGTACTACTTGGGTTGGGACTCTCTCAACATCCTCCTCTCTACACTTATGAACCTTCCTATCTCTCAGCACACAACTGAACCAGCACAGCTGTGTAACTCTTTCTACCTCTCAGCACAGATCTGGACTCTAGTCTAAAGTAACGAATCAAGGCGAAAGTGTATTATATGTTTTCTGTATCAAGTATCTTCATGGTAAACAAGAGTATATTTATTTTGACCGGACTTTGTGGTTCTTCACTAAGCACCGACACAGTAATCACACTTTCCTTGGGTTATCTCCACTTTCTGTGGGTGGCAGTGCCAATAGTCCGGGTGGGTCACTACTCCACTCCGGACCACCATGATAATTGCACAAGGGACCCCGCAACAGCCCGTCAGGTCACTGTCCACAGGGGAAAAGGTATAGCCAGCCTACTCAATATAAAAGCATGTGTTAGAATACCTGTGTGCCCACAAACCACCAATGGGCAGGGCTATAGCTCGGCCAACCACCACAGGAGTTGTGTCACCACCTGGCAAGTGACCGGCCACACTTCACAGCAGTGCCCCACACATGCAGTTCCTGACACAGCCACTGGTGGCAGCAGAGGGGCTGAGTGTAACCTTACTGCTGCATGTGTAAAAATGTGTAAGTTATATTACTTGATATTATATAACTTGTAAAACAATATATTTATTTCTCACCAGAATACCCCTTTACAAAAATCCTAATTTTTTTTGTTCTCTTGCCCTCATAGGCTGTCCATAAAACTGTGCTCCGTGTTGATGAGATAAATGACGCGAGCTTCCTACCACCTACATTGCCTCCTCTGCCGCTACCACTTCTTATTGCCTTTAACCGTCCTTTTATGCTTTGTTTTTATGATCAGAAAACCAGAAGTGTCCTTCTTGCTGGTAGAATTGTCAACCCGCAGAAATAAATGTCTTCATAACTTTCCTTCAATAAAATGTTAGTTTATAAATTTTTATTATAATTTTATATTGCTGTAAGAATACAGACACAGCTACAGACCAAATGCCTGAAGTCATACGGAGGTGATGTCTCCAATACTGGAAGAGAGCAAAGAAGATACAAACCAGCATCCAAAAGAAGCCATTTAAATGCAGCTGTCAGCTTTGACAGCTGCATTTAAATGACTAATCGCTAATTGCTGTGGCCCCCCTCTGAACTGCCCTAGTGACGCTATGACGTACATTTACGTCCTGGGTCATCTAGGGGTTAAATCCTTCTCCTCTGAAGTCTTTGGGGTTATGTTCACACTACGTATATGTCCGGCCGCATATTTTCGCGGCCGGACATATACATGTTAAACTCCGGACGGGGATTTACGTAAGTTGCGGCCGGTTACGTACGGTCCGCGAACTTACGCCTCAGTCTACTTACGCTTCCCGAGCGCCCTACGTAGTGATCTGACAGCGGACTTTTACTTGGAAATCTTCGGCTAGCCCCGGACACCCCACAGAACCTTTTGGATCAGCGATTCAAAGTGCAAAAATGAAGAAATCACCACTCCGTACGGGACCGCATGTTATGCTACGGGCGTAAGTTACAGCATTTTCGTCCTCAAAAAATGGTCTGGTTCATTTTTTACGGCGCCGCATACGATCCTGGTGTAAGTTCTTATGTAGTGTGAACTGTGCAGCCGTAGATCGTATACTTTCCATTGTACGCAAACTACGTAAATCTCCGGCCGCTTATTCACGGAACGTGCTACGGCCGGAAACTTACGTAGTGTGAACATAGCCTGAAAGAAGAACTGCTAATATGATACTCTAGGGCTGGGCGATATTGGCCTAAATTTATATCGCGGTAAATCGCACATGTAGCCGCGGTAATCATTATTATTATTTGTCGCAGAGTATATGGGCATGGTGCACAGTGTATGGGCAGGGCGCACAGTATATGGGCAGGGCACACAGTATATAGGCATAGGGAGGAGGAATGCTCTAATGGGGCTGGCCGGGTACAGGGTTTGATATCGCTCTGACGGGCTGGGCGGAGGGCGCGCTCTGAGGGGACGGGTGCTGGGGGGAGGTGGGGAATGCTCTGATGGGTCTGGACGGACACGGAACGGGGGTTTGATAGCGCTCTAACGGGCTGGGTGCGAGGGACGCTCTGACAGGCCGGGAAATATATTGCAGATACCGTCCTGGCAAAGTGACTGTATCGGTAATTTTGCGGTATACCGCCCAGCCCTATGGTACTCTGGGAGGAGGAATCATCCATCAAAGTGCATTATTTTACATTTGGAAACATTAAACTGCAGTCAACCCTATTGCACACTTTTGTGTAATCTGAAAACAGACAAACCTTACCTACCAAACCTTCTCCTATGTCAATATACTTACCTACCAAACCTTCTCCTGTCACTATCCTTACCTACCAAACCTTCTCCTATGTCACTATCCTTACCTACCAAACCTTCTCCTATATCACTATCCTTACCTACCAAACCTTCTCCTATGTCACTATCCTTACCTACCAACCCTTCTCCTATGTCACTATCCTTACCTACCAACCCTTCTCCTATGTCACTATACTTACCTACCAAACCTTCTCCTATGTCACTATCCTTACCTACCAAACCTTCTCCTGTCACTATCCTTACCTACCAAACCTTCTCCTATGTCACTATCCTTACCTACCAAACCTTCTCCTATGTCACTATACTTACCTACCAAACCTTCTCCTATGCCACTAACCCTACCTACCAAACCTTCTCCTATGTCACTATCCTTACCTACCAAACCTTCTCCTATGTCACTATACTTACCTACCAAACCTTCTCCTATGTCACTATCCTAACCTACCAAACCTTCTCCTATGTCACTATCCTTACCTACCAAACCTTCTCCTATGTCACTATCCTTACCTACCAAACGTTCTCCTATGTCACTATACTTACCTACCAAACCTTCTCCTATGTCACTATCCTTACCTACCAAACCTTCTCCTATGCCACTAACCTTACCTACTAAACCTTCTTCTATGTAACTTACTATTAAAAAGAACAGGACCCAAAAAAAAACCTTCAGTGCCTCACTCCAGACAGGAAAGAGAAAATTAAAGAACTACAAACTACTACTGGCTACAGCTCCTCCCTATCTTGACCGATTCTGTGATGTCCCCGGAGGCTTGGCTGGATCTTGTCTTTGAGCTCTAGTTGTCTGTGTGATTCTGTTGCTCCGGGTTAGAATCCCCCAGGGATTTTATATGAGTATTGTGCCTTTCTATAAAGTTGTGTTAACTCTGATCACCACTTTCCTTACAATATGGAAACAATACATTAGATAAGTTATTGTGTTGTTAAATTTATTCTGTAAACCAGCAGCAGCAGTAAGGAATGACCTGAGAGGTGATGTGTGTGTTAAAAGGGTTATCCAGTTAGGTTAAATACATGTTGAATCATCCCCTCTCCTGGAGACTAACAATTTATTCCATACATGTCATTACCTATTCTGTCTCCTTCCCTGATTTTTTAGTTGCTGCTTTCTGCTGAAGACACCAAAGTCCATTTTTGCTCTCAACTCCTTCTTCCTGTGCAACAGAGGCGGCAGCAGACTGGTGCTGACTGCAATGGGCTGCCTGAACGATCTAAGAAATACCCTCATGCCCCCTGTACTGCTTTCTTTTGATGCAATAGCACAGACAGCAAATGGGAAACAAGGGGGAAGCTAGCGCTCACCTGACAGGTTGGCGCTAGCTTCAGCCGGCAAATTGTGTGTATGGGCTTAAAGGGGTACTCCACTAAAAAAATAAAATTAGATCAACTGGTGTCAGAAAGATATATAGATTTGTAGTTTACTTTTATTTAAAAAAAAATCTCAAATCTTCCAGTACTTATCAGCTGCTGTATGTCCTGCAGGAAGTGGTGTATTCTTTCCAGTCTGACACAGTGCTCTCTGCTTCCACTTCTGTCCATGTCAGGAACTGTCCAGAGCAGTAACATTTCCGGACATGGACAGAGGTGGCAGCAGAGAGCACAGTTATCATATTAGAAGGTAACAGCATCCCACAGGCGGTGTTAGATTAAAAAAAACCTCCTTATTATTCCAGCATGGCAACATACATAGCGACATTTCAACCCCTGAGTTTTTTCAAGGGTTGAAACATTGCTGTGTATGTTGCCATGTTGGAATAAATGTTCTTCTTTTATCTAACACTGCCTATGGCATGCTGTTACCTTGTACCATGGGTCTCTAAACTGCGGCCCTCCAGCTGTTGCAAAACTACATTTCCCATCGTGCCTGGAGAGCCAAATCCAAAGCATTATCTGTCTAGGCATTATGGGAGTTGTAGTTTCGCAACAGCTGGAGGGCCGCAGTTTGGAGATCCATGCCTTATACTATCATTATATCTGTTTAGTCCCTCTTAGGACACTCCGACTTGTAACTATGTGCATCTGCTGCTATTGATTTTCATTTGAAGTTGAATATGGCAGGAAGGTCTAACTAAAGTGAGTACAACAGTTTTTTCCCCCCTATTTTTGGAAGCAGAGAGCAATGTCAGACTGGAAAGAATACACCACTTCCAGCAGGACATACAGCAGCTGATAAGTACTGAAAGACTTGAGATTTTTAAATAGAAGTAAATTACAAATCTCTGACACTTTCTAAAACCAATTGGTTTGAACATTGTTTCCCCCGCTGGAGTACCCCTTTAACATGGAGCCCATGGTTCTAATCCATTTTCCTACCACTAGATTATTGTAAGGATCTGGTTTACTTAATTGTTAAAAGGAAACCTTATGCTATCTTGTGGACTGACTTATGATAAGCTTTGTCTAGTCCAGGGGTGTCAAACTCAGGCCCTCCAGCTGTTGCAAAACTACAATTCCCATCAAGCCAGACAGACAAAGCTTTAGCTTTCCGGGCATGATGGGACTTGTAGTCCTGTAACAGCTGGAGGGCCTGAGGGTGAAACCTGTGGTGTACGGTCTTGGTTATTTTATCACATTATGAAATTATTATTGAGGGGCATTGCTGTCATCATCTTGGGGGATCTGCATTCAGCATCATGTGAGGCGTGTGGGATCTATCTCCTCATAGCGGTTTATGTTATCATCACAGCAGGTAACAGAGCCAAAGCTGGAGGCATAGTTGTATCTTAGCTAAGGGTTAGCTATGGGTTCTAATCCTGGGCCTTCCTGAATTTTCCATTCACTGTTCTGCAAACTGTTAATTTTTCAAGTATCAACCAAGCTTCTCAGCTATGTCTATAGCTCAGTGGTATGTAACATTTTTTGTATGTGGGTGACCAGGGTTCTAATCCTACTAGTTCCTGAATTTTCCATTTACTGTTGTGCAAAATTTCTGTTAATTTTTCAAGTATCAACCATACTCTCCAGCTATGGCTATAGCTCAGTGGTATGTAACATCTGTATTATATGTGGGTGACTGGGGTTCAAATCCTACTAGTTCCTGAAGTTTCCATTTACTGTTGTGTTAACTTTTCAAGTATCAACCACGCTTTCTAGTTATGAATATAGCTCAGTGGTATGTGACATCTATAATGCATGTGGGTGACCAGGGTTCTAATCCTAGTTCCTCAACTTTCCAGTCACTGTTGTGCAAACTTTCTGTTAATTTTTCAAGTATCAACCAAGCTTACCAGCTATGGCTATAGCTCAGTGGTATGTAACATCTGTATTGTATGTGGGTGACCAGGGTTCTAATCCTACTAGTTCCTGAATTTTCCAGTCACTGTTGTGCAAACTTTCTGTTAATTTTTCAAGTATCAACCAAGCTTTCCAGCTATGGCTATAGCTCAGTGGTATATAACATCTGTATTGTATGTGGGTGACCAGGGTTCTAATCCTACTAGTTCCATAATCTTCCATTCACTGTAGTGCAAACTTTCTGCTAATTTTTCAAGTATCAACCAAGCTTTTTAGCTTTGCCTATAGCTCAGTGGTATGTAACATCTATGTAGTATGTAACATCTATATTGCATGTGGGTGACCAGGGTTCTAATCCTAGTTCCTGAATTTTCCATTTACTGTAGTGCAAACTTTCTGTTAATTTTTCAAGTATCAACCAAAGCTTTCCAGCTATGGCTATAGCTCACTGGTATGTAACATCTGTATTGTATGTGGGTGACCAGGGTTCTAATCCTACTAGTTCCTGAGTTTTCCAGTCACTGTTGTGCAAACTTTGTTAATTTTTCAAGTATCAACCAGACTTTCCAGCTATGGCTATAGCTCAGTGGTATGTAACATCTGTATTATATGTGGGTGACCAGAATTCTAATCCTAGTTCCTCAACTTTCCATTCACTGTTGTGCAAACTTTCTGTTAATTTTTCAAGTATCAACCATACTCTCCAGCTATGGCTATAGCTCTGTGGAGTGTAACATCTGTATTGTATGTGGGTGACCAGGGTTCTAATCTGCTTTCAAGGAATTAAATTTACTTTCACTTGCATATTGTTTAAAGCAGGAGGTGGCTCAGGGGATAAAAGGCCAGGAGATGTAGCTGGAGACACTGGTAACATTACTAATGGATAGAACTTTTCTTCATAGCAGCAATAACATGACTGTAGCAAATTTGAACCCAGGTCTCCAGCAGGAGAGGCAGATCACATACTCCCTGAGCTACTACACCACCTGCCATTTTTGTAATCATGACAAATATTGTCACATTGTGAGATCACTATAGAGAAATATTACATCTGCATAAACAGCAATATAGATGTGGCTGTGGTCTGGAAGGTTAGATGTCAGGCTGGACAAGTATCAGGTCCTTGGGTTCTAATCCTGGTCTATTCCCTTTTAGAAATGTCTTTCCATCCTTCCTTTATTCTGACCATGACCCTGACTTATTTCCCTGAGGTCTCAGAGCAGGAGCTGGCTCAGGGGGTTGTGAACCTGGTAGTCCCAGATGTGGTGTTGCAGTCACAGGTTCAATACCCAGTGCTGGTGAGGTGTTGGCCTCTCTGGGTTCAATACTGGCTTGGTGTGAGCGACCCGGGTTAATACCCAATGCTGGCTGGGATGTTGGGGGAGCTGTGTCTCCCTGATGTATCTGGGAGTTGCGGTTCCCAGATACAGTCCCTGCTGGCTTGGCTTAGAGACCTGGGTCCAGGACCCAATGCATCATGTATTGGACTCTCTGGTTGATGCCCAATGCTGGGGACTGGTGTTAGAAACCCAGGCTCAGTACCCAATGCTAGGCTGGTGTACTCACCTGTGCTGGCTCCTTGCTAATAGCAGTGCAAGGTCCCTGTTTGTTAGGGACTACATGTACTCTATATAAAAGAGCTGCCCTGTGTGGGCAGCTCTAACTTATTTTAAACTACATGAAGAGAATCAAGAAAAGGAAGTATACTTGTTTCGAACACTTGATATAATATAGTTAGTACATACAATGCTCTTATTATTCTTCTTCATGAGAAACAGCAAAGCTAGGGATTTGAACCCAGGTCTCCAGCATGAGAGGCAGATCACATAGCCCTGAGCTATCACACTGCTCACAGCTAGGAAAGTAATTTTAGTGATCATGACATTAGATGTGGCCACATAGTGACATCACTATAGAGAAACATTACTGCTTATAGGGGGGATAAATGTCCAATGTGTCTGTGGCTTGGAGGGTTAGGTATCAGGCCTCATCAAGTGCAAGGTTCTTGGGTTCTAATCCTGGTCTCCCCCTCACTTAGATTTTTTTATTTTGACCATGACCTTCACCTATCTATCTGACCTCTCCGGGCAGTTGCTGGCTCAGGAGGTTAAAGGGGTTATCCAGCGCTACAAAAACACGGCCACTTTTCAAACTCAGTTCCATTGAAGTAAATGGAGCTTAATTGCAAACTGCACCTGAACTGGAGACAACAGTAGGGGGAAAAGTGGCCATGTTTTTGTAGCGCTGGATAACCTCTGTATAAAATCTGTGGTCATGCTTCTAGAACTCTCTACTAAGGTGTCTACAGTAATGAAATGATCAGGCAAAGCCCATTGTTGGTGACTGGTAAAGAGACCTAAAGAGACCTAGTACACATAAATCCTTATACAACTGAGGGGGGAAGCTGCCTGTCATCACTTTAAGATGAATATTTATTGACACTCACTGAACTACTAACAGACTCTTCATCTACTGCATATAGAATATCTAGATGAAATACTCCTTCTCAGAACAGCAACAGGACTTACATCCTGTATTCCAGAGCTCACTGTGCACCCCCCAGCAGAATAGTATCAGGTCTGATCTGACATACTTTAAAGAACACTCAGGAACACTGCTCTGTTAAGTGTATGCTCCTTGGGGGCGGAGCATGACACCATGAGTCTATTTGGTACTCCCTGTGACATGCTCCACCCCCGCAGACCCTGCACTAGACATACTTATATCATCTTCATTTAAAGCTGTGAGCTCCACTTGTCTTGGCTTTTCTTTGGCAGTGATAGCGCCCCCTGTCTTGCAGTATGTTACACCATGGTTCTCCTGCCCTTTCACCACTGATCATAGGAATATTTGATTTGTCATTTGAAATTTTTTTTTTTTTTTTCCGAAGCCTCTGGCAGTGGAGTTGGGAGATCTGTTACTGTTCCCAATGATCTTCATCTCTAAGTCTCCAGCATGTGAGGAAAATTACACTACATTCCAACATTCTATGGGAATGGACCATCAACCACAAGTTCCAGGTCTGAGAAGGACTATGCTATAAGAGGAGATATCCTATATGTGTGTATTAGGCTGCAAATCTTTGGACAGTGAATGGCGAGCCTGGATGGTTCCCCATATGGCATGATGTATCCATATCATGACGGCAGTGGGGAAAATATTTGTAGTGACACAGCCGCGGAGATTGAGTTTCCCTTCTGCCATCATGATATTGATACATCATGATTCATGACGGACAGGGAAACCATCCAGGCTGGCCCTTCACTGTCAGTAGGTCCACAGAATTTGCGCACGTGTGAATGCAGGCTTAGGAAGCATGCACATTAAGGAAAAAAGGCAGAAATCCCAAGAATTCCCACCGCGGACTCTGCTCAGAATTCCGCCTGCCTCATTGTCTCATTGTCCGCCGCTCCGGAACTCCACTCCGTTTACTATACCTTCAGCGTCAAAAGAAGAAGCTTAACCTTTTCCACAATTGTCCAGGCCGCAGCCCTTATTAGAGCTTCCTCAATGTTTGTATCTTGGATTGTGAATTTAGTCACAGGTCATAAAATCTTCTCATCTCATTGCAAAACTACAATTCCCACAATGCCTTTGGCTATCCAGGCACAATGGGAATTGTAGTTATGCAACAGCTGGGGGGGGGGCGATGGTTTCATTGGTTTTAACCACGGCAGTCAAGCAAACCAATGAGAAAGTCACCATTTACATCAGAGTAACCAGATGATGATTTTTGTTCTGGACACATACCTCTGTGTTACAGTCTGATAGAGGAATTGTACATTTTGGGTGGATCCTCTTATACAAAGAATCCAGAAGTAGCAAAACCTCTCTTTCTCTGAACATGAACAGAGGTGGCAGCAGAGAGCACTGTGTCAGAATGGAGAGAATACACCACTTCCTGCAGGACATCCAGCAGCTGATAAATACTGGAAGACTGGAGATTTTTTAAATAGAAGTAAATTACAGATCGATATAACTTTATGAAAGATTGATTTAAAAGTTAAAGATTTTTCACTGGAGTACCCCTTTAAAGCTACTCCCAGCTCAGTATATGCCTCAACAGAAAATAACATTGTTGAAATGCACAGCAGGTGGCGCTATTGCAGTAGTCTACGGAAGGGATGGTAGGGGGTATAATTTTCTGAGGTTATGCTCTGTCTTTCATGTGATGCTAGGGGGGGGGGTAAAAGGTGTATAACAGGGATGGGGAACCTTCAGCGCTTCCAGTACTTATCAGCTGCTGCATGTCCTGTAGGAAGTGGTATATTCTTTCCAGTCTGACACAGCGCTCTCTGCTGACACCTCTGTTCACGTCAGGAACTGTCCAGAGCAGTTGCAAATTCCCATAGAAAACCTTTCCTGCTCTGGACAGTTCCTGACAGAGGTGGCAGCAGAGAGCACTGTGTCACAATGGAAAGAATACACCACTTCCTGCAGGACATACAGAAGCTGATCAATACTGGAAGACTGGAAGTTTTAACATAGAAGTGATTTACAAAACTATATAACTTTCTGACACCAGTTGAGTACCCATTTAAATGGGAACATATAATATTAGGGAAATTTATGGACGGCACAAAAACATAACCATGATTACAAACAATTAAACACCCCACATATTGCGATGCATAGCAAGAGCATTCGGCCAAATATACAATATGGGACGTGTAACAGTCAATCATAGATCCAATAGTCAAATATCTCCCATTATACATAATTACACAATGGACACCTAGGGGAGAAACACACATAGCAACCTGTAACTGCAAGACAACCATGCTGTCTGTAGGGGAACGAGATATAGGGATCTCCCTCTCTTAGCTACACATCTAATTCCCTCTATCATCATCATCATCATATCATAAATATCACCCTGTAATAGGATCAGAATGTATTTTCTGGAACAAAAAAAGTGTAGAAAAAGTTCACATATTCCTCTCCTGCATAGACTGAGCTTTACAATTTCTATCCTCCAGATGGTATTCCCTGCTATGTGATATCACAAGGTCTACATTAGCTGGAGGATAGCCTCTACTCAAAAAGCTTTTCTCAGTATCTGTACATACAAATGTGTGTTCTGAGAAGGACTGAAAACAAACTCACCAATACGTGAATTTTTAATGACATGCTGGGGTACCAATGAGGTTTGCAGTATGGTTGAAGCAAGTTGTAATAAAGACAACGATCAGTCAAGGAGTCGATTGACTTATGATTGTCTTTCCACATGTTATAAAATAATCACCTGCTGACCGCACATTGCTACGTGTAATAGCGATGTGCGGGTAAAGAAGAAAAAAAAAAAAAATTATTATACTTACCTGTCCAGGTACCCCTGATGTCCTGCTGCCTGGTCTCTGTTTCCCGCTCACTGGAGCTATCTCGGCACTTGCAAACCAGTCTCTTAAGTTACAGGCCGCTCAGCCAATCACTGGCAGGGGCGTTTTCCCCTCTCGGCCAGTAATTGGCTGAGCGATCTGTCACCTCAAAGACCAGATTAGAAGTGTCAGAGACGGTTGCGGTGAGCAGGGAACACAGGAATGGACCAGCAGGACACCAGGGGAGCCTGGACGGATAAGTATATCTTTATTATATTACACCAAAGCAAAGGCTGCATGAACATCGCTAATGATTATATATATATATATATATATATATATATATATATATACACACATACATACATACAGTGGTACCTTGGTTTAAGAGTAACTTGGTTTAAAAGCATTGTTTTGGTTTAAGAGCTCCCTGTACTGGGTGGGAGCGCGAGTGGGGGAGGGGCATGGTATGCATAGCGGGGTCTATAGCCCTGTACTCTGACCCAGGAAGTCTCCCTCATGTTCCAAATCATAGCAGATCCACTTCAGGCTGGGGGTTACATCAGGGGACAGGACTGTGGAGGTAATCTCTCCATAGCTGTAACCCCTCTTTCCGTGGACAGAGAGTGCTGCTATACTGCGCCCACATCTGCCCTGCTCATTCCTTCCTGCTCCCTGCAGTCTCTGTCAGCCTTTGTGTTTCCCATCCTCTCCATTACTGTACAGTAACTTATAATATCACATATTCTGCTGTTTCTAAAAGTTTGTTTCATCTGTTTTACATGTTATTCAGAATAATAAATCATTATTTTTGGGGTGTGGAACCAATTGTCTGCATTTCTATGATTTCTTATGGAAAAATGTGCTTTGGTTTAAGAGTGGATTTGGATTACAAGCACGGTCCCGGAACAAATTATGCTCGTAATCCAAGGCACCACTGTACACACACACACAGCTCTTGCTGCATGATAATCACGCTATATAACAGACTCTGTAAGCAATCATTTGTGTGTAAATTGTACTAAGTGCAGGATATGTGTCTTTATAGTATTGTGTGCATACTGTGTTTGTACTGTATTTTATACAAGTATAGTGTGTGTTTATATATGTATAAATGCATGTCTATCTTTCTATCCATCTCCCATCGATTTGTCCATCCATCTAGCGCTATTGGATATATAATGTACAGCGGCTAGGAATTAAGAACTACCATATAGAGGGTTCCTCTTGAAACACGTTGTCCATTGCCAAAATAAATCTGACTAAATCCCATGGGTTTCTGTGTAAGAAAAAGTTGCATATTTTCATTGCACAGAATTTGACAACTCATTTTTGATCCGCCTTTAAAGTGAAAATTGTGTTATGGGATAGTATAGTGTTTATGGAGCACCGATCACATATTTATTTTATATATATATATATATATATATATATATAAATATATATATATATATATATATATATATATATATATATATATATATATATATATATATATATATATATATATATATATATATATATATCTATATATATATCTATCACATACACACTCACCTGTTTTATCCCTGCTATGTCCAATGCTGCAACACCTCCCCTTGACCTCTAATTAGGTGCCCGCAGAGACGATATACCAATAAAACTTGTAATCAATCACCGGCCTCAGCAGTAGATGGCACAAAAAAAAAAAAAAGCCAATGACAGCCACATGGATCCGAGCAGCAGCACTAGACAGGGTGGGGATAAAACCGTTGAGTATAGAGTAGTGAGGCTGTTTTCACACATGGCAGTTTTTTGGAATGCTGCCACTGCAGTTTTTGAGCCAAA
This sequence comes from Dendropsophus ebraccatus, assembly GCF_027789765.1. Lineage (NCBI taxonomy): Eukaryota > Metazoa > Chordata > Amphibia > Anura > Hylidae > Dendropsophus > Dendropsophus ebraccatus. The sequence continues at coordinate 68,432,807 of NC_091466.1, read as the reverse complement.
ACCAGGATTGGATCCAGCAGGTACTGTAGGAGACATAAGTGCTTTCTTAATTTTACCCATTACTTTGAATCCACTTTTGATTTTGACCAGAGAGCCAAGATATTGTACTACTTTACCTCATTAAATTGTTTAATAATGTTTCTGTCCCCCCCCCAACTGTGCAACCATCTCTTACTGAATTGTACCACTGACCCCTAATATACTGCACTCCTGTGCCCAAACATCTAGACCACTGTGCCCAAATATACTACACCCAGTGTCCTAATATCTAGACCACTGTCCCCTAATATACTGCATCCCTGTGCCCAAATATCTAGATCACTGTCCCCTAATATACTGCATCGATGTGCCCAAATATCTAGACCACTGTCCCCTAATATACTGCATCCCTGTGCCCAAATATCTAGACCACTGTCCCCTAATATACTGCATCCCCATGCCCAAATATCTAGACCACTGTCCCCTAATATACTGCATCCCCATGCCCAAATATCTAGACCACTGTCCCCTAATATACTGCATCGATGTGCCCAAATATCTAGACCACTGTCCCCTAATATACTGCATCCCCATGCCCAAATATCTAGACCACTGTCCCCTAATATACTGCATCCCCATGCCCAAATATCTAGACCACTGTCCCCTAATATACTGCATCCCTGTCCCCAAATATCTAGACCACTGTCCCCTAATATACTGCATCCCTGTCCCCAAATATCTAGACCACTGTCCCCTAATATACTGCACCGTGCCCAAATATCTAGACCACTGTCCCCTAATATACTGCACCGTGCCCAAATATCTAGACCACTGTCCCCTAATATACTGCATCGATGTGCCCAAATATCTAGACCACTGTCCCCTAATATACTGCATCCCCATGCCCAAATATCTAGACCACTGTCCCCTAATATACTGCATCCCCATGCCCAAATATCTAGACCACTGTCCCCTAATATACTGCATCCCTGTCCCCAAATATCTAGACCACTGTCCCCTAATATACTGCATCCCTGTCCCCAAATATCTAGACCACTGTCCCCTAATATACTGCACCGTGCCCAAATATCTAGACCACTGTCCCCTAATATACTGCACCGTGCCCAAATATCTAGACCACTGTCCCCTAATATACTGCATCCCTGTGCCCAAATATCTAGACCACTGTCCCCTAATATACTGCATCCCTGTGCCCAAATATCTAGACCACTGTCCCCTAATATACTGCATCCCTGTGCCCAAATATCTAGACCACTGTCCCCTAATATACTGCACCGTGCCCAAATATCTAGACCACTGTCCCCTAATATACTGCATCCCTGTGCCCAAATATCTAGACCACTGTCCCCTAATGTACAGCAGTGCACCCCTGTGCCCAAATATTGCTGCTAGGTGGGAGGCAATTGCGACCTTTTTGACCCCTATTGCTATGCCATTAATGCAAGTTAGTGGTGAATCCACTGCAGATTTTAGGCAGCTAAATCCACTGTATGACATCCAGAGCAGACACGCAGCGTGAAAAAACTTACTGCTGCCTGGTTGCATGCAAACAATGCCCAGAAATTTGCTTGGGACAATACTCTGAATAGAGCTCACAGGAAACTGTGCGAGGTATATGTGGTGATATGTCAGCTGAGAAGTCCATCCTGGAGTGGAGAGAAGAGTCTGCAACTCTGACATCCCCGATACCAGACCTAGCAGAGGCTGCGGGACGGAAAAGAGGCAACGTTATAACAAAGAACATTACATGGGACTGTGTTAGAAGGGACGGTTGTAAAGATCATTCTCTCCCCCCCAACCACACACCACCGTAGCCTCCTGTAACATACAGTCCAATGTAAAATCACATCACTGTCCTCCTCCTCTCAGCCTCCTCCAACATACAGTGTCAAGTGCAGTAAGGTAATCCCAGGGTTATTCTAGGTTATAGACTAGTACGACACAATGGGTTTTCAAGTTGTCTTGATGGTGGATAAGAGCCGGATGTGTCAGGTAGTTCTAGAACAGATGTGTCAAACTCAGGCTCTCCAGCTGTTACAAAACCAAAAGTCCCATTATGCCTGGAGAGCCACAGACAGAACACAGACAGAATTCTTGTGAGTTTGGACATTACATGTGGGGTGGTATTGGTGGATCAGGTCAGAGACGTATGGAGGGGACAGGGTGTGGACAGCCTTGTAAGCCAACCCTTTCAAACAAAAGTCAGTACATTTACTGACCTGCTTCAGATGCTCACTGTTTAGAAAAACAGTGACCGGAAGCTGCAACTAAACTTTCAGCTGATAGCTGACAGTTTAGTGTAACTGCCACTAGACCCCCAAAGGGCATCCAGCATCGGCAATTGCTGGCTTTGGTGGATCAGTAACGGTAATTGCTTTTGTAAAAAACACATAGGATTACATTGGAATCTCTGGAAAGAAAATGCTAATTTTAACTTTTCACTCTTACTTTGCAGTTATTCCTGTGAAATGCAGAAAGGGTTAAATAACTGAAGGAATGTAAATTTAAATACTTGAAAGAGTGAAGATTTCAAAATGGGTTGAATTGTGGGGGGATTTAGTATACAGGCCTCTAAAATATACTCCAAAACTGAGCTGGTGCCTAAAGAATTTCTGAGTTTGAAATTTTCACGAACATTTTGAAAATTGCTACTAAACATTTACGGCTTTAAAATCCCAAATAAGTAAAAGCATGTTCACCAAATGCTTTTAAAATAAAGTAGACATGTTATAGATATGAATTAATAAATAATGAATGTAGTATTACTATTTTCCTTATTGGCAGAGACTTTCAAATGTAGAGAATGCGCTTTTTTTTTTACATTTTTAACAACATTTTGGAGTTATTCACAAAAAAATTCTAAAGCTATCAACTCAAATTTACCACTAACATAAAGTAGAATATGTAACAAAAAAAACAATCTTGGAATCAGAAGGATTGGTAAAAGCATTCCCAAGTTATTGATGAATAAAGTGACACAGGTCATATTCATAAAATTTGCCTTGGTCCTGAAAGGGTTAAAGGACAACTTCGGCCAAAAGTATTTTTTAATATGTTATTACTTATGGAAAGTTAGACAAATTCCTAATGTACATTAAAGAGGATGTACCATCTTCAATGTGACACAGGGATAGAACGGCGCCGTCACTGGCAAGCCGGTGCCACGGTCCGTTTTTCAATCTGCAGCCCGGTTCCCGTGTACGCCGCCATTCTATCCACGGGTATCGGGCTGGAGCTGAAGCACAGGAGGCGGGCCGGCCCGCCCCCAGTGGGCGGAATCCCCCGACCCTGTATGACACAGCTCCATTGATTCTAACGGAGCTGCGTCATAGAGGGGAGGGAATCCCCTCCCACTGAAGGCGGGCCAGCCCACCTCCTGTGCTTCAGCCCCGGCCCAGTAACCGTGGATAGAATGGCGGCGCACACGGGAACCGGGCCGCAGATCGAAAAACAGACCGCGGGACCGGCTTGCCCATGACGGCGCCATTCTATCCCTGTGAAGGATTAAAGAGGATGTACCTGATGTTTGGTGAGGGGGATCTCCCTGGTACTACTCTTCCCATCATCTGCTCATACTATGAGCAGATGATGGGAGGAGGAGTAGTGTCTATTTGTCCCACTTCACCAAGCAGGGAGGGAGGAGGTAGTTAGATGCACTGGCACCTCTCTCCCTCCCTTTCTCCCCAAATTATTCCATAAACCAGCAGAGGGGAACCTCAGGCCCGCGGGCCGCATCCAGCCCCTGGGGCTTCTCTATGCGGCCCGTGGCTCCCCTGTGATGTGCGCCGCTGTGGTGAGGCAGGAGCCGGCATACACAGCATCTTCCTGTCTCTTTGACAGCTGCCAGACACAGGCGGATGCTGCGAGTGCCGTCCCCTTACCCACCAGAGCGGCGCACATCTTCCTTCTCCTGCACGCCACGTGCGATTACATCATTTCATTGCGCGCCTGCAGGAGAAGACAGGCACAGCCCGCGCCTGCAGGAGAAGACAGGCACAGCCTAGAGGAGAGAGAAGAGGACCTGGGCAGCGTGGGAGCGGACGTGAGTGGGATGTTTTTATGCTTTTTTTTAATTTGGGACATGCACTGGGGGTTAACTAGGCTACCAGGGACCTGACTGGGGGGGTTAACTAGGCTACCAGGGACCTGACTGGTGGGGGAGGGGAGGGGGGTTAACTAGGCTACCAGGGACCTGACTGGGGGGTGGGGGGGTTAACTAGGCTACCAGGGACCTGACTGGGGGGGGGGTTAACTAGGCTACCAGGGACCTGACTGGGGGGGTTAACTAGGCTACCAGGGACATCACTGGGGACTGTAACTACAATAGCAGGGGCACAAGGGGAACAATACTTTGCCTTGCCACGGGTGCTGCAAACCCACGCTACTAACTGCCGCGCACGGTACTCGGCCCTTGAATGATTTTATTAATGCCTGACTGGCCCTTGACATGGAAAAGGTTCCCCATCCCTGACACAAACATAGTCCATCAATAAAGTGTAGTTTTTACATTACATCTTCCATATACTTGAACATATACTGCGCCCTCTGCTGGACACTCCATAGGAATTACACCTGATTCGTGACATCACGGTTTTTGAGAGCATATGAATACTCCATGATCTACTAAATTAAGGGATATAGCCCTATATGTGCATTTCCCATAATTAATGTACATTAGGAATTTGTCTAACTTTCCATAAGAAAAAACATTAAAAAATACTTTTGGCTGAACTTCTCCATTAACAGTATAAACTGAATTGGCTGGACAACAGAGGAGGGATGGGATCACCTCACATCATGATCTGTTGGGTGTGCATGAGAACTGGAGATGAGAAACACTGGATAAGATGATGTAGTGAAGCAAGATGGGGGAAATAAGATGATGATACTGGTTTGTCCAGGTTGACTTTTAGGAAGCAGGAGGAGAAGAAGGAAGATATAGCTGATGGACTCTCTGCAAGCCTGGACAGCAGAGAGGGGTAGTTGTGAGGTCATCAGCAGAGAAGTGGTACCTGAAGCCATGGGATTCTAATCTACCCTAGGCCATCTGTATAGACAAAGAAGACTAGAGGACCCATGACCAACACTGAGTGGGGCGGTCTTCTGGGCCGCCCATAGTATCATATGGTGCGAAGTGCGCCGGGAACCTGTCACCCCTGGACGGCTCCCGAACCCACCCTACCCCTGGATACGGCCCCTATACTCATGCCATCCTTCCGGTCCTGCTGAGATACAGCTGGCCGCTCATCTGCATGGACGACCATTTCTCCGCGGCATCAGGAGCGGGACCGGAAGCATGGCATAAATATAGGGGCCGTATCCAGGGGTAGGGTGGGTTTGGGAGCCGTCCAGGGGTGACAGGATCAGGCTGCATGGGGACTATTGTGGGAGGGCTGACTACTGCATGGGCACGATTGTGGGAGGGCTGGCTACTACATGGGCACTATTGTGGGAGGGCTGACTACTACATGGGCACTATTGTGGGAGGGCTGGCTACTACATGGGCACTATTGTGAGAGGGCTGGCTACTACATGGGCACTATTGTGGGAGGGCTGGCTACTACATGGGCACTATTGTGGGAGGGCTGGCTACTACATGAGCACTATTGTGGGAGGGCTGGCTACTACATGAGCACTATTGTGGGAGGGCTGGCTACTACATGGGCACTATTGTGGGAGGGCTGACTACTGCATGGGCACTATTGTGGGAGGGCTGGCTACTACATGGGCACTATTGTAGGAGGGCTGGCTACTACATGGGGCACTATTGTGGGAGGGCTGGCTACTACATGGGGCACTATTGTGGGAGGGCTGGCTACTACATGGGACACTATTGTGGGAGGAGTGGCTACTACATGGGACACTATTGTGGGAGGAGTGGCTACTACATGGGACACTATTGTGGGAGGAGTGGCTACTACATGGGCACTATTGTGGGAGGGCTGGCTACTACATGGGCACTATTGTGGGAGGGCTGGCTACTACATGGGCACTATTGTGGGAGGGCTGGCTACTACATGGGCACTATTGTGGGAGGGCTGGCTACTACATGGGACACTATTGTGAGAGGGCTGGCTACTACATGGGACACTATTGTGAAAGGGCTGGCTACTACATGGGGATGACTATTTTGGGAGGGCTGGCTAGTGCATGGGGACTATTGTGGGAGGGCTGACTACTACATGGGCACTATTGTGGGAGGGCTGGCTACTACATGGGACACTATTGTGGGAGGGCTGGCTACTACATGGGACACTATTGTGGGAGGGCTGGCTACTACATGGGACACTATTGTGGGAGGGCTGGCTACTACATGGGCACTATTGTGGGAGGGCTGGCTACTACATGGGACACTATTGTGGGAGGGCTGGCTACTACATGGGACACTATTGTGAAAGGGCTGGCTACTACATGGGGATGACTATTTTGGGAGGGCTGGCTAGTGCATGGGGACTATTGTGGGAGGGCTGACTACTACATGGGCACTATTGTGGGAGGGCTGGCTACTGCATGGGAACTATTGTGGGAGGGCTGGCTACTACATGGGCACTATTGTGAGAGGGCTGGCTACTGCATAGGCACTATTGTGGGAGGGCTGGCTACTGCATGGGGACTATCGTGGGAGGGCTGGCTACTACATGGGCACTATTGTGGGAGGGCTGGCTACTACATGGGCACTATTGTGGGAGGGCTGACTACTACATGGGCACTTTTGTGGGAGGGCTGGCTACTACATGGGCACTTTTGTGGGAGGGCTGGCTACTACATGGGCACTATTGTGGGAGGGCTGACTACTACATGGGCACTTTTGTGGGAGGGCTGACTACTACATGGGCACTTTTGTGGGAGGGCTGGCTACTGCATGGGAACTATTGTGGGAGGGCTGGCTACTACATGGGACACTATTGTGAGAGGGCTGGCTACTACATGGGCACTATTGTGGGAGGGCTGGCTACTGCATGGGGACTATTGTGAGAGGGCTGACTACTGCATGGGGCACTATTGTTGGAGACTGGCTACTACATGGGGCACTATAGTGCTAGACTGGCTACTACATGGGGTACTATAGTGCTAAACTGGCTACTACATGGGGTACTATTGTGGGAAGGCTGGCTACTACATGGGACACTATTGTACTAGGCTGGCTACTACATGGGGCACTATTGTGGGAGGGCTGGCTACTACATGGGGACGACTATTGTGGGGATTTACCATATCATTTATCGTAGTGCAAAGTGCTTGGTGACGCACGCCGCTCTGACAGTGCCAGGAACGCTGCGCGCCGCTCTGACAGTGCCAGGAACGCTGTTTGTGCTCCAATGAATATCAAGGTTGGCCCGCGGGTTTGTCCAAGTTTTTAATTTTGGCCCATTTGAGTTTGACACCCCTGTTGTAGAAATAGGGGATAATTAAAGGAGAAGGCCGGCCATTTTTAAAATTCGGAGAAAAATTGGGAGGAAATTCAGGAGAAAAATTGATCACAAGTCCAGGCTTACCTCTCCCCGTGCCTGCGGTGACCGGTCAGACCGGCCTTGGGATCCCCAGCACTTACCCGGCTGATGGATTGGCCGCTAAGCCAGTAAGTGATTGGGGGTGGTCGCAGTCCCTGCATAACAGCATGCACAGAAACCCTGGTAACATAAATCCCCCATCACTGTGCACTCCTCCTCCTCCTCCTCCTTCTCCTCATACTTCCCTCTCAGGCGCGCTCAGCTCTGCAATGAACTTCACCTTCCCAGTTCCCGCCCATGCAGCAGAATCACGTGACTCGAGCGCGTCACGTGAGCTGGTGACGTCACCCGGGCCCTTGACGACTGGAGTAGTTAGCCTTTCCCTTAGTGACAGGAGGCGGCAGAGGCCGTGGTGTCAGGGTGCGGTTGCCTAGGAGACGACAGTACAACATGGCGCCCTGACTGCAGCTCTCTGCTCTCCTGAGGTGACTGAGCGCGACTGAGAGAAGAAGAGGAAGACATGACAGAGCCGGCCCCGAGTGTGAGAGCCTCCTCCGTGTGACCGGCCACCATGAATAGTAAGTGTCATAGCCTGCGGGCTGTGCGCTAAGCAAAAAGTCGCAGGAATTAAGCGTTAAGCGTAACTATTATTATTTAAATCTTATATTCTCCAGCCTGATCCTATAACATTAGTGTCTATTATAATTCACCTCCTTGGGGCTGACGGGTGGCGCATAAGAAGCCAGTCACGTGATCGGTTCATAGAGGGCGCAAAAGCTCCTAGAAAGGTGAAGTCACATGACCCGGTCACGTGACTGAGCCATGCTTCTATGACACAGGTGTCAAACTCAGGCCCTCTAGCTGTTATAAAACTACAAATGTGCCCAGGCATGATGGGAATTGTAGTTTTTCAACAGACCCCCCTGTATCTATGACAGGGATGGGGAACCTTCCGCCCTCCAGCTGTTGCAAAACTACAATTCCCATCATGCCTGGGGAGCTAAAGCTTTGGCTGTCCAGGCATGATGGGAATTGTAGTTTTGCAACAGCTGGAGAGCTAGAGGTTAGGTTGGGGCTCTATGATGACTTTGGTCATGTGATCTTACACATAAGGACATGTCGTGCGACAACAAAACACTTTGTGCAACCTGCGACTTTATTACGGTTGCGATTTGGTTGTAAAAAAAACACATAGAAGTCGTCTGCAGGTTATATTGGTTACATGCGACTTGCATGGAGGTCAATGGCGGCTGTTGGGGGCGACCCAAAATCTATCAAAGATTGTCACGTCACACGTCACAATGCTAAGCCATCACACAGCAAATGACTATAATGTTGGTGCAAATAGGAAATTCATGGCGCTCGCAAATTCTCCGCAATTTCTTTTATTCCTTGAACGGAAGAATTTTTTTTTTCCTTTGCACAGGACCTGTTAAAAAAAAACTTTTCCGTTCATGGAATAAATGAAATCACAGGGAATTTCTGCTTTGCATGTATGGATAATTATATGTAGATCTCTGTAATGTCTATTTTTTGTCTATGTATGTGCCCCCAGAATTGTAAAGTGCTGCGGAATCTGTTGGCGCTATACAAATAAAAATTATTATTATTATTATTTGCATGATTGTCTGAAGATCGCCAAGTATTCTATTCACGTACCCCGCACCATTGTGGAGTGCCGATCAATAGCTAAAATATTGACTATCCTCTGAGTGACCCTCTACCAAAAAAAAATAATAATTAAAATTTATTTGTGTCAGGCTACCAAAGTCGCTCTATAGCCCTAACCTTATGTAAGTTAATGCGACACATGCAACGTACTGCGACATAACAGTAGCAAAAAAAAAAAAAAACAACAAGATTTTATGGTCTCATACAAGATTTTATGTTGCATACAACATAGCCACCATTACTTCTGTAAGTTGCCTGCGATTGTAAGGCTGGGTTCACACTCCATTTTTGCATTCCTTTTTTTTTTTTTTTTTTTTTTAAAAAAAAACGGATGGAAAAAATGGATGCATTTGTGTGCATCTGTTTTGATCCATTTTTCCATTGACTTCCATTGTTAAAAAAAAAAAAAAAAAAACGGAACTAAACAAATCTGTTTTTTTTTTTTAACAAACACTAAAGTAGGATCAGCTACGTTTTGATCTGTTTTCTTTTTTTTTTTTTTTTTTTATTCTTTATTTATCAAATTTTTTAATAAGAAAATCAGCCAGGCGGTTACAAACCGCAGACAAACAAGGATAAACTGCACATCAACGTATAATATTGTAGCAACCGCTGAAAGCCAACAAACATCAGCAAAGAAATAACAAACGCCACAAACCAGGTGCAGCTCTTAAACCATTTTTAGTTGTAAAAAGAGAAGAAGTAGAGAGAAGCGAAGAGGAGAAAGAGGGAAAAGAAGGGGAAGAGGAAGATAAGAAGAAAGAGAAAAAAAAGAGAAGAGAGAAGAGAGAATAAGGCTCAGGACTCCCGGACCGCACACTAAAGCCCTCAGATGGTTAAAAGCTGCTTGTAGTCGGGGGAACTCTCAAAGACAGTCCAAGCCATCCAGGCAGAGGACGAAGGGAGGAGAAAGGGAGGACGAAAATCATCCGGGGGTGAGACCAGAAGGGAATAGAATACTGAGAGGGAATGGCGCAATGGGTCAGACCCCAAGCAGATTGTCTCAAAAGAAGTAAGGGGGCGGGCGAACCCTGACGGCGTTAGAAGAGCCCCCAAAAAGTGCGATAATTGTCGTGCTCGCCAGGCACCAAGACTAATCGGGTCCCGCACCTCCAAAAGTTCCTGAGCTGTAAGCCACCTATCATTGTGAAGAAAATCCTGTGCTCTGTATTTCCCTGCAGTCCACCATGACCGGAATGGTCCTGACAGCCCTGGGTCAAACTGAGGGTTCCCCAAAACCGGAAAGAGCGGAGAAGGTCTAGGGGAAACATCCGCTCTAGGGAACACTCGTTGGCAGGTAGTTAAGGTTGGGCCTATAGAGGGATGCCGAGACAAATTCCCCTGGTGCGCAGGGTGGATCCAGGGGAGAGACGTGAGAGGCACTGGGGTGAAGGTTTGTTCCAAGCGGACCCACTGCTTAAGACCGGCATGACGGTGCCAATCCAGTACTCTCTGCAACACAGAGGCCTCATAATAAGCCCTAACATTCGGTAGCCCTATGCCACCCCTATGCTTCGGTATGAACAGAAGAGTGCGTGAGATTCTGGGCGCCTTTCCTGCCCAAATAAACTTGGTCACGTCCTTGGAGATAAGGCGAAAGAATTGGTTAGGAAGTTTAATTGGGAGGGTCTGCAGAAGATATAGGAGTCTGGGCAGCACATTCATTTTATAAATGGAACATCTACCGAACCTTTAGACCACCTAGCTAGGTCCCCATGGAGTGTCTTATACAAAGTTAGAAAGTTACAGGCATACAATTCTGAAAGATCCCTGGTGATCCAAACTCCGAGATATCTAATAGCAGAGGAAGACCAGCGGAAGGAGGAGGAGTCTGCTAGGGAAGATTGTAGGGAGGACGGGAGCGAGACATTAAGGGCCCTATTCCACCGGACGATTATCGTTCAGATTATCGTTAAATCGTTCAAATCTAAACGATAATCGTTCGGTTGAAATGCAGTTAACGATTAACGACCGAACAAGAAATAGTTGATCACTTTATAAGACCTGGACCTATTTTTATCGTTGCTCGTTTGTAAAACGTTCGCAAATCGTTCACATTGAATAAGACATTGTTCGGTCGTTCGCAATAGATACGAACGCAATAGCGAAGAAAAACGATCGCAATTACGATCATAAGTAATGATTATCGTTCCATGGAATGAGTGAACGTTTTCAGGTCTTTCGCAATAGCGGTCGCTTGAGATCGTTAATCGTTAACGATTATGCAAATGATAATCGTCTGGTGGAATAGGGCCCTAAGAGCCTCCGACTTCTGGTAGTTAATTTTAAAGTTAGCAAGGTCAGAGAACGTCCCCAATTCCTCTAACAAATTAGGGAAAGAGGTCAGGGGTGTGGTAATAAAAAAGAAGGTGATGTTTTCTTTTTTTTTTTTTTATGGAAGTCAATAGAAAAAACGGATGCACACAAATGCATCCGTTTTTTTCATCCATTTTTTGCAAAAAAACAGCTTGCAAAAACTGTTGCAAAACTACAACTCCCACTATGTCTATACAGCCATAGGTTTTACTACAGCTGGAGGGCTACAGGTCAGAGACCACTGTAATACATGGCATTGCTACCCAGGACCTCATAAAAGAAGAGAAGGATTTTGTTCCCTGCTATAGACTAGTTTCTCTCCATCTTAGTAGAAACTACTATACCCAGCATGTCCTCATACTAACAGTTGTACTTTCTACAATGGCTGCAGAGCCGCAGGCTGTAGATCGCCGCTGTACACAATTTATACGTTATAATTTTCTTTCCAGGATATAAAACCATTCAGAAAATCGGGGAGGGGACGTTTTCAGAAGTTGTCAAGACGCAAAGTTTAAAAGATGGACAATACTACGCCTGCAAGAAGATGAAGCAGCTGTATAAGAGGTGCGTGTGTCTGGACTCACATGGTCACATAATAGGCTATATACCAGATCCACATAATCCGGCATCAATACAAGTGCTGGATTATCAAATGTTCTGTTCTGGTGATACTTTATAGATTGGTAGGGGTCTGACGGCTGGGACCACCAGAATTGGTAGAACAGAGGACCTCATCAGCCAACTTGTATGGAGCAGGTATAAGGCTTGTGCACTGCTGATCCATCTGAATTCTATATAAGTGATGGAAATAACAGCCTGGGGGTAGCAGGGGGTCCCAGCTATCAGACCCCCACTGATCAAACAATCATAATGGATAAGGAATAGATGTGTTTGGCCAAAATGGGGATGTGTTGATGGTGACTACCGTACAAAAGGCTGATTTGACATTAGACAGCTGCATTCATTGGTGTAGGCCACTCAGTATCACAAAACCATTCACAATAGCAGGAAGGTAGTATAAGTAAAGACATGTTTAGGCTTTTTTTTTTTGGGGGGGGGGGGGGGACAAACTATTGATGACCTTTCCTTAGGATGGATTTTGTTGCAAAGAGACAGCATCCAAAAATAGATGAAAAAAAGTGCAGGTTTATTGCAACACACCCAAATAAAGTGCTATATCAAGTGATATCGATGCTTTACTGCCGGCCAACACGTAGCACTTTATTTGGGTGTGTTGCAAGAAACTTTTTTTCATCTTCTATATTAGGAGACTGTTTCTTTGCTATATGAACACATGCTACATGAACCGTGTGGTCAGTAGGAAACACCACTGAAACTTGCATCCTACCTTGCCAGAACTGTGTGCTGCTAGACCATCCCTTTTTTTCTTGGCTATCCTTATGCTGCATTTACAACAAACGATTATCGTGCGAATTTGCACGATAACGATCGAATTCGAACGATAATCGTACGTGTAAACGCAGTGAACGATCAAGCAACGAGCGAGAAATCATTCATTTTGATCTTACAACATGTTCTAAAATCGTCGTTCTTTTTTCGGAAAAAATTCGCAAATTGTTCCGTGTAAACAGTTGTTCACCGATTTTTCCTATGTACGAGATAGGCTTAAGCGATCGCAAAACGAATTTTCGTACGATATATCGTTCCGTCTAAACACTGATCTTTATAAAAAAAAATAGTTACTTCAAAATCGTTAATCATGCGATCGGCGAATTATCGCTCTGTGTAACCGCAGCATTAGGATGGGCCATTAATACCAAATAATGGGGAGCTGACACCCAGCACCCCCCACCAGTCAGCTTTTTGCCAGAGCTGCAGCACAGTCATACATAGTGACACAGGGTAGGAAGCAGACAGCCCTGTACATTGTGTAGTGATGGTGCTGGGTTACCACAGCTCAGTTCTCAGCTTAGTTGCAGATAAAGCCTGCCTTGGCCATCTGGGAAGGGAGAGGAGGGGGAGACGGAGAGAAAAGCTCACACACAGATTTTTGTGTCTTCAGCAGAAAGCAGCAGTTCAGAACTGGGGGAATGAGACTGAATAGATAATAACAAGTATGGAAGGAACTGTTAGTCTCAAGTCACACCATGGGCAGCAACATAAGAAAAGTTACGTTTGGGTGAAATACCCCGTTACGGGGGTTATCTGGCTTTAAGCATTTTTTTAACATATTGCTGCTGGTGCTTATAAAACAATAAACATCCTATGCTTACCTCTCCGCGCTCCCTCGTCTCATGAGTGACAGCCCGCTCAGCCAGTCACTGACTGAGACTGGATTTGCCAACATGTCTGTATTACCCACATCCAGTATTCCTTGGTGACAATTGCCGCTACGCTGACCGACCTCATCTTGACTGCGATGAAAACACGTTTGCTACAGTGTTCTCTGACATCATATAGTTGTCATTCAGTAGAACAGTGATGCAAATTTTTGTCATGCATAGTGATCAGCCACACAATACTCTATTACAGGTCACTTACACCTACGATATTCATGTTCTCCATTGTGATGTGTCATACCTCACTATGGCCAGCAGGTGGCAGTGTCTCCCATACAGGTTCATAGGCCGATGATTAGTAAACAAGTGTGATTTTATCTGCGCAGGGAGGCTAGATGTCTGGTATAAAAATTCTGATAATACATCCCTTGGGCTCATGCACACACTTGTATTAGGTTCTAAAACACAATGCCTATAGGCTGCTTGGGACCCATGCTTTACCTTGTTCCTCTGATTTCCCACAGAGTTTTGTACCCTCTATGTGTTATTGTATGGAGGTGTTCTACATGATGGCTACCATAGGGTGGCACACTGTGTCTGTGGACCTTGTATGCTGCCATACAGGTTTTGTGCATGACCCTTGTGTCTGACTCTTACTTTGCATTGCAGATATAATGTGCAGAAAGGCAAGGAAAAAAGTATGTGGTGACAATATAGAAACTGGGCAGGAAGTTTTTACCCCAGTAGTCGCAGTATTCTGCAGTTAAAAGGGTTAAACGTCCTCTTCTGCATTCTCATCCAAAGTTCGGAATCCTGCCAGTTTCCTGATATCAGAGAGCAATGCATTGTGGGATCCCAGATGATCATTACACAATTAGGCCGGGTCCACACACACACTGCAGAATTTTTCCCTCGCTCTAGGTTCTGCCAGAAATCTGCGGTGAAGCTTTTGTGATATATCCATGCAGATGTTGCTGTGGACTTACCAGATTTTGCACCTACTGCATTGGCAGCTATTGAATCCTTGACCACACCAAAGGATCCACAGCAACATCATATTTCTGCTTTTAAAAAAATTGCATCATGTAGATGAAACGTATGAAATCTCATACACTTGCCGGCTACTGTGATCCACTTTGATTTTTACTAAAAAAAATCTTGTGTACATTTAGGCTGGGTTCACACTACATATATTTCAGTCAGTATTGTGGTCCTCATATTGCAACCAAAACCAGGAGTGGATTAAATACACAGAAAGGATCTGTTCACACAATGTTGAAATTGAGTGGATGGCCGCCATATAATGGCAAATATTTTCTGTTATTTTAAAACAACGGCTGTTATATTGAAATAATGGCCGTTATTTACTGTTATATGGCGGCCATCCACTCAATTTCATCATTGTGTGGACAGATCCTTTCTGTGTTTTTAATCCACTCCTGGTCTTGGTTGCAATATGAGGACCACAATACTGACTGAAATGTACGTAATGTGAACCCAGCCTTAGCCTAAAGTCTTATGTCTGATGGTGGTTGGCAAGTAAATGTAGTTTCCAAATGCAACCAACCGGAAGGGTGCTGTAGATCCATTTCTAAGCTTTCATCTCCCTAAAGTCCTAGTCAGTGGTCTAGAAGAATACACCTCTCCTCCTGTTCTAGTGAGTGTTATAGGCCGTTCCTGTCTTGTTGGTGAACTCTTAGCTGCTTGTTCTTCTAATAATAATACAGAGTGTTTTTCTCTAGCATTGAACAGGTTAACAATGTGCGAGAGATTCAGGCCCTGCGGAGACTCAGCCCACACCCCAATATCCTCATGCTGCACGAAGTCCTCTAGTAAGTGTTTATGGTGCATCCTGTGATCCTTATATGAAGTACAGATAGTGTGTATGTATATATATATATATATATATATATATATATATATATATATATATATATATATATATATATATATATATAGTAATACAGTGTGTGTGTAACAGAGTGAGGACCTGAGGGACTACGTATCAGGGTGGTTTGGTGCTCTCCCCACTAGGAGGCAACCCTTGGCAATAGGCTTCCTTCTCTGGAGAGAGGGATATCTGGCTATTCACGTGTTTTGAGACTCGTAACTGAGGCTCCACGGACCCCTTTTTTGCATATATATATATATATATATATATATATATAT
Organism: Dendropsophus ebraccatus; assembly: GCF_027789765.1. Taxonomy (NCBI): domain Eukaryota; kingdom Metazoa; phylum Chordata; class Amphibia; order Anura; family Hylidae; genus Dendropsophus; species Dendropsophus ebraccatus. Next base: position 68,416,960 of record NC_091466.1, on the reverse strand, counting down.
ATATATATATATATATATATACACACACAGTAATATGCAGAATATCTATCGATCTATCAAAAAACAATATATTAGAAAGGTTCAGAACTTTTCCTCATTCAGCGATGAAACTTTATGTCCCTTTAATCTCCCTGTTCCTTATATATTCTTTTTTCTTGCAGCGACAGAAAATCCGGATGCCTGGCCCTGATCTGTGAACTGATGGACATGAACATCTACGAGTTAATCAGAGGTAAGTATGTGACCCGATACAGGGGGCCTCTGAAATTAAAGGGCTTATCCAGCGCTACAAAAACATGTCCACTTTCTTCCAGAGACAGCCCCACTCTTGTCTCCAGCTTGGGAGCTTGGGAGGGGTTTTGCTGTTCAGTTCCATTGAAATAAATGGAGCTTAATTGCAAACGGCACGTGAACTGGAGTCGTGTTGTCTCGGAAAGAAAGTGGCCATGTTTTTGTAGCACTGGATAACCCCTTCAAGGGTAGCTTCACACATGGTGGATCGCATCAGATTTCACGCTGTGATTTCTCCAGCGAAATCCACTGCAATCCTGTGCCCTCTCATTTGCTATGGGTTCACATACTCGCAGCAGATTTTTCATTCTGCTGCGAGTATGTAAAGTGCTTTTGCTTGCTTCTCAGGCTGGTGCGCGGCCTGGTAATGTATTATTCGGGCAGCGATGGGTTAAGTGGGAAGGGGCTTTACATACTCATAGCAGAATGAAAAATCCGCTTCAAGTATGTAAACCAATGGGAAATGACAGGACACTGGATCACTTTGGAACTCGCAGCGTAAAATCCACTGCAGATCCTGTACGTGTGAAGCTACCCTAAAGGAGAAGTCTGGCCAATTGGCCGCAGGCAGGGAGAACATAATAATAAGCTCTACTTCCTGCCTCAGCGATATATACATTTAGCCCACACAGAAATACCATTCTCAGGAATGTTCTAATGCCCCTATTCCACGGGTCGTTTAAAGGAGCAATATCGTTCGTATTCGGCCGCTACGAACGATATTCGTCCCGTGGAATAGAGTGCAACGATCAGCCGACATCGTTCATGTCGGCTGATCGTTGCAGTCGCTTGTTTTTCAACATGTTGAAAAACAAGCGACTGATATAGCAGCGATCTGCTGCCGTCGCTCCGTTGAATAGGCGCATCGGCAGCAGATGCTGCTATATCCTATGGGCTGCCCGGACGATCAGCGATCCCCCGGGCAGCCCCCCCCCCCCTCGCAGCTCCCCGCCGCCCCTCCCGCACTCACCCGCTCGCTGCAGCCGCGTTGAATAGCGGCGGAAGCGAGCGGGGAACGAGGAGCAAACGAGCGCTAATAGCGCTCGTTTTGCTCCTCCAAACGACTCGTGGAATAGGGGCATAAGGCTTCTAATCTGAGTCAAATACTGAACACTGACTGAAGGGAAAGCTTCCTCCAAAATGAGTTGTCAAGGAGCGATTTGCACATTCTTCTTTATAATCCGGGACACCCAAGGCTTTATTGTGTGTTTAGTTCCTTTATTATAAGGCCGCTTACACCTATATGTTGTAACACAAGCGGGGATTTGTTGCTGCGTGTTGTTGTTGAATAGGGATAGGATTTTCCGCAGTGAACAGCACTGTGTACATATTTACTCTCAGGCTCTTTGATGTGTGTTACATCATTGTCCGCAATACCCAGTGGCTGCTTGTACATTCTGAATGGAGTTTGTTTACATTGGGGGTGTCAGGGGGCTTCTTAAAAGTGATTTCTATATACTATACTGTGGCCATCTAATAACCCAGCATTATTTATGGTTTACAGAGATAGAAATTGACTATTTTTTGGCCCACATCTATCAGAGAGGATAGGGGGGTCACCTAATGATAAACACGACGCCGTAAAGATCCTACAGGCAGGGAAAGGAGAAAGATGGCACCCCCAATGTGATCCCTTACAAACTACTATGTGACCAGCAGGGATCAGCCATTCAATATATAACACTGGAAAACCCTTTTAGGCTATACTCCCAGTTTAGGAACATAGTGGGGAAAGGCGGCCGTCTTGTTATATAGACGGCCGCTAATAATGATCATGAAGTTAATTAGCGGATGTAACGAGAAGGCCACCTTTGCCCGAAATGTTCCCAAAGTAAGAACATAAAGAGAGGATAGAGGAGGGGGAACCGAACCCACCCCACTAACCAACCATGCAGGACCAAAAATCACAGAGTTTATATATCACGTATCTTTATTTGTATATATAAAAATATATCACGAAACAAAATTTAAAACATGTTTTTACATGGTAAAGGAACTGACACATGAACAGATCCCCAGAACAATGGTGGTGATAGAAAATATAGAACAGTAAATGTACAAAATACAGAGATAATAAGTTAATTTACTCAAACGGAGCACTGGGCATTGGGCATGTAGCAAACAACATTAAAGCATAGTGCTTAGTAAAGTGCATACAAAGTGCTACCCATATGTCCTTAATGCAACGACCACCATACCACTCACCCGACGCGCGTTTCGGGTGAGTGGTATGGTGGTCGTTGCATTAAGGACATATGGGTAGCACTTTGTATGCACTTTACTAAGCACTATGCTTTAATGTTGTTTGCTACATGCCCAATGCCCAGTGCTCCGTTTGAGTAAATTAACTTATTATCTCTGTATTTTGTACATTTACTGTTCTATATTTTCTATCACCACCATTGTTCTGGGGATCTGTTCATGTGTCAGTTCCTTTACCATGTAAAAACATGTTTTAAATTTTGTTTCGTGATATATTTTTATATATACAAATAAAGATACGTGATATATAAACTCTGTGATTTTTGGTCCTGCATGGTTGGTTAGTGGGGTGGGTTCGGTTCCCCCTCCTCTATCCTCTCTTTTGGTTTAGACTTTGCAGCGTGCATAGGGACCCTGGGTTATACACCCATTGGATCATATATAGGTATACAAAGTAAGAACATAGCCAAGTGTACCTGTCACAAAGTCTGGACCCGAAGCAGCATGCGGTTTGGGTATCAATGGAGACAACCATGCTGGGTCAGTAATACCCACAACCCCAGTGGATGAGAATGTGGGTCACACTGTACCCACTTGGTGTAGTCATCTACATGGATACCGAACTTCCGACAGCCAATGGATTGCACACCAAGCCGGGTCCAGATGCCATGACAGATACACTTACATTGTACATCTCCAGAATATTTTTTTTCACACCACCATGCAGTTTGTTTTTGTGGCAGTTTTTCTTTTTCTTTTTTTTTTTTTTTTTTTTCTTTTTTTTAATACAAGCCAGAAATGGATGATAAATATAAGGACTTAAAATTCAGAACATCACGGATATCTATGTAGATTTTGACACATGCCAACAAGTGACGTCACTTTTTTCCAAGCTGAAAAATCTGTGATGCCGATGATTTCATTTTGGTGGAGCAGAGTGCGTCAGTGGCTGCTGTGGGGCTCTTCACCCCACCACCCGCATACAGACATGAAGGAGCTGCAGGCTTCTTTAAGACGTTGAGCTTAGCCTTTGTGCTTTTGCTCTCTCTTCCGCTCGGCTGGTGAGATTTACTTTCTCGCTCTCTGCCAACTTCCTGGTGCATTGTGTGCCACTCTGATTTTTATATTGCAGGGCGGGTTTTTTTCCACTGTGGTGGGTCCGGCAGCTTAGTATAATAGGAAGGTGCTCATTGCCGGGTGCGGTGCTGAATTGTCTCACATTTTATTTAGAGCCATGTTTTCAGCGGGCTGTCACTCTCCACTGCTTGTCATATACTTAATGTAATCCGTCTGACAGCGGAGAACCTGATGTGACTGGCTAATAGCGCTGCACCCAGCGCTTCCTATGCCTTCATCTCACCATCTACATTCACTATGATTGTTCTACATCTTCCATCCAGAGTCTCCTGGTTCATGCATTCCCTTTGCACAGAGTAGTTAGGGTGGGTTCACACTACGGAATTCTCGCGGATAATATCAGCGGAATTCCGCCGGCTGTCCGCGCGCCTTTCCGCCGGCTCCATAGACACCATTCTATGGGCCGGCGTATTCCGCTATCCACCGAAAGAAGGGACATGTCACTTCTTTTGGCAGATAGCGGAATACGTCGGCCTATAGAATGGTGTCTATGGAGGCGGCCGAAAGGCGGCTGGCCGTGCGCAGGGACAGGCAGCGGAATTCCGCGGATATTATCCGCAAGAATTCCATAGTGTGAACCCACCCTAACTGTCATCTATCTCTGTTCTTGCAGAAATGAGTAGTTGTAGTCCCATAGTTATTCTACTTCATATTACCCTCTAATTCCATGCCATACTGTCTGGAAACCTTTACTTCTCACTGCTTTTAGATGAGAAACAGCGCCACCCTTGTGGATGGGCTGCTTCTGGTATTGCAGCTCAGCTGTTATTACATCAATCAAGTTAAAGGGGTAGTTCACCAAGATTTTTTCTTTCTGGTGCCAGAAATTTGTAACTTACTTCTATTAAAAAATGTCAAGTCTTCCAGTACTTATCAGCTGCTGGATGTCCTGCAGGAAGTGGTTTTCTTTCCAGGCTGGCGAGCAGGAGAGGTTTTCTATGTTAATTTGTTACTGCTCTGGACAGTTCCCGACATGGATAGAGGTGGCAGCAGACAGCAATGTGTCAGACTGGAAAGAATACACCACTTCCTGCAGGACATAAAGCAGCTAATAAGTACTGGTAGACTGGAGGTTTTTTTTTTAATAGAAGTAAATTACAAATCTCTGGGACTCTCTGGTTTTGTGAACTACTGGGCACTCCCCATGGACAAGGGTGACGCTGTGTTTAATATAAAAGCAAATGGTGAAGCACACTACCAGTTTATGTCAATACATTTCCACCGTCTGGACTGCCAAAAGATAGATTTTACTTGACTAATAGATTGTAGCAAACTCTCAGGATGGGATTCGTGCTGCTGATGATATAGGAATATTTGTACTGGATGCCTTTTGTCTTAGTATTATCCTAGATGGGGGGTCTCAAGTGGGGTACTCTGTGATGTAGGGTGTATGGATAGGGGGTGTCTTCCTTACACTGAATTACCCTGTTTTCTTTGCAGAGAGAAGACAGCCCCTGCCGGAGACTAAGATCAGGAATTACATGTACCAGCTGTGTAAATCTCTGGAGCATATACACAGGTGGCTTAGCCCAGGCGGACGGAAGGGTTTATTGTCATGTGCTGTACTCTTTGTCCTCTCTGATGATCACATCCCTTATTGTATAACCTGAGTAACCTGTTAACCCTGCACTCCTCACACCTGCCTCTTCTAGCCTGAGGAAAAACATATGATCGTTCCCATCCCAGAGAAGTGGATACCTGTGGCTCTACAGCTGTTGTGAAAATAATAACTCCAAGCATGCCACAGGCTGCAAATGTGGCTCCAGATCCCCATGTCATCATCATTATGTATTGAAATGTTTCCGATCCATGTGAATTAGTGCTGAATATAACTTCCTATCCACTACAAAACATGTGTCAAACATGTGGCCCTCCAGCTGTTGCAAAACTACAATTCCCATCATGCTTGGACAGCCAAAGCTAAGCATAATGGGAATTGTAGTTTTGCAACAGCTGGAGAGCTGTATGTTTGACACCTGTGTTGTAAAGGATACCCATAGCTCCCATTGACCTGAATGATAAACCTGTTTTCCATAAGCCCCTGAACAGCAATGACAGCTATCTACAGGGAACTTCTTTGACCAAAGGTAGATACGTTTTTCTGCCATTTCATAATATATTTTCAATTTTTTTTTTTTCTTCTAAAATGGAACAGAAATGGAATTTTTCACCGTGATGTAAAACCAGAGAATATTCTAATAAAGGTAAGACATCTCTAATACATATGTATATGTGTTTAGTCTATCCTTCTAATTTACTCATCAGTCAGCTGTGACCATAAAGCAAGTGACAGGTGAAAGGAATAACATGGATTATCTTGGGTCAATGGATCAGTCAGTTCTTGAGGATGACGACTGACTTGCTGGACTGTTGAGGTTCACCAATGTTCTCCAAACCCGAATCCTTGGCATTTGACTCCTGACGGCTGGAGAAGTTGGATGATGCCCTAGTGCTGCAAGAAAAACATGAATGCAGCCTATGGCTGTATGCATGGTTTCCAGGATCCTAGGGCGGCATCCAACTTCTCCAGCCGTCAGGAGTGAAATGCCAAGGATTCGGGTTTGGAGAACATTGGTGAACCCAAACAGTCCAGCAAGTCCACTCAACACTACTTACTGTATAATCAGTATCTTATTGGTGGGCATAGTAGTAGATTTCAGTTTATGTGAATCTTATTTTTCTAGCAAGATGTCCTAAAACTCGCAGACTTTGGTTCGTGTCGTAGTGTTTTCTCCAAGCAGCCATACACGGAGTATATCTCTACCCGCTGGTATCGAGCCCCAGAATGTCTCCTGACAGACGGATACTACACTTACAAAATGGACCTGTGGAGCGCCGGCTGTGTTTTCTATGAAGTCTGCAGGTAAAGACACAGTAATCTCACATTGTGCTTCACAGTGACACATAGGACACCCCACATCTGCAAACTCTAGTCACATCAGCCCCTGGACCATGGTTGTGTTATAGTTCAGATGCCCCCTCATATAGAACATGTTATAGGGCATATTTGTAACACATGGTAAAACTTGTTACCCCTGTCAGTGTCATAGATGGGGAGTCCACAGCTGAGGACTCCCCTTTAGCTGGTAGATCCGGTGATACATCAATTAAACTTTTTTTTAGTATCACTAGGGAACTGGATCATGTGATTAGTCCTATAATACCTCTGTATAAAGGCACACTGTTTGACCCCGCCTCATGGCCTAATAGCTGTTCAGAAATAGAGGACCAGGGGAAGTAAATCCATGTTGACTGATTGGTACCCCACAATCACATCTCCAGGTACCCAATGGTCTGGCACCCTCTAATTGCTTAAATACTGACATCACTATGGAATACAGGGGTTTAAACAGCCAGATGGTGTTAGCACTAATCTTGCTGTCCCAGAAAAGGAAGATTAGGCAGGTGGGTTACAGGGGCGACAGTGATCTCCTTGCCTGCGGCTCTCCAGCTGCTCTCTGGTCATACTCGGCATTGTAGTGCCACAGGTTACAGAGCGCTGTGTTACTGGGATTTCAGCAAACGAGTTAGTATGTTAATGTTGGCATCAGTACGATACTGGGTCACAGTTCCTGACCTACCTTGTTCACCCTGGCAGAGTGTAACTCACTAAAGTGCATACTCCCTGGGCTCTTTAACCAGTGCTGGCCTTTGTACAGACAGCTTATGCCAGCACAGCGTATCAACCCTAGCATCAGCATTCCCATTTGTCTGTGTCAACAGAAACGCTCTCCCTGCAGAGAACTGTGAACACAAGCGTGACTACATTCCCCAGTAAAAATAACACCATAAATGGCAGCTGCTCACGCTCTGGATTTTTTTTTCAGCCTTCATCCTCTCTTCCCTGGCTTGAATGAACTAGACCAGATATCCAAAATCCATGACATCCTGGGCACACCAGCCTCGGCCGTGCTGCGGAAGTTTAAACAGTAAGAAACTTTTACCCTATAACCTGTGAGCTCCATATCTCACATCCCTTCCATTATTGAATACAATTAATGCACATTTGCCCTGTAGATCCGTACATAAATTTATAGGCAAGAATTGTATTTACCTGGGTCCCCTAATACATTCATATTCTTCAAGGGGTTAGAAAAACAGGGCCACTTTCTTCCAGAGACAACATGAATCTTGTCTCCAGTTCAGGTGCGGTTTGCAATTAAGCTCCATTCACTTCAATGAAACTGAATTGCAAAACTCCACCCAAACTGGAGACAAGAGTAGTGCTGTCTCTGGAGGAAAGTGGCCTTGTTTTTGTAGTGCTGGATAACCCCTTTCAGGTTATTAAAGCCATTAAAGGACAAGTCTGGCGATTTGAATTTTTTTTTTTTTTATCTGGCAGGGGCACCTGGGAACATTATAAACAATCACAACTCACCTTTCCATGTGCTGTTGCAGCACTAGACGCCAAAACCCAGTTTTGGACTGCCCGCTCAGCCAGTGACTGGGGTGGGACACCGCTGCAGTCGCTGATTGGCTAAGCGGGCAATCCATCAGCCGGGTTGGACATTTTCCCCAGGGGTCCCGGGGCCTATGATGCACGGGGAGAGGTAAGCACCTCTCATTATAATACAGTGCATATGAATGGGGTTTTGTTGACACCATCCACATGTAGCAGAAATGTTCCATATGGAAAAGGAGAAAGAAATATGCACCATTCCAACTGTAGATCTCCCCTCTTCCGTTTATAGAGGTGAATCTGTATGTATCACAATGATTATTTGCATAATGGATACCATTTGTACCTTTTTGACTTATTGTGCGTTTACACAGATTTATCTGACAGATCTTTGAAGCCAAAGCCAGGAACAGACTATAAACAGAGAAGAGGTCATAAAAGGAAAGACTGAGATTTCTCCTCTCTTCAAATCCATTCCTGGCTTTGGCTTCCAAAATCTGTCAGATAAATCTGCCTGTGTAAACGCACCATTAGGGTCCCTTTACACAGAAAGATTATTTTACAGATTATCTGCCAAAGATTTGAAGCCAAAGCCAGGAATGGATTTGAAAAGTCTTTTATGACCTGATCTCTGTTTATAGTCTGTTTCTGGCTTTGGCTTCAAATCTTTGGCAGATAATGTCAGATAATCTTTCTGTGTAAATGGACCCTTATACTGGGGGTCCATCAATTATAATAGGAACAATAGCACTGCTTGCATTACTATTTTTCCTGTCGGTTCTGCTGGGCCTGTCAACAGATTACGGTTACTTCCAATACAGTCACAGAATATGAACAGTATTGTGAGATTGGTTGCTAAGAGAGTCTTGTCTGACATGATATAGGAAGTGTATAATTTCATCCATAGCAACCAGTAAGACAGGAGTCGGCTAAGCCCTGGAATATCACTGTGCTGGCAGGAAAGGAATAAAAAATATTAATGTTTCTCATATACAGGTCAAGAGCTATGAATTTTGATTTTCCACCCAAGAAGGGGAGCGGGATCAGACAACTGTTACCTGGCATCTCACTTGATGGCATTGATCTGATCACCGCCATGTTGGAATACGATCCTGATGACAGGCTCAGTGCCGGTAAAACCCTCCAGCACCCCTATTTTGAAGAGCCCAGGTAGAGTATATTGGTGGATTAGTGTGTTCTGTCATTTCAGTACCTGTTGTAGTCTGACTCCTCTATTTTCAGGACATTAGAGAAGCATTCCCTACCTCGTAAGATAGGACTATCTGAGAAGTCCAACACTGCAGCCTCAATGAATTATCTCATGCGGATTGCAGGACAGGGGCGAAGGCAGGTAAATTTTTACCTTTTTGTATCACTATAAAATGGGCATGTCTTACGCCAAGATTATAACTACAGAATAGGGCACAAGTATCTGAGGTCTGACCACTTGTCACAAGAATGGAGGTCCATTGCCTCGAGTAATTATAGCAGCAGCACACATGCTTCACTCACTACTAGACGTCAACAATAGATTAATACAGTATCTCCAGCAGTCCTATAGCAAGTGAATGGAGCTGTGGTCAGGCGTGCACTCTGCCACTTCATTCACACTGAGGCTAAGGGACCTCTGTTTTATTAAATGATGGATGGGATCCCAGTAGTCAGATTCCCACTTATCAGATACTTAACTTCTATCCTGTGGATAGTTGATCCTTAGATGAGGTGAAGTCTTCCCCGGATGTTTTTTCCAAAACTTTGCTGGGGCAGTCTTTTGGCTAAAAAATTGTCTATGGATTCGCGTACAGTCCCTTGGCCACATCTCTGGTCTCTAATGCTCATTTCTTCAATCTTGTATGCACTGCAGTGATCCTAGATGGCACAGCACAATGACACGGTAGTGTGGAACGTGAAGCCAGGCTGGGTCACTGTATCTGTGCCGTCTAGGATCACTACGGCGCATGGGCAACTGAAGAAGTAAGCCTTGGAGACCAGAGATCTGGCCTGGGGATGCTACAAGAATTCAGGGGGTTCAGAATATCACCACAGAGGCAGTGTAGGCCTAGGCCCCAACTTATTGACACTACTAGTGAGAAATAAAAGATGATTTATTCACCCAAAAGACAGCACCAACAGAATTCTGGAAAATACATTCAAGGAGGACTTCACCTCATCTAAGGCACGGTACCAGTAGTTTGGAGGGGTTAGTCAGTGGGTACAGGTTCGATTGGGGCACCATTTCTTTCTCAAGAAATAGAAAAGGTTAACCAAGATTAACCCTTTCCTAATAGACTTATCTTTCCTTTGTGGGCTGTCCTGGTAGATCGCAGAGTACGGTGATGTCAGCATTGAGGGGCTCAGCTATGTCCTGTACCCAGAATGCATGCCCAATGAGATCCTATTAGGTTCACTCCACGCTTACGTTGATCTTACAGAGCACGGGGATGTGATTGTTCCCGTACACAGAAGACACATCGTGCCACTGGGCTTGCACCCAGCTGTCCCTCCCATCTACAGCTGATTGGCTGATATGGCGCTAGCTGGCCATTCATGGCCGTGATATCTTTTAGTCGTGATTGGCTGGAGCATAGATAGCCAACCAATAAGTAATCTCTGGCTATGAGGGAAACAACTAACTACAAGTGGTTTAAAATCAGGGGGTATATCTGGCTAAATATAAGTGAAAGTGGCCTCTATTGTTTTGTAAAGACAAATTATCCGGTAGCGTTTTACATGGACTGTCATCACTCTACTCATTCACAATTAGGGCTCACAATCCTAGTCTATATTTACCCATCCATCCATCCATCCAGACAGGACTACGTATGTGCACCCAAGGTGTGCTGTGTAAGGAAACAGCCAAGATGTTAACTGTTTTTTTTTTTCTTTTGGATGGTTATCAATCTTGGAAAACAATAGCAGAAATACATAGAGCTTAATGCATAATGCTGTATTATTGAATTCAATGTATACAATATGAGGACAAATTTTTGTGTACTGTCTGACAGCAAGCAGAGATCTTGAAAATAGTGACACAGTGATTGCAGTACACAGCCAATTGTGGGGGTCCCATTCACAATCATGTAAATGGACACAATCTTTTCAATACATTTGCAAGTCTAACTTTTATTTTTTAAGCAGGGCTTGAAGCCGCTACCAGAACTTGGTTTTCAGCACCATAGACCTACCTTCCCAATGGAGCTGCCAAAACTTAATGTACCAGGGGCCTCAAAGACTGTACCCTTCTCCACACTTAAGTTTCAGTCCGTTTTCCCTACTCCGGTAAATGGCGGAAAACTTCCCATCATCCCAAGCGTGAAGTATATAGACACCAAGGTAAAGTCAGTCTCTTCGGTTGTTTTGATTGTAGCATCGGTCAGGAATAACACAAGGCTGTAATCTTCTACTTCATGTGTTAACAGTTTGACATCCACCAGCATGGGAAGTCGATGATGAAGCCATATCACTTACCTTCCCTAGAGAGAAAAGGAGGAGGATTCTGAACTCAGTCTGTTAACCCAATGCAAACTGTGCCTTTAACTGCAAAGGAGAAGAAACACAAAGCAGTCGCTGTACCAGCCAAAATCCTTCCTCCCTGTGTTATCAGAGCCCTCCTCCCAGCACCGGGCCTGAGATTCAACTACATTTTAAACTCAAATTTGCACTTTACAAAAGGAGCAGATCTGAAAATTGTAATTCTCCACCAATCTTTGCCATCAGTGATTGTGTTACTAATACAGTAATTTTTTTTTATATTTTATAATAAATCTGAACATTATCATGACTACTGCTGTAGTTTGTGATGAGTAGAAAAAAAATAAAAAAATGTAAAGTTTAGACCTATGAATATGTAACCTTACTGGGCTGAACACTTATTCCCACATTCCGTGAAACACAGATGGAGAAGCCCTGTCGTGTAGTCTTTTCCTATGCGGCATGATGTTATCAATATCATGCCGGGAGCAGGAAAAGTGTTTGAATGTTGATGGAGTATTTAGACCGCGACCATCCAGGTATTTTTTGAAATTATAATGGTATATATATATATAAAACATACATATATAACATTCAAAGCTTTGATCTGTTGAGAGACACACCACCACCATCGATTGCTCTCATGTGGAGAAAATGGTCAGAGCCTTTTTTTTTTTTTTCCCCTAGTATGTCTATCTATGGATCCCCTCTTGCAGAGACAGAGAGAAAGGCTCAATTAATCTGTCTTCCTTTTTACACATCTGAAAATTCAGATGGATTATCCACACCTTTTTAGTTTAGGCATGCTTTGTCAGGGTATGTGCACACTGAGTAGTTTAGACGGAAAGTCCGTCACGTAATCAGTCGGCTCGCGCCTGCTCGCGGCTCTCCTCCTGTGTCATAGACTCCATTCTATGCACGGGCGGATTCTTTCCTCTGTCCAAAGAATGATCAAGTTCATTCTTTGGACAGAGGAAGGAATCCGCCCGTGCATAGAATGGAGTCTATGACACAGGAGGAGAGCCACTCGCCCGCCACTGCGAGCGACAGATTACGCGACTGACTTTCCGTCTAAATTACTCAGTGTGCACATACCCTTAGGCTGGTTGCACATGTGTTTTTTTGGCCAGGTTTGCCCAAAGCAGAAGTGGATGTAACAGGAAAGACAAGCACACATCCTCCCTTAATATTTTCTATTCCATTTGAATTCACTTCTGGCTTTGGTGCTAAACTGCAGTGTCAATTTTCCAAAAAACTGCCATAACAGTGACTCTTTAAAGAGTATGTACCATCAAGTACATCCTCTTTATTCTGAACCCACAGATCGAACGGCGCTGTCACGGGGAAGCTGGTGCCGTGGTCCGTTTTCTTTATCATTCTAAGGGAGCCGCGTCATACAGGGGAGGGAATTCCCTACCATTGGGGGCGGCCCGGCCGGCCTCCAGTGCTTGAGCACCGTCCGGTTCCGTTGCATAGAACGGCGCCGTGCACGGGAACCAGGCCACAGTCCGAAAAACAGACCGCGGCACCAGCTTCCCCGTGACGGCGCCGTTCGATTCGTGGGTTCAGATTAAAGGGGATGTACCTGGCGGTACATCCTCTTTAAGCTAAGTTGCAGAAAATTTTCAGATCTGCAATGTGTGAATATACCCAAGTTTAACGTGTAGCGTATCACAGCAGATTTCACACCGAGTACTCTGTAGTGTCATTCCTTATCGCTCTACATTCGTGCAACGTATTTTCATTCCACTGCGAAAATAAGCCTATTTAACCCACTAGCTGGATTCTCGGCTCCCTGACATCCCGCTCATCCAATCTGGGTGACATCAGGGAGGAAGTGCGGACGGGTAATGTATTAGTCCGGCAGCTGGTGGGTTAAGTGGGTAGGGGCAGAATGAAAATCCATTGCGAGAATGCTGAGCCACAGGGAATGACACTAGAGTATCACTGTGGAACTCGCAATCGCAAGATCTGTTGCAATATGGTACCTATGACACTGGCCTAAAGGTGGGTTCATGCTGATGAATCCACACAGAGAAGTTCCAGCAGATTCAGGCTCTCATCCCCGCCCGTCCCATAGACTCAAATTCTATGGGAGGGGGCGAATTCCGCCATCCACCGAAAGAACTGACTGTCAATTCTTCCGGCGGAATCCGCCTGTGCATAGAATTGAGTCTATGGGACGAGCAACGGAATCTGCTGGAACTTCTCTATGTTAACCTACCCTAATAGAGAAAAAGCTTTCCCAACGCCCCAAAAATAAATAGTCAAAATATAGAAGCAACTTAAAATATCCAACCTACAGCCTTCCAGCTGTTGCACAACTACAATTCCCAACAGTTTTGGCTGTCCAGGCATGACGCGCATTGTAGTTTTGTAGAATTGCAGCTGGGAGGGCAGTAGGTTGCACAGAACAAGTTAACGGCCCTGTCTGGTTTTCACTTTCCTTATGAATTTGACAATGTAAGAAAGGGTCGCCATCCGGAAACCTGCGTCTTACTGCAATGGCAAATACATTTATTAGAGCTGGGAGCATAGTGAAATAGCAGCTGACCAATAAAACAGAAGGCATATGCAAAAACTTTTAATATTAATATGTATCTTTTAATTAGAAATCACTATTTTCATATAATGAAAATGACTAGTGTAATGATCAAAACCCCAGCAGCCCACCACTCCATTACATTATTTATACATATTATACAGAGGCATTAGAAACCACAATATTAAAATAAAGGTTTAATAGATACAAAGGATATTTTATCTTCACAACAGTTTCCTTTTTCTCCTGGGAAAAGTTTTTTTTCCTCTTTTTAATATAATTTTTTTTACACCCAAAGTAAAGTTTTCTCAACTTGCATTTAACTATTTTTAAGTGCAAACATTTTTTAATTAAAAAAAATATATTATAAACTAAAAATTGCAGCTTCCATCTTCCTGAACAAAAAAAAAAAAATAGAAAACCAAAAAAAAAAAGAGACAATTTAAGTCACTGGGGTAAATGACTCTGCTTTCATATCAAGTGCATTCCAGACGCTCATCTAAACCAGTGTTCCCAAACCTGTGACAAGAATACATCTCCCAGTATGCCCTGACAGCAAGGCATGGTGGGAGTTGTAGTTTAGTAAAAGCTGTAGAGCCACAGGTTGTGGAAACCATAGTGGGTTAAATAAAATAAAAAAAAAAAAAAAAAAAAATCAGTGCAATACACACAATGGTGGATTAATTCTTAATAACCATCTAATAATTAAAAAAAATTACTGAGGATTTTCAATAAGCAGACTTTATTTTACATTATATTTATAAAGATTAAATTACATTAAAGTCGAAAAGTATAAAGCAAAGAGGAATGAATGGACTAGTATCAAGTTCCACTGTAACGGCTAAGGAAGTTGTGTTTATTCGAGACTTTATATATAATTTATATACACGTATATATTTCTTGGGTGAGTAGTCGTGAAGACTAAAGACCAAGCTCAAAGAATTTCTCTGCCAAGTTAATCCTGTCAATTGTGTGATTTTTTTTTTTTTCCTGTATATTTCTTATTAAATAGAAATCCATAATAGACATTCAGCCCACGTCCTACTCTGAAGCTCTGTGGCTGAAGAGCAGCTCCTGGTTCCTCTGTCCTTACGTCTGCTCCTGTAGTGTGTGTCTCGCTAGCGGTAGTGTCATGGCTATACTACTGTTCCACTTGGAGAATTCGCTTGGTTTTGGGATGATAATAAACCCTGTGGACAAAGCATTTTTTAATTAATCATGAACAAAAAAAAAAAAAAATTCAAAAAACACATTCAGCCTTGCAAGATTAAAATAAAATATATAGTATTAGTCAATAAACCCAAAAGTATTCATGATGTAATGTGCCAAAAGATGTACGGGAGTCCGGATGCTGAAACAAACAGGGAGAAGTGCTCGGCTGACGGTTCTCGCTCTCCTGGCTTACTCAGACTTTCTATACAGACGGTCAGAAGTGACATCGTCAGCTGAACACTGCTGCCCCTTCGTTTTAGCAATTCTGGGGTCTTGGTACCCAAACCCCCCAACAATCTCAAGTTCTGATCTGAAGTTTCTGTAACAGGGATGAGGAAACTTCGTCCCTCCAACGGTTACAAAACTACAGCTTTGGCTGTCCGGGCCAATGGTTCCCAGTCCTCGCAGTCCCAGTCCAGTCCAGCAAGAGAATGTATCAATCTGGTGTCTGATGTTTGCTTTGGACAGATAGTAACCAGTCACAGCTCCGCTTTCACTTCTCACAATAAGCTGTGATTGGTTGCGACCTCCTAATTACCAAAAGGAGATACGCAGATGGCGTCAAACAGGCTGTTTTTTTGGCTCACTGACCACTTTTGGCAGCTGCAGCTTGGCCAGATGCTCTTTAAGTGTCACTGTCGTTTAATTTATTATTTTTTTTTTTCAGAAATCAATAGTCCAGGCGATTTTAATAAACTTTGTAATTGGGTTTATTAGCCGAAAAATGCATTTTTATCATAAAAAAAGCAGTTTGAAGCTCTCCCCCCTGTCTTCATGGTTCTCTATGGAGAGGGGAGGGGTGGAGGGAGATAAGGCACCAAAACAGGACAACAAAGTTAATTTACAGCTACATCACCAAGCTATCTCCTCTGAAGTCAGCCTAATAAACCCAATTACAAAGTTTCTTAAAATCGCTGTACTATTAATTTCTGCAAAAAAACTTAAAAAAAATGGACAGTGACACTTTAATCTCCAGATGGATATTTGTGGGTTCCATCATTTGAGACATATCCCTTGAAATGTTTAGATTGGAATACACTGTCCCGTTCACCTGAATGCACCAGGACAGCTTCATCCAGGTGAATAGAACTGACTGCAATTTACACCACTAAATCTGCCGTTCGCCTATACCTTTATATTCCCTTCACATTAGAACTACTTTAGAGACATTCCCCACGTTTTTCCTATTGATCAGATATTTCTTTTACCCAAGCTGAGCATGCCGCATTGGGTTACCGGAGGCTGAAGAACTTGGATGTCACCTTAGGAAAACATGTATATGCCATTGGCTACATCCATGTTTTGCCAGACTCCCTAGGGCTACATCCATGTTTTGCCAGACTCCCTAGGGCTACATCAATGTTCTTTAGCCACCAATAATCAAATGCAGAATAAGCGGAGTTGCGCTCATCTCTAGTTTTAAAGCAGGGATGGGGAAACCTTTGGCCCTCCAGCTGTTGCAAAAAATTTTGCAACAGCTGGAGGGCCAAAAGGTTCCCCATCCCTGCTTTAAAGTGTCTCAGTCATCTGCAAAAACTTTTGCATGTCACAGAGACCCCCCGGTCATTAGAATGAGTTGAGAGAAGCATGCAGCTAAGCTGACAGCAGTCTCCATTGACATACAGCAGCCATGTGCTTATTCATTTGTGACAGGGACACTACCTCTAAAACAGAACATGGAATAGGGATGCCTGTACTTGCAGCTGTAATGCATGGCATGGGAATATCAGATTGATGTCTTTGTGATGCAGCAAACTACCCCTATGGCTATAAAAGGTATCTTTGTAGGAGTGGTGCTTTTTTGGAGAAAGCAGTTATGTTTTTCTTATCCTAGATAACCCCTTTAAGAAATCTTAGAGGCATGGTCCAGAATAACATCCCCGAATCTCACGATTGTTTGCATGAAGGGGTTGTGAGACACAGGTTTAAATGGTAAAAATAGTTCTTATTCTCTGCTTACAAACATGTCCATAAGCCACCTCCTGGGGTCAACATGGATTAGTTATCTAGACCGGGCTCACACGGGATTTATTCCCATTAACAGGAGCAGCTGAAAATAGGTTGAGATTAGCAGACTTGGGGAGCTCTAACCATAGAGAGCAGTCAGATGTGGGGGAAGGGGGCTATGCCTTAAAGGGGTTGTCCAGTGCTACAAAAACATGGCCACTTTCTTCCAGAGACAGCCCCACTCTTGGCACCAGCTTGGGTGGGTTTTTGTTACTCAGTTCCATTGAAGTGAATGGAGCTTAATTGCAAACCGCACCTGAACTGGAGACAAGAATCATGTTGTCTCTGAAAGAAAGTGGCCATGTTTTTTTAGCACTGTATAACCTCTTTAATATTTTGGACAGGAACAGCATAGAGACATGATGCTCAAGAAGAGAGGGTAGAGATGCTCTTACTGGGGATGTAATCCTGATCTAAACCCTCAAAGTTAAATGACCCCAACACACTTAAAACTGTCCATGGCCGTGGCCCTCAACCTGTTGTGATGTGACGAGTGTTATAGTTGTGCCACAAATGGTCAATATGGTTCTAATGTATAAGGAATAGAGAGAGATGAGCGAACCAGGATCGAGTCGATCCGAACCCGAACGTTCGGCATTTGATTAGCGGTGGCTGCTGAACTTGGATAAAGCTCTAAGGTTGTCTGGAAAACATGGATACAGCCAATGACTATATCCATGTTTTCCACATAGCCTTAGGGCTTTATCCAAGTTCAGCAGCCACCGCTAATCAAATGCCGAAAGTTCGGGTTCGGATGGACTCGAGCATGCTCCAGGTTCGCTCATCTCTAATAGGGAGAGGTGAGGGGGTATGACCACTGGTGACCCACACAAATGATAAAAAGGATAAAAATGCTCCAAGTGAATAGAGCCACAGTGCACACTGCTTAACCACTGCTCCATTCCCTGTGTGGTGAACAAGCATGTGCAATGGCACTATGACAATCAACCTCTGTTCTCATGATGGTGAGGGAATTTCAGCGCTTGAACCCCCCTAAATCAGCTAGGTTTTCCCTATCCTGAGCATAAGAGATGACTCTCAAATGGACACGGTCACTACATATTACTTTTGACTTGTCAAAAGTTATTGATCACAGCGGGTCTCACTGCTGACACCCACTATGATCAGCTGCTGAGCTCCCGGGCCGGCTGCTCATTCCTTCAATAATTTCCTATAGACTTACAATAAAAATATTGAGGGAATGCGCTGCGGCAATCTCTCTGCAGGTATGTCCTCTGATCAGACCAGGTCAAAGCAGTTAGTTGTAACGACAGGTACACGCTAAACTTTGGAACAGCCACATTAAAATCTCTTCTAGACAGGGGTGCAAAGTGTTTTAATGTGGCTGTTCCAAAGTTTAGCGTGTACCTGTCGTTACAACTAACTGCTTTGACCTGGTCTGATCAGAGGAGATTTTAAAGAAACACTCCAGAATTTTTTTTTTTAATCTGTCCCCCCGCTGTGCGCTGGCGCATATACTCACCAGCTATTATTGGTGTCCTGGAACGCTGTTTAAACCCCACGTGCGTTCGTGTCACCGCTTTTCTGACCCCGCTTTTGTTTCCATGTCGATTGAAGGGCGGAAGCCACCCTCTCCTATAGAGATGCATTGGAGAGCATGACTTCCGGCATTCAATCTACATGGAAACAAGAGAGGGGTCAGAGGAGCGGTGACGCTAACGTGCAAGATTTGAACGGCGCCGCGGGACACCGATCATTGCTGGTGAGTGAGGGGAGTGCTTCTTTAACCAGTTAAGCCCACACTAACAGATTTTTTTTTTCTTTTTAACAATGCCGCCTACAATTAAAGGGATGCTACACACAAAATATATACACTGCTCTGTGCCTATTGCATGTTCTCAGGGGGTGGAGCATGACACTGTTTCAGAGTGTGTCCTGCTCTGCCCCTGAACCCTCCACATTAGGCACAGCACATGATTTTACACTGAAAGCATAAAGCACATTTAAGTACAGCAGGTAATGAAGGTGGCACTTACCTGGAGCGGCACTCCGACCTCTACACTCTAGATCTGCACCATTTTTGGTACTGCATACCCATCTCTCAGAAGCATTTGAAATTTTATTTTGGTTTCTTTTCATTGAATACTTACAGCTTAGCTTTTGTTTTTTTTTTTTGTTTTTTTAAACATAAAAGCAGAAGTTCCCTCTACCAACCAGCAACATCTTTCCCCTCCTCGTGTCGCATTTATATAGAGCAAAAAAAATAAAAAATTGCACCCAGAACGTCACCAAGAGGTAGATTGAGCGCTATAGTTTAGGAGCCGAAAAACAGATTTTACATTAAGATGACATCACAAAGATATAGACACAAATCTTATATTGTCATGCAAGCAGTAAGGGGTGGATACTATATTGTTATACAGGTAGATACATAGGCATATAGGAGAATATTCCCCCAGATCACTGCAGCCTCCAAAAAGCTTAGTGGGCCCTTTCATCGCCCCAGTGCAGACGCCAGCCCCGGCCTATGCTGCCCGCCATCAGGGGAGACAATGATCTGCCCGGCTGCTGATCAGACATCTATAACCGGGATCAGATTACTACTGCAGGTGTGAACGGATTTATTTCTAATCAAAGTAAAATGGGAATTAAAAGGAGTTATCCAGAATTAGAAAGCCACAGCTGCTTTCTTCCAGTAACAGCACCACTCTAGTTCTCTGGTTGTGCTTGGTATTGCATCTTGGCTCCATTTACTTCAATGGAGTAAAGTTGCAATACCACACATACCCCTGAGGACTAGAGTGTCGCTGTTTCTGGAAGAAAGCAGCCATGTTTTTCTTATCTTTGATAACCCCCTAGATACATTTTTATATTTCGGCCTCTGTGGCACAAGCACATGGGAATAAGTCTATAATACAGATAACATACCATCAGTATTATTACTTCTGTATTCTGCACATGTTAGGCGCCTTCTAGACAGGAGACTAGTATTACAGTACTAATCCCATCCGCATTTTAATCCCTCCCCATAGACTTCTATTCCATCCACAAAATGGATTCAAGTAGTGCAGACTGCATTTAAAAAAAAAATATATATATATATATATATATATATATATATATATATATTATATATATATATATATATATATATATATATATATATATTATAATTAAAGAAATTCTATATGTGCAGCATTAACACAGAAAGGGAATTGGATGAGCGTTAAGCTACTGGATGTTCATATAGAGATTGAGAACAATTTTCCTCCTGGAAAACCATCTTAATCCCAGGAAGGAAAAAACAACAATTAAAAAAAAATAAAAAAAAAATAAAAAAAAACTACACAGTGTGTATTGACCCTTAATTAACAAAAAATAAAGTTTCATCCACCACCTGTTGCCGAGTCTCTTTGGTACCATAGGAAACTACAGCCATAAACTACAGACCATCACATGCACACTGGGGACATAAGGTCACTTCTTATTGACCAACTGGAGGTGTCAGAACATTAAATATATATAATTTTTCAGATGTTTAAAAAGAAATTTTGTGGAAAAAAAAAATTAAATTACCCTTATAATTGTGGTTTCTAAGCTCTGGCCCCCAGTAGCCCTGTTTATTTATGTCTGTCATATTCTACATTCTGGAATTAAAGTTTGTGGGGGGAGAGGTGGGAAATATAAAAAAAAAAAAAAAAACACAAAACACAAAAATAACCACTGATGCTCTGTGACTGTTCCCTCTTACTTCCATAGAGTTTAATATGGGGAGACACTTTAAAATTTATTTCCACCTTCTCTGGGCCAATACTACAGTCAGACACAAAGCTGCATTTCTGCTTGGAGCTCCTGAAGATTCACAGTAACGCAAAACCCTTAAAAAAAAACACAACCCACACACACAAAACACCATCCACATGCTAAATACAGACCCTGAACCAGCAGGGAATGGCAGCAAGACAAAAGCTCAGAGCCAAGCAGCATCAAGGGAACTCTAAAAGCAGCTTTGGATGTGACCAGCATAGAAGGTAGCAGGATCAGTATAACAAACAAATTAAACTAGATATGATGTTGGATCAAACTGGAAACTAAACCGAAAGAGAGAGGAAAAAAAAAAAAAAAAGAAAAAAAAAAAAAAAAAAAACATAACACTGGATTCTAGGACTGACCTAAATTTACATCAGGATTCTAATAAATCATCAGTCGATTTGTTTAGTCTGGCAAAAGTTGTTCCACCTTCTAAGGGTATGTGCACACTGAGGAATTCTCGAGGAATTGAAGCAGAAAGTTTTCAGGCAGAATTCAAGCAGAATTTAAGCCCCCCATTGACTTCTATAGGATTCCTCTAGCAGATCTACAGCAGAAAATTCTGCTCGGAAATTCTGCAGTGTGAACAACAGAGCAGAAAACCCATTGAACACAATGGGACTTTGCTCTGTACATATTTTACAGGAGGAATTTCAAGCTGAATTCCTCGCCTTTTCCTCAGTGTGCACATACCCTAAGTGTTTCAGTTCCTCAAGGAAATCTGGAACATCATAGTACTAGAAGATCTACCAGATGTCTCAGAGGAAAGGGGACACTTGAAAGCCCAAACGACTAAAGGAAATTGAGGGCAGATTCTGAGGGTCTATTTACACAGAAAGATTATCTGCCAAAGATTTGAAGCCAAAGCCAGGGACAGACTTTAAACAGAGATCAGGTCAGAAAGGAAAGCCTGAGATTTCTCCTCTTTTCAAATCCATTCCTGGCTTTGGCTTTAAATCTTTGGCAGATAATCTTTCTGTATAAATACACCCTTACTGAAGATTTGCTCCCCTGTACACCAGGCCTGTGAGGAAAGCATCTAGGCTACTGCGCTGTCAGGCCCCTAAACAGCTAATATACAGCTAAAAATAAAATAGGCCAAAAAAAAAAAAAAAAAAAAAAGTTGTTTTTTTTTTTTAGGATCATTACGGATTTTTTTTTTTTTAACTATCGGTCAAGAAAGAGTTACACATTAAGAATACTAAAGAAATCAAGGTAACCTTTTTATTTACAGAAATACAGATCGTATTAGCTGAATAGGATAAACTTGCGTTTGCTTTTAGATCGACTCAATAAACACACTTTTGGTACATTGACAAGTGCCTCCACGTCAGTAAGCCGGGCCGCGTCCTGCCCCCTGTCATCTGCATGCCTCACTACCCCCTCCCCCCCACCAGGGCAAATTCTGCCTGCACATTGGTCGGACCATAACACATCTTAGTATGTCACACAACGTACAGTGCTTCTGGTTAGCGTTAGGTTTTTTGGATTTTTTTTTCCCGCCTCTTTGGTTGGCACAATATGCTTTGATATTACATGTAATTTTTTATTTTTTTGTAGTTCCAAATATACTATTTTTTTTTTTGCTGTGGCAAAATTTCAAATGATTCAAAACGGTATGACATGCAGTAACCAAAAAATGTCTCAAAAAGAAAGAAAAAAAATTAAATTTAACAGCTCTCTACACTGAATGGAAAGAAACGTCGGCATTAGCCCAACAGGTTGAAGCGGACCAGTCACGTGCGAACCGTGGAGGCCCAAACAATAAACGGCCAATCAATTTGCTGGGAACCAGTGACATCAAGGCGGGAGGTCCCAGCAGGGACTGATCGGCCCCATATTGGGTTTTGCCCCACGGTGGGCAGGTGACGGGTCTACAATGACCACTGAAATTCTAATCTTGATGCAGCATTAAGGGTTAAAACTTACCACTTTACCAGGCCTTGCCCATGTGCAAATAAATCCTTCCTGACAAGCAGTGACTATACAGTCTTCAAGAAAAATAAGCACAGTTAGTCTTTCGTGTGCTATCTTTTTACAGATAAGAGGCTCTAACAAAGGGACGTCTTCCATCCTGGGACAGAGCGCGGTCCCCAACGTTTTAGCAGGGTCCGTTTTGTTTTTCGTAACTAGGTTCAGTTTGTCGCTACTCTTGCTAGATATATGTCCCATACTGTGGTTCCTCTTATGGTCTTTGTCGTGATGCCTCTCCTTGCGGTCATGAATGGACAGGGTGGCAAACTTGCTGACGCCGGAGGCGATGGCGCTGTCCACGCTGCTTTTGCTGCCGGTGTTGGACACGGCAGAGTGGGGAAGGCTGTTGGACCTTGGAAGTGGGGGAGGTATGGCATTGCCTGGCGTGGTGATACTGTTGCCATTGCTTCCTGGGTTTGCAGGGGCGCTTCCTGCTGGCGGGCTCGTGGCGTTCATGACGTTGGTATGTGTCCGTGTTCTTGACAGCGGTTGGTGAGGGAAAAGGATGTCTTCTGTAAGGTCCCATAAACACAGTTGCGTATCTTGGCCTACTGAGCCAAACCTATAAGTCACGCTAACTGGGCGACTGTCTGTAGAGTTCCTTTTGGACAGTCTTGACTGCGTACTGTTTGCCCTATCCCTACCAAAGCTGATCAGTTCTTGAAAGTCTTCATCGCTCCCGCTGAACTCCATAGGGTCAGTTTCTTCCACGCTAGTGGTATTTGGGTCAAACGCCACCACGCTGACCCAAGATTTGTGTCCCTGACCTCTGGCTATTACACGACAGTCGACGAATGACCAAACCGTCACCAAGTCGTCCTCTCCGCCGGTTACTATATACTTCCCATCCGGGCTCCAGCACACGCATAGCAGTCCTCCGAAGTAGCTTTTCATAGTACCATGCAACTCCACAGAATCGAAGTTAAACACTCGTAGGAAGCCATCTTGGCTCACACAGGCTAAGAATTTCCCATCTGGGGAAAAAGCAAATTCATTAAGGGCTCCCTCTCCGACAGTCCATTTCAGCAGAGGGTTTCGGGTGGACTTGCTCTTGCATGTGTGAACGGCAAAGCTTTCTCCTTGCTTGAGTAGCTGGTAATGGGGCGCCGTGGTGCCGCACGTGTGCTCCACATTATACAAGTACATGTTCCCACTGGAATGAGCTACAAGAAAGAGGCTTTCCGAGCCGGGGACCCATTTTACACAAGTTACTCTTGACTTGTCTATTAGCCTCTGTGGGAGATAAAAAAGTAAAAATAAAATTAGACGTGAGATGCACTTACATACTGTAAAGAACATGTGATTTTTCATACTGGGAAGTATAGACCTAAGAATACAACGCTAAAGTCATCTTCAGAAGTCCCATAAAAGTATGGATAGATACGTCCAAGTCTTGACATAGTCCTACCCATTTTCACAGCACAGTAGAGGCCCTCAATCACCAGGCTGTGTTCATGTGATACAGTCACACTGTATTTGCTGACAAAGCCGGGTCAACTAATAGTGACACCTAAGAAGTTGTGGACATTGGGGGGGGGGGGTCTGGCTCCCACTAATAACTAAAACGAATGGAACAAAGTGCTGTATGTGTGCTCGGTCCATTTATTTTAGCAATAGGTGGGGGTATCATCAGCCAGACCTTCACCATCACAACTTCTCACCAGTTTAGGTACACTAGGTATAAAAGTCAATCCGCCACCGAATCATTTTCCTATGCAGAAAATGTAGTGCTATCACACAAAATGATTATCGGCCTTACTTGGCTGATTACAGACCTTCAGGCGATACCCGTTTGGTGTAATAGCACATATGTAAAGGAAACGATGAGCGGTGGTCTGCAGCATGTCGCTTTAAGTAATAAAAGTGGCGGCAGCAGACTTCAATGGGCCCCCCAAATGATCTAAGGAGTGTTCAGTCAACCCCTTCCGCTGTTCCTCACTCACTGTCTGTGTGTGTGTAATAGCACACTGCAGCAGGCAGGAAACGAGGGGAAATCAAGTGCTGATCTGACAAGATGGTGCTAGCTTCTGTAAAATATCTTTAAGGGTAAATTCACACGGGCGTCTCGCATAAGAAATTAATAATTATAATAATAATACTAATAAGTGTATTGCGGATTAGCTGCGGATTTCTTGTGCGAGATGCCCATGTGAATTTACCCCAAGTATAAATAGGGCCCTTACATGCAAACTGTCAGAGAACAGGGGCTGATAACCAGTTATGCAAATACAATTCTTTGTTCTAGAAGCCAAGGCTAGCCATAGGCAAATCTTTTTACAAGAGTCCCTCATACTAGGACATAGTGTAGTTAACAACAGGGCTGTGGAGTCGGAGTCATGGAGTCTGAGCTAGTTTTGGCTGGAGTGGGAAAATAATTTACCGACTCCGAATTTAATATGAATTTTACAAGTTTTGCTCATTAATATATATGAGCAACATTCTAATAGGACATTGGCCCTATTACATAAGGGGGGGGAGGGTCGAGGAAAAGTTGTCGGTCACTATTTGGCAGTTTGTTTCTGAGCTGGAAGAGTCCATTGTGTGGGGGGAGATCTGTGCTGTTCTCTTCCTGGATGCTGGATGACTGTATATGAGCAGCAGTGTAATATGAAGGTATCCTGTGTAATATAGAGGAGGAGGAGGAGGAGACATAAGTAGTGTAGCAGTAACCTCTGTCCTCAGTGTGGTGTTTTCTCTCTGGGAGAAAATTGTGTGTTTTCCTGTGTGTGCTATGACTGCAGCAGGGTGTGTGTGTGTGTGTGTGTGTGTGTGTGTGTGTGTGTGTGTGTGTGTGTGTGTGTGTGTGTGTGTGTGTGCGTGTGCGTGTGCGTGTGTGCACTATGGCTACAGCAGGCCGAGAGAATGTGTGTGTGTGTGTGCGTGCGTGCGTGCGCGCGTGTGGTGTGCGCTATGGTTGCAGCAAGCTGTGTGTGTGCGTGCTATAGTGTGACCCCTCTCTATATCACTATGTGTAACCCCCTGTATATCACTATGACTGACCTTTATATTACAGGTATCTGCCATTGTTAGCATCCTTTTTTTTAAAGGAGACCTGTCACCCCCCTGTGCCGGGATGACAGGCTCCCCACCCCCCGTTACAGCCCCCTATACTGACCTGATCCCGCCGGGTCCCGCTTTTGGATCCGGTCGGGTCACGGAGATATCAGCTCCCGAAGCCCGAGGCGCGCGCTGACAGGAGAGTCCGATGCTCCGCCATTCTCTATGAGCGTCGGACTCTCCTGTCAGCGTGCGCGCAGGGCTTCGGGCGCTGATATCTCCGTGACCCGACCGGATCCAAAAGCGGGACCCGGCGGGATCAGGTGAGTATAGGGGGCTGTAACGGGGGGTGGGGAGCCTGTCACCCCGGCACGGGGGGTGACAGGTCCTCTTTAAGTATGGTGAATATTTAGTTAGAAACATAGAAGATTGTCAGCAGGAAAAGACCACCTGCTCCATGTAGTCTAGTTGTAAATACTTCAGGACATGGAGGCTGGAGACTGGCTGCATCCACTGCACACACAGGAGAAGCTGCTTCATATACAGTATTCCTTTATTCCCTCAGAAGTCGCCCCAGGATCATGTAGGACATTAGGGAGAAGCTGCTGAGCCAGTGTGATAAATAACTCCCCTGGTATATGACCGGCAATTTATGTAGGAGCAGGAGTCGGTCTGGATAAAATTCAGGAGTCACCTTCCAGCTGTTGCAGTGTAGGGTATAGAGAGCGCAACATAAGAATCTTACTACAGATATATCTCCACTGCTGGAATAACAGGAGGAATCTTATATCCTATGCTGCAATATCTGGCATTAATAAAGTCATTGGCTCCTTCACTGCAAATACTAAGGATTTGATGCCTTAAATATGGAACCATATGGACCTTTGCTGCAGTCACGAATCGGTGAGAAATAGGTCATCTCTCTGACACTTTTCCAGACCACGAATTTAGCAGGAAGTCCCCTATGATTCCAGACACTGGAGCCACAGGCAATTTCCCATATACTTCTAGAGGAGAATCCACCACAATATGGCATCCAATTACCTTATACCATAAATCCCACAAAGATTAATCTCCTACGGCCACATGTTTGAGGTCTGTTAGTACCATTTTCCCTATATACTTAATATTGCCTAATAAACCTTTACTTTGTGCAGCCTCACCCTTATAGGGACCCTCTAAGAACCAGCCTTTGGTGCTACTGAACCTACACGTGAGGAGACCAACTCTCGGTGGAATCCGCCCTTTATTATATGAGACGAGGGTCTCACCACCGACACTTACCTCCTCATTGAAAAGCTTGCTGGTCTCCTTCTTTATGGGGTCTATGAGCTGGACCTGGCCTGCAGAGAAGCCGACGAGTAGAGAGACGCTCTCTGCTGTGGCGGTGAGATGATTGAAGTCATGACACGTGGGCTGCGTCCCTTTGTAGATCCGCTTGTCTATTGGTTTGCTGAGATCAGCAGCCTGGGGGAAGAGAAAAGAAAATAAGAACATTTACTATATATCCATAGACTGAGACTAATAATACACAAACGACCCCTGGATCATCGGAGGTCACTCATCATGGAGTGTTTCCAGCAGGAACCGTCCAGACGTGGGAAGTTACATTAGTTTGCAGTTTTAGAAGCTGGGAGCGTGCAGCCAAGGTCAGGGCTACAACACGTGGATATTGCTATGGAGATCAGCGGCCGGGAAGGGGGAAGGCGACGGATCTGCTCTGCAGGTGAAGCACGCCTTAAAGGGCACACAATGGAGGCCGCCATTTGTTTTATTATAGGCTAAGCTGTTAACGTTAACTCTTAAATGCAAAGATCAAAGCTTTTACCAAGTTTCCATTTACTTATCATACCCAGTTACCCTGAAAATAAGACCTAGTAGAGGTTTTACTGAATTGCATGAAAAATAAGGCATCCTCAGAGAGTAAGACCTAGCAAAGTTCTTGTTTGGAAGCATGCCCGATGTGATTTTTAGCCCACTGCCATTGTCCGTTGCAGAGCAGCTGCCTGCATGACATTAAGACTGTCACCTGCCGCCAACCCCGATGTTCCCTTCTGTGACCGCCACTTGTAAACGTGCAGGCAAGGCATCTAGAGGCCCGTCGCCTGTCGTCATCCCCATTGTCTCCTACCACCAGATGTACCACCACTATACCATACAATGTCCCTGCTGTGCTGTGATGAGCTCCCCCTGGTGGCTGGAAGCCGCCATACCATACGCTGTTCCTGCTGTGCTGTACGAGTGTGCTGTGGTGAGCTCCCCCTGGTGGCTGCACGCCGCCATAGCGTACCCCCTGTCCCTGCTGTTCATAGGATGTGTGAATAATTCTTCATAGAAAAATAAAGACACCTCCTGAAAAAGACAGAGCGCATCTTTGGGAACAAATATTTATATAGGACACGGTCTTATTTTTGGGGAAACATGTACCTAATACAATAACACATAAGCACTAACCCCATAAAACCTTACATCACTGTCCCCCTACCTGATGCTACCTAAGAAGCCATCTAAGAGACATCCTAAATGGAATGACTGAAGCCCAAGTGTCAGTCTTCACTGCAGCTCCAGCATGCCATTCACAGGAGGAAGCTACAATACACTGTGTTTTTAGGATATATAAATACCAATATTACATTGGGGGGATAAAAAAAAAAAAAGAATCATAGCACATCCTAAGATGTTCTCATCGGCAGTCCCGATCATAGAGAACAGAACTGGAAGGGAAGAAGATGGCTTCTTAATTCCAAATTCATTTCATGTAAATGACTCCTTGCAGTAATCTGCCTCTAATGCTCCCAGGTTCCTAAACCTCCACGTTGTTAATGCCTTCTGCAAATCTACAGAACAGGAAAGAGATGAAAATCCGCGGCTGGCGGACGCTAATCGGATTTCACATCACTGGGGGAGTCGGTGGGGCGCCAACTGTCAGCGCTCCGGCTATGTGAGTGCTGCCAGAGGAGTCAGAGAACGCCGGCGAGATCACTGACATGGAGGAGGAGAGGGCCCTCCACCCCATGACGAAGAAAAATAATATCAGCATTTATCACATCTATAATATGGCAGAGAAAAGGGGGACACAAGCCACGAAAGCAAGACAATTTAAGGACAACTCTGCCAGGCATCAGATATCTATAAAAGGCCAATGTTGCTACAGTAGTACCTGTGCCTATATCATTTACAGAAACAGCAACGCAGTAGTATCTGTGCTTACATCATTCACACCAAGAACTAGGTAGGCAGTACTATTTTACCTATATTTGCATTGAGACTGGGATGCAGTAGTAACTGTGCTTACATCATTTAGAGAGAGGCATACGGTATTATCTGAACCTATATCATTCACAGGAAGAGCAGGGTACACAGTACTATCTGTGCTCATTTTTATCATAAAACATATATGTTAAACAGATTGCAAAAAAAAAAAAAACGCAGTGTGAACCCAGCCTTAAAGGGGTACTCCAGCAAAAAGCTTTTTCTCAGTAATTGAAACACATTATAAAGTTATATAACTTTGTAATATACTTCAATCACCTATCTGCCCCCCTTCCCTATCTTTTCCCCCTCAATCCCTCACCAGGAAGTGAAGTAAACTCATTCTTATCTAATGACTGTTGACCCCAGGCTGCTCTGTGGCAGCCATTTTGTGACAGACATCATCAAGAGGGAGGCGGGTCTAAGCCCTGTAAGGCCAGCCTCCCTTTTTCAGATGACTCAGGTTGCTTAGCTCTGATTGGCTGAGCAAGATGTAAGCCATCTAACAGTTAGATATCACAGGAGACAAAGTGCATCATGGGAAAGCCCAAACCAGGAAATGAAGAAGAAAAAATGAAGCCACCAACTGGAGGTTCAGGGACCTGCAAACAGCGGGAAATTCAAACGGAGACAGACTCCGGAGGGATGGTAAATGTAAAAACTATGTTTATGATTGTTGTTTTTTTTTTTTTTTTAATCAGTGCCGAAGTACACCTTTAACTAAGCCTACATTATTTATATGGAAAGACAAGGAGGCAGTACTATCTGTGCTTACAGAATTAGTAACACATTATGCTACGCCTTTTATCAAAGTGACTACCAACCTGAAACCAATCAGGGAGATACTGGATACCTTGTTTTCACATGAGTTGTTGCTATCCAAGACTCCTCCAGCCATTATAATATGATAGCCCCCTATATATATTTGTCCATTAACAGCTGGTAAGGAGGGCACTTTAGGTGGCTAGCAGCATTCAGCTTTCCAGAATGACATCTGGATTGGGCATTATTGGGGTACTCTAATTTGCGGTGGGGGGGCTTTGTTTTGCTACAGATTAACCACTTATGCCCCGACCACTTGGCACAGAGGACCAGTAAGGCCAAAACAGGAAGCTGATCCCAGAAATCTGACCTATTGTTAGGAGCGACAATGTTGCCAAGTGAAAAGCTATAGTAAAGTCTGCTAGAGCGATCAAATGCTTCTGTCTGTATCCACAAAGCCAAAAATCTATAGTCTCCAGACCGGAGGCCGCAAGACCAATGCCGGAGCGGATAAAAGTCCCTGGTATGAGTCAGAGCCACACAAAGTGCCGGTGGGGTCACTAACATAAGTGACGCCATCAGATGCTGCAAAGTCAAAAGTGGTCTATACTGTATAAACCAGGGGTAGGGGACCTTGGCTTTCCAGCTGTTGCAAAAGTACAATTCCCATCATGCCTGGACAGCCGAATCTAAAGCTTTGCCTGTCCAGGCATGATGGGAGTTGTAGTTTTGCAACAGCTGGAAAGCCAAGGTTCCCTACCCCTGGTATAAACCGATGACCAATATGAAGATGAATAAGAGAGAAAGTGTATGGCAGCAAAGAGGGGGGAAGTCCCAGACTAGAAGGAATTTTTCCTCATCGTGCCCAGAGCAATGAAACGTAAGACCGCGCTCATGTTTTATTCCTACATGAATAAACGCTGACAAAGTGAACCATTGAGAGGTGACCGACGACACCGGCGGCATCGGCTTTCAACACACAAAGGGGATTAACCTTTTAATACGTCGCTGAGGCCGGCGCTATCCTGGACTCATCACATGGGCCGGGCGGCCTGCTGTTCTCTGGAATCATCTCCTGTTATGTAACCGTCTACATACTAACGCAACTCGTCTATCCCTACACTCCACTACACCTCCGACAGCTGCAGCAAAGTCCTTTTCATCTACAGGTATACTCACTTCTGACATCCACACCAGAGCAATGCATGATGGGAGGTGGCTGCAGGGCAAACGTAAGGTTAATGATTTATCAGAAAACATGAAGTCACGAGACAGAAGGGGGGGGGGGGGGCAGGCATCAGCGTTTCCAGCACTTGACAAGAGCAGAGGTGCAGACCGATATACTAACGCCAAGGGGGCAGTCACTTACACGGCTGAAAAATCGGGACTGGTTGCTATAGGCAACACCTAAACGTTACTCTTTGCACCAATCCGTAGCACATAGTTCATGATGAGATGCAGCAATAAAGTTGATCAGGAGAGATCAGAGCTGCTGAGTGATCACTTCTATTCAGTGACAGCAAGCAGAGGTTTCAGAAAGTCGTGAAGACAGTGAAAGCAGCATATTAGAAACAAGGGAGGTGGCACAATGGATGCAGGGCTGATGCCAAAACACAGATTGTTTAATGACAACAGAAAAACTGCACCATCAAGAGCCACAGTTAGGGGAACGCCGCTCTATGGCCGTTCACCTTGTTCCTTGATACCAATAGGGGTCCGACCACTAGGCCTGCTACTCATGACAAGCTGGGCATTGGTGTAACGCCGCCGACCACCACACCTCCTGTCTGACTAGAGTGGTGGTTGGACATGGATGCTAAAGGCCTATAAAGTGGTACCACCCGGCTGTCCATCACTCCATGCACATAGCGGATCAGTTTCCTTCATGGAAAGACTCCATCATCATCAGTATTGCTGAGCTGCAGTACCATGTACAACCTGTAGACAGGAGGGCGCTCTTTCTGGAATTAAAGGGGGTATTCTCACCCAGGCTTGTTATCCCCTATCCAATAACCAAGCTGATTGCTAGTAGAGATGATCGAACATCGCTGATGTTCAGGTTCGTATGAACTTAAATTATCGGTATTTGACTCCCGCAGTCTTCCTGTATTGTGGGGAAGGTGGAGACAGCCTGTGTCCCGCCTGGAAAACAGGGATACAGCCTGGGCTGTAGGTTGTATTCCTGTTTTCCAGGCGGGACCCAGGCTGTCTCCACCTTCCCTATGAAACAGGAAGACTGCGGGAGTCAAATACCGATGGTTCGAGTTCGTACGAACCTGAACATCAGCGATGTTCCATCATCTCTAATTGCTAAGGGTCTGACACAGCCCAAATCCCCCCAATTCCAAGATGCGGGATGCATCTGTCCCGCAGTCAAAACATGTAGCAGTCCCATGGAGAATAAAGTGCTGGCGGTAGTCGCTGTGCATGTCCTCAGGAACGGTGGCAGTCTTGGTGGTTGGACCTCCAGTGATCAGCTTGTTGTCCCCTATACTATGGAGATGGGATGAGAATACCTCTTTAAATCAGCCATGATTGTACCATATACTCCGGCTTCCCCCTTCCCTTTGCTGGAGCCGGCGGTGAGCCGCCTTTGTGTTTCCTTCAGGGTCGGATACAATCTGCCTCTATTTTTATTTACCGTCCCGCCGCGTCTTCCCTGCTCCGAGAACCGAAACGTTTTGTCTCCTTTCTTCCCGGTCGCTGGGATATTTTCAGCAGATCATTAACCGTGCGCTGTCCCTGACTGGTTTCACCTTAGCCAGGAGCAGGATTTAGCCTCTTCCTTAAAGCTACGCTACCGTATTAAAAAACAAATAAATAAATAAATCCTGCTTAACAAATAACACTATGGAAATTGCCGGGCTGAGAGGGTTGGCACCAGCCTGAGAACACATCTAGAATGAATAAGAGTGCCTGGCAGCCGTCCCACGGGGCACGCTCGGTGTATGAAAACAGGAAGCGGTGATAACAGGACCACCCAAACTTGTCAGCCCCCAGTTGTTGGAAAACAAAAACTCCCAGCATGCTCTGAGGCGGTCAGAGCATGCTGGGAGTTGTAGTTTTGCAACAAGTAAAAAGCTCTACATTGTTGCATAACAATTAGAATTGTTGCATAATTCTGTATACAGAGAACACCCCCTGTTCAGCATGGACCAATCATGAGGTGAGAATCACAGAGCTGTGCAGGAGGACAGAGACAGAAACTTTTCTATACAGCAGTGTGAATGGCAGAGTGTAAGTGCAGGCACATTATAGCACGAATGGAAAACTAACACAAGTGCTGACAGAGACTGCAGGGAGCATGAAGGAATAAGCAGGACATATGTGGCCACATAAATGCAGCACTCTATTCGGAGAAAGAGAGGGGTTACAGCTATGGTGATATTACCTCCACAGTCCTGTCCCCTGATGTAAGCCCCAGCCTGAAGTGGATCTGCCATGATTTGGAAGGTGAGGAAGACTTCCTGGGTCAGAGTACAGTGCTGTAGACCACCCTATGCAGACCATGCCCCTCCCCACTCCCCTCCCACCCAGTATAAGGAGCTCTTAAACCAAAGCAATGCTCTTAAACAAAGTCACAATTAAAGAAAAGAAACTGAGCTCTTCTTGCAAAATGCTCTTAATCCAAGTTACTCCTAAACCAAGGTACCACTGCACATCCTGTTATCTGTGCAGTGAGTTCAAGCCATGTGGCTTCCGCTTGACATTTCTGCGCATGTTTTATAGTATAAACATACCCTTAAAGAGGAACATGTCATATCCCTAAGATGCTTTGTTTAAGGCTTAGACGGAAGATGAACCCAAGTGCAAGGAGTTTAAGTTATTCCCTTGTTTGCACCTGTTTCCTCCCACACCCCAAAACATACTGGCGGGTTAAATTGGCATTTAGATGGTGAGCTTTAATGGGGACATCGCAGGCCCGTCCAGGCCATCTGTGCCCGCAGTGCTGTCCTGCCTTGCCAAATTCCCGGAATTGGCTGAACGTCGGGACAAGGTGGTAAGTTGGGCCGGGTTCACACTGCATTCTTGCGATACTTTTTTTCATCCGTTTTATGCAAAAATTAAAAAAAAAAAAAAAAACGGATGAAAATGGACGTTTTTTTATATTTCCATTGATTTCCACGTTTTTGTGTGAGCTAAAAAAATTAATAAAAAGGATGCATTCTGATCTTTTTTTCTTTTATAATAGAAGTTTTTTTTTTGCATAGAACGAATGAGAAAAAGTATTGCAAAAACGCAGTGTGAACCCAACCTTACCGGCAGCGCTGAAGGAGCCAGGGAGGTAAGTATCCTATTTTATTTTTAAACCACCCATGTCGAGGCATGATGTAAACGGTAGTTTTGCTGCAGCTGGAGAGCCTGAGTTTGACCCCCTGCTTTACCACAAATGCAATTCCACATGCGACCTGTAGTGGCCAGTGTAGGAGAGGTACGCCCCCTTCTATGGCTTCCTCCGATCAAAGCTTTCACTGAAGGTGTCTTCCACAATGCAACTTAGCAGAGCAGTGCAGACACTGATCCAGCAGGGGGGGGGGGGGGGGGCTCCAGTCAGGATTTATGTCTAGCTTAGAGCAGCACACTTTATGATGATTACATCTGGATATAAGGACATGACAGGAGGAGCGCCCAGTACAAAGCAGAGGGTTTTATAGACACCACCTCACGCACGCCCCGCTTTCATCACGGCCGTTGGGTTTATCTTGTGGATTTTCTCCTACACACTGTACACACCCACTATTTCCTGGAAAGAAGAAAAAGTGTCAAAGGCCTTGGATTCGAGTTACAAAAAGGAGACTGATAAAGGCCTGACTGCCACCTGGGAAGAAGTCTCCAACCTGGGGATCTCCAGCTGTTGTGAAACAACAACTCGCAGCATGCCCTGACAGCCGAAGGCAGAGGTTGCAGTCTCTCATTACACTACACTTTCAAGGTCATATCCAACTAAAATAGGTAACAGATCAGCAACGGAACTTGTGTCCTGTAACTCACCTCTGCATAGTCTCTGTGCGTCCCTATGTGATGCAGCTTTCTACTTTATCAGCAGTATGAAGCTGCATCTCATAGAATAGACTCAAAAATCCAATCACAGAGAAAAGTTGTCTAATTTTACAGCTAAATGCTTTATGAACTCACCCACTATATCACTGCAGTGCTGATTCCTTATATCAGTGTTCTCAAACTGCTGCAAAACTACAACTCCCAGCAGCCCAGCTCTGTTGAAGTAAATGGGACTAAGCTGCAATACCACATAGAACCTGTGGCTAGACCTAGTACAGGACTTAAGTGGTTATCCAGTGCTTCAAAAACATGGCCACTTTCTTTCAGAGACAGCACGACTCGTCTCCAGTTCAGGTGCGGTTGGCAATTAAGCGCCATTCACTTCAATGGAACTGAGCAGCAAAAATGCACCCAAGCTGGAGACAAGAGTGGGGCTGTCTCTGGAATTAAGTGGCCATGATTTTGTAGTGCTGGATAACCCCTTTAAGGGGTCTTGCATGACAAGAATTCCCTTTATGTCCTTCCTCATACTAGGTCACAGTGTATGGAGTATGAGGGGGTCACAGCATTACCCTTATACCCATCATGGCAAAACACTATCAAGAAACGATTAATTTTTTTTTTCTTTCAGCTCTAGGCTGGGTTCACACTACGTATATTTCAGTCAGTATTGTGGTCCTCATATTGCAACCAAAACCAGGAGTGGATTGAAAACACAGAAAGGATCTGTTCACACAATGAAATTGAGTGGATGGCCGCCATATAAGAGTAAATAACGGCCATTATTTCAATACAACAGCCGTTGTTTTAAAATAACATAAAATATTCGCCATTAAATGGCGGCCATCCACTCAATTTCAACATTGTGTGAACAGATCCTTTCTGTGTTTTCAATCCACTCCTGGTTTTGGTTGCAATATGAGGACCACAATACTGACTGAAATATACGTAGTGTGAACCCAGCCCTAAGGTGACAACCTAACAAGGTGAAAAGACTGCAGTAAAGCTGAGCAAAGTCCACTGAGGCGCCAATGACCCCATTGTACAGCGGATGTTAAAGTCATCTGACGACGCACTAAAATTTAATGACTTTGAAGAACAATGTTAAAGTGGAATGGCGTTAGGGTGCATACAACTAGTCAACATAATGGAAAAAAAATCACTAAAGTGCTGGGGGGTAATCCAAGTCCTGTCTCAGACTTCTACTATATTCCTTCCCCTATGCTTTACACTGCAACTCTGATTGTTCAGAGTTGTGTATATCCTCAGGCTGGGCATGCAGAAAAAAAATATAACTTTCACCACAGGTGAGACAGAAGATAAGTTGGCTTAAAGTGTCGCTGTCGTATTTTATTTTCATTTAATTTTTTTTTTATTTTTTCAGAAAATCAATATTACAGGTGATTTTAAGAAACTTTGTAATTGGGTTTACTAGGCAAATCTGCCATTATCTGCATTCAACAAGACTTTCCCCAGGTCCTCCCCTCCCTCCTCTCTTTCACTGCTCATTATCAGGAAAACTCGACTCTTTTACATCAGTCGGGCCCTGTGTAACCTATGGAGAGGGGAGGGGGGAGGGGGGAGATTAGTCGGAAGAAGAGAGTAGAGAACAAAGGATTACACAGTGGGAGCTGTATAAAAGCTGGTATTCAGAGGTCAGTGCCGACTTCAGAGGAGATAGCCGGTGATGTGGTTGTAAATTAACTCTTTGTTGTCCTGTTTTGGTGCCTCATCTCCCTCCACCCCTCCCCTATCCTTAAGAGAACCTTGAAGACAGGGGGGGGGGGGGGGGGAGAGCTTCAAACTGCTTTTTCATTATAAAATTCATTTTTCGATTAATAAACCCAATTACAAAGTTTCTTAAAATCGTCTGTACTATTGATTTCTGCAAAAAAAAAAAAATTAAAAACGACAGTGACACTTTAAGGGAGGAGCCTCTAAATGGGAGAGGGGTCTGGGGAATGGCATGGATGGACCACTTAGCCAATGGTACAATGTCGCTATCGCCACAGGAGAAAGAAAACTTCTGGTCAAATAGATATTATTGCTCTTCGATATGACTACAACTCCCAGCATGCCCCACCACAAAGCATTCAGCATCTAAATATTCATAGAAATGCTAACATCAGCTGTACTATGCACCGGGTACAAGTCATGTGACAACCCCACTCTATGACAGTACTGTATATGAACGAGCCCCAGTGGCCATCACACAGGCCAGGGTGCTAGATAGTGACGTCCACTATACTATAACAGTCCATATAGTCTCATGCTACACAGGTAGCATAACAGGTCAAGACTGACAAACAGGCCACAAGTACCCTAGATCCCATACTGAGCAGGTGCCGAGAATATAAGCAATAACCCACTATTGTCCATACTGCACAGGTGCCTGGGATTTTCCTTTTTTTTTTTTTACTGGCATCTCAGAATTCCACACTGTGCAGGTTCCCTGTACAGTGGCAGGATGGCTATAGTGGAAGTAGTTATCCTGTACTGTAGATGAGATTAACCAGTGTCCCAGAATCCTTCACTGTGCACTGTCCATACTGCTCATAGTGGCAGAAATATTATCCTGTACTGTTCAAGCAAACAAGATTAACCACTATCCTAGAATCCCGCACTGTGCAGGTGTCCGTGTATAACCAGTAATTCACTAGCTTCCCATACTGTACAGGTTCCTAGGAATGGTAGCCAGCATAAGGCTAGATTTATTATTCAGTACTGAGCAGGTAGATGAGCATATTCCCAGAATCCTGTACTGTGCGGGTACCCAGGAATACAAACCAGTAATGCACCAGAATCCTGTACTGCGCAGGTGCCCAGGAATATAAACCAGTATACACCTGTCTTCCAGAATCCTGTACTGCGCAGGTGCCCAGGAATATAAACCAGTAATGCACTAGTATCCAGTATCCCAGAATCCTGTACTGCGCAGGTGCCCAGGAATATAAACCAGTAATGCACCAGTATCCCAGAATCCTTTACTGCGCAGGTGCCCAGGAATATAAACCAGTAATGCGCCTGTCTCCCAGAATCCTTTACTGCGCAGGTGCCCAGCAATATAAACCAGTAATGCACCAGAATCCTTTACTGCGCAGGTGCCTAGGAATATAAACCAGTAATGCACCAGTATCCCAGAATCCTGTACTGCGCAGGTGCCCAGGAATATAAACCACTAATACACCAGTCTTCCAGAATCCTGTACTGCGCAGGTGCCCAGGAATATAAACCAGTAATGCGCCTGTCTCCCAGAATCCTTTACTGCGCAGGTGCCCAGGAATATAAACCAGTAATGCACCAGAATCCTGTACTACGCGGGTGCCCAGGAATATAAACCAGTAATGCACCAGAATCCTGTACTACGCCGGTGCTCAGGAATATAAACCAGTAATGCGCCTGTCTCCCAGAATCCTTTACTGCGCAGGTGCCCAGCAATATAAACCAGTAATGCACCAGAATCCTTTACTGCGCAGGTGCCTAGGAATATAAACCAGTAATGCACCAGTATCCCAGAATCCTGTACTGCGCAGGTGCCCAGGAATATAAACCACTAATACACCAGTCTTCCAGAATCCTGTACTGCGCAGGTGCCCAGGAATATAAACCAGTAATGCGCCTGTCTCCCAGAATCCTTTACTGCGCAGGTGCCCAGGAATATAAACCAGTAATGCACCAGAATCCTGTACTACGCGGGTGCCCAGGAATATAAACCAGTAATGCACCAGAATCCTGTACTACGCGGGTGCTCAGGAATATAAACCAGTAATGCGCCTGTCTCCCAGAATCCTTTACTGCGCAGGTGCCCAGCAATATAAACCAGTAATGCACCAGAATCCTTTACTGCGCAGGTGCCTAGGAATATAAACCAGTAATGCACCAGTATCCCAGAATCCTGTACTGCGCAGGTGCCCAGGAATATAAACCACTAATACACCAGTCTTCCAGAATCCTGTACTGCGCAGGTGCCCAGGAATATAAACCAGTAATGCGCCTGTCTCCCAGAATCCTTTACTGCGCAGGTGCCCAGGAATATAAACCAGTAATGCACCAGAATCCTGTACTACGCGGGTGCCCAGGAATATAAACCAGTAATGCACCAGAATCCTGTACTACGCGGGTGCTCAGGAATATAAACCAGTAATGCGCCTGTCTCCCAGAATCCTTTACTGCGCAGGTGCCCAGCAATATAAACCAGTAATGCACCAGAATCCTTTACTGCGCAGGTGCCTAGGAATATAAACCAGTAATGCACCAGTATCCCAGAATCCTGTACTGCGCAGGTGCCCAGGAATATAAACCACTAATACACCAGTCTTCCAGAATCCTGTACTGCGCAGGTGCCCAGGAATATAAACCAGTAATGCGCCTGTCTCCCAGAATCCTTTACTGCGCAGGTGCCCAGGAATATAAACCAGTAATGCACCAGAATCCTGTACTACGCGGGTGCCCAGGAATATAAACCAGTAATGCACCAGAATCCTGTACTACGCGGGTGCTCAGGAATATAAACCAGTAATGCGCCTGTCTCCCAGAATCCTTTACTGCGCAGGTGCCCAGCAATATAAACCAGTAATGCACCAGAATCCTTTACTGCGCAGGTGCCTAGGAATATAAACCAGTAATGCACCAGTATCCCAGAATCCTGTACTGCGCAGGTGCCCAGGAATATAAACCACTAATACACCAGTCTTCCAGAATCCTGTACTGCGCAGGTGCCCAGGAATATAAACCAGTAATGCGCCTGTCTCCCAGAATCCTTTACTGCGCAGGTGCCCAGGAATATAAACCAGTAATGCACCAGAATCCTGTACTACGCGGGTGCCCAGGAATATAAACCAGTAATGCACCAGAATCCTGTACTACGCGGGTGCTCAGGAATATAAACCAGTAATGCACCAGTATCCCAGAATCCTGTACTATGCGGGTGCCCAGGAAAATAAACCAGTAATGCACCTGTCTTCCAGGATCCTTTACTGCGCAGGTGCCCAGGAATATAAACCAGTAATGCGCCTGTCTCCCAGAATCCTTTACTGCGCAGGTGCCCAGGAATATAAACCAGTAATGCACCAGAATCCTTTACTGCGCAGGTGCCCAGCAATATAAACCAGTAATGCACCAGTATCCCAGAATCCTGTACTGCGCAGGTGCCCAGGAATATAAACCAGTAATGCACCAGAATCCTTTACTGCGCAGGTGCCCAGGAATATAAACCAGTAATGCGCCTGTCTCCCAGAATCCTTTACTGCGCAGGTGCCCAGGAATATAAACCAGTAATACACCAGTCTTCCAGAATCCTGTACTGCGCAGGTGCCCAGGAATATAAACCAGTAATGCGCCTGTCTCCCAGAATCCTGTACTGCGCAGGTGCCCAGGAATATAAACCAGTAATGCGCCTGTCTCCCAGAATCCTGTACTGCGCAGGTGCCCAGGAATATAAACCAGTGATGCACTAGAATCCAGTATCCCAGAATCCTGTACTGCGCAGGTGCCCAGGAATATAAACCAGTAATGCACCAGAATCCTTTACTGCGCAGGTGCCCAGGAATATAAACCAGTAATGCGCCTGTCTCCCAGAATCCTTTACTGCGCAGGTGCCCAGGAATATAAACCAGTAATACACCAGTCTTCCAGAATCCTGTACTGCGCAGGTGCCCAGGAATATAAACCAGTAATGCGCCTGTCTCCCAGAATCCTGTACTGCGCAGGTGCCCAGGAATATAAACCAGTAATGCGCCTGTCTCCCAGAATCCTGTACTGCGCAGGTGCCCAGGAATATAAACCAGTAATGCGCCTGTCTCCCAGAATCCTGTACTGCGCAGGTGCCCAGGAATATAAACCAGTGATGCACTAGAATCCAGTATCCCAGAATCCTGTACTGCACAGGAATATAAACCAGTAATGCACCAGTATCCCAGAATCCTTTACTGCATGAACCAGTTATTT
The DNA here is from genome assembly GCF_027789765.1 of Dendropsophus ebraccatus. Taxonomy (NCBI): domain Eukaryota; kingdom Metazoa; phylum Chordata; class Amphibia; order Anura; family Hylidae; genus Dendropsophus; species Dendropsophus ebraccatus. Next base: position 68,375,996 of record NC_091466.1, on the reverse strand, counting down.
ACCAACATCCCAGAACCCCATACTATGCAGGTGGCTGGAAATATTAACCCATAATTTGCTAGCATCCCCCAGCATGATACTGTGTAGGTACCTGGAATTAACCACCAGATTCCGGTAAGGTGCCGGTGCCTGGCGATAGCAGCCATTCTGTGCCAGTATCCCGCTAGAATTATTCAGTACTGCAGGTGGATGAGAATAAAGTCCTGCATCTCAGACAGGTGCCCAGTACTTTACTAGTATCGCAGAATTCTGTACTATGCAGGTGCCTGGTAACGCTAACCAGTACGTCGCTAGTTTTTCCAGTCCCCATATTGTGTACTAAGTGAATTCAGTCCTTTACTATGCAGGTGTCTGGTAATAGTAGCCAGTATCCTAGGACAATCCACACTACCCATGGAGCTAGTACTGTTACTCAGTGCTGTGCAGGTAGAATAATTCTATTGGCCCACAAGGCTGTATCCCAGAATTGCACACTGTAGTACTGAGCAGGTACCAGTGGTTATTAGCCCCCAGTGCTGGGCCAGTCGCAGGATTATTCCGTATTATACTCAGATTATTACTCAGGAGGTGGGTAACCAGAGCTGTGCGAGTGCCCGGCACAATCTCCTATATGGCACAGGTGGGCAAGAATTAAGTAGTACAGAGAATGACCCCCATGAAAAGACCCCCGCACTGCCCCATAGCACATCAGGTACCTATGTAAGGCGGCACCACATATAGGACCAGAGGTTTCCTTTAATACATGAGACTCCAATATACATCAGTGCTGCTGATAACAGGGGGCAACTCCCCGTCCAGCATAAAGCCCCAAAGTGGGCGGTACATTCCAAGTCAGGGTGCAGGCTGGGATGGAGGCTGGCTAGTCAGGGTGGAGGGGAGGAGCGGGAGGAAGCAGGCAGTAGAGTAAAGGATGTATAACAGAGAGAGTCAGGATGGGGTGGAGGAAGTCAGTGGGGGACAGTCAATGGGCAGCCCGGGGGTAGGAGACACTAGGGGCGGTTAGGTGGTAAGCAGTGGGGTGGAGACAGAGAGTGTGCAGACAGTGAGGTGAAGGGTGGGGTGGGGTGGAGACAGGGGGGGGGGGGGGGGCAGGCAGGCAAAGGAGTGGAGACAGTGGTGGGGGGGGGGGCAGTCAGGCAGGCAAAGGAGTGGAGACAGTGGGGGGGCAGTCAGGCAGCAGGCAGAGGGGAGGGGTGGAGACAGTCAGTATGCAGGCAGTGGGGTGGTGACAGTCAGTATGCAGGCAGTGGGGGCAGTCAGTATACAGGCAGTGGGAGCAGTCAGTGTGGAGGCAGATGGGGGGCAGTCAGTATGCCAGACAGTGGGGTAGAGACAGTCAGGGGAAGTCAGTATGCAGGCAGTGCGGTGGAGCCAGTGGGGGGCAGTCAGTATGCAGCCAGTGGGGGCAGTCAGTATGCAGCCAGTGGGGGCAGTCAGTATGCAGCCAGTGGGGTGGAGCCAGTGGGGGCAGTCAGTATGCAGCCAGTGGGGTGGGGGCAGTCAGTATGCAGCCAGTGGGGTGGAGCCAGTGGGGGCAGTCAGTATGCAGCCAGTGGGGTGGAGCCAGTGGGGGCAGTCAGTATGCAGGCAGTGGGGTGGAGCCAGTGGGGGCAGTCAGTATGCAGGCAGTGGGGTGGGGGCAGTCAGTATGCAGGCAGTGGGGTAGGGGCAGTCAGTATGCGGGCAGTGGGGTGGAGCCAGTGGGGGCAGTCAGTATGCAGGCAGTGGGGTGGAGCCAGTGGGGGCAGTCAGTATGCAGGCAGTGGGGTGGAGCCAGTGGGGGCAGTCAGTAGCTGCAGGGTGGAGGCAGTCAAGGAGCAGGCCGGTGCAGGGTGGAGGCAGTCACGGAGCAGCCCGGTGCAGGGTGGAGGCAGTCACGGAGCAGGCCGGTGCAGGGTGTGGAGCCGCCTCATGTGATGTCTCAGCCTCCATTGAGCGGCAGTGTTTTGTAACCTGACTCTGCAGTCACACGGCCGCCATTCCGGCCCCATAGTGACAGGCCTGCGCCCGGCCCCGCCCCCTCGCGGGTGTTCTTACCTTCCTGACGCCCTTATAGATGTAGAAGTAGAGCTCCCGGCCCACATTGAAGCAGATCCTGTCTCCGTTACCAGACTGGTCGTTGACGTTGACGAACGAAACCTTAACAGGGTTGGAGCCCTGCGAATTAAAGGGCACCCGGTTGGGGCGGCTGTACTCGGAGTGAGAGAGGAGCTTGTAGAGGCCTTCCCGGGTGGTGAACTGGGTCTTAATTTCGTTCATTTCCTTCCCTCCTCCCTCCGCCGCCATCTTGGAAAGCAGCTCTCATCCTGCCAAATACCCGGATCTGGCCGAGCGCGCATGCGCAAGACAAGCCCTCAGGGGTTCGCTCACTACAGCGGACGGCCTTTCCCCTGGGTGGGCGGGGCTCCTGTGATGTTATCGGCCGCACTGCGCATGCGGACTGGTGGCAGGGTGTAAACGGCCGTCTGTGTATTGTTAGCGCACTCTGTTGGTGATTTGGGGAACTGCACGTCTCTAAAGGTGCGATGATGTTGCAGATCTCCGCTCCTATGAGGTCATCCACATGCAAATCAGATCCATGCACTATAGAAGCCGGTGTAAGTGTTATTGACAGCTATATGTATATCACAATGGGAATTAGCATCTCATAGAGTTACAGAGAAAGTGACTTTCACTCCACACATAAGTGGCGACTCAATCTGCTGTCCAGCAGGACCAAAACCAGGTTATTATGGGGAAAATGGAGCCGCCCTGTATGAGGAGAAGCAGGACCACTCTCCATTCTTATGTCCCATATAAAAATAAAAAATTTAAATCCCTCTAAATTTCTGTCAATTCTTTGTGCAGAGCGCAGTCTATGGGTCAGACAGAACTTTAAAGTGACTGTACCACCGGGCCCAGGCAGAGGCACTGGAGGCGGCCGACCCACCCTTAGTGGGAGGATCCCCCCGCCCCTCTATGATAGGGTTCCATTGATTCTAATAGAGTCACGACATGGAGGGGCTGGGGGGGGCTTCCGACTAAGGGTGGGTCGGCCTGGGCCTGGTGGTACAGTCACTTTAAGTGGAGGCCGCGTGGCAGAGTCAGCTTGAAGGAGACTTGTGGATTCCGTAGTGTCAACATACCCTGAGGGTGTGCTGTGGAGGCAAAAGGGAGCAGGACTCTTCTTCTACTTAAAGGGGTTGTCCACTTTACAGTAAAATTGCTCAGTGTACTGTATTAGTAAGTGTACTCACTGTATATACTGACAACAGCTCTAAAATCTAAAATCAGACCCCTCCTCCAGGCTGTGCTGTCCTGCTCTGTGGTGAGTCTGTCCATAAGATGGCTGGCATGGAGGAGCATGTGACCATGCCCCACCCCCCAGCGTCCGCCACAGCCATATACAGGCTCAGTGCTGGACACTGGGGGTGGGGCATGGTCACATGCTTCTCCATGTCGGCCATCTTATGGACAGACTCACCACAGAGCAGGGCAACGCAGCCTGGAAGAGGGGAGCCTAATTTTAGCTCTGTGAGGTACACAGGGAGTTGTTCACTAATACTGTACACTAAGCAATTTTACTATAAAGTGGCCAACCCCTTTAAAAGTCCCGCTAACCTACATGCACGGCAATATTCAACTGAAAGAGTCTCAAAGGGTGATGACATCATATGTTTTCCTTCCTATTCCACTCCTGGGAACAATCCCAGGGGCCACACTGAATTCCACAGACCAGGCATATGTCCTTTCCTACTTTGTGCTGTGGAGAAAACTGAGGATGCTCTGGCTAAGGACACTGTTGCACAGGTTGCTGCTGACAGATATCCTTCAGCAGTTGCCTGGGTCGTACCTGTCCCCGCTCTTATATATGGGAGTTATGGGTCCCAGATACTTTTTCTCCACAAATAAGACCGAACCTGAAAATAGGCCCTGGCCCTTTTATGAGATAAAAAATAATAATTAAAAAAACCCTGTATTATTTTTGGAGAAATACAGTATTAGGAACAGTGTTTCTATGGCCACCTGTATTTCCAAGTGACATCACTTAGGGAGGCTGCCATCTTGGCCCTGGCTCTTTTAATCTTCTTATTGCCGTGCAGTAACGCTATCAAAATGCGAATGTGAATGCATCATTTCATTGCCGTCCAGGCGTCCTTTATTGGAGTTTCCTTGGCCATCTTTATGTAGAGTAACAATTCTTTTTTTTTTTTTTTTCAGATACTTAAAGTTTTTTGCCAAGAGGTGCCATGTTGAATTGGTTACCAGTATGAGAGAGGGTTAGGGTCCTATTACACTGAGCGATTTTTAACGATTAACGTTCGCAAACGAGATTGTTTATCGTTAACCTGAAATCGTTCACCATATTACACACAGCGATAATCTTTAGTTATGATCGTTACTATGATCGTTATTGCGATCGTTAATATGATCGTTTATTTCTTCTGATCCCAGAAAAACAATGAACAATGTGCAATTACACTGAACAATTGGTGAAAAAAATGCGGAACTTGTGCAAACGAACGTGGAATTACAGCGAACGATTAGCGACCGATTAACAATAATTTTAGGTTCAGATCTAAATCAACGATTACCGACATACAAACAATTTTTTGATCGTTGCCTGCAATTACACAGAACGATTATCGTTTAAATTCGAACGATTTAACGATTTAACGATTTTTCACACGATAATCGTCCCGTGTAATAGGGCCCTTAGGGTCCATTTAAACAGAAAGATTATCTGACAGATGATCTGCCAAAGATTTGAAGCCAAAATCAGGAATGGATTTGAAAAGAGGAGAAATCTCAGGCTTTCCTTTATGACCTGATCTCTGTTTATAGTCTGTTCCTGGCTTTGGCTGCAATCACCCGGGCAGCCCCCCTGCAGCTCCCCGGACTCACCCGCTCGCTGCTGCCGTGTGGAATAGCGGCATCAGCGAGCAGGGAATGAGGAGCAAACGAGCGCTGACAGCGCTCGTTTGCTCCTCAGAGCCGGGCGGTGTTATAAAGCCTTTAGAGCGATATCAGCAAATTTAACACACTTGCTCCCTATTCACACCTAAGACTTTGTAACAATAACGAGTCACATGACACTGGGGAGAGAAAAGGCTAATTCGGCACAGTTTGGCCATTTTTTACTCACTTTTGTTGCCAGGGGTTTAGACATTAATGGTGGTATGTTGCATTATTTTGAGAGCAACCCCAAATTACCCCACCAGATCTACTAAGAGGCACACTCCTCTTAGTAAATCTGGCGGAGCAGGCAGGTGTAGATTTCTGCCATGGTTTGTTAATTAGGAGAGGGGGGAGGTCACGCCTCCTCCCCACCTTGCTCTGCCTTCCCCCAGCCGCCCTCCCACCCACTAGGTGAGCGGGGCTTACGCCTAGTGTACGCCAAGGAAAAAAAAAAAAAATGTGCCCCTATATCCTCATGCTATGGACATTTCCACATGCGGCGATACCATATATGTTGGTGTTTTTCTTACTTTTATATTGCGTATTGCCTGTACAGCGCTGTTGCATTGCATTGAAATGCTAAATCGGTAATCACCCACTGGGGTAGTACTAGTGTTGTTACTAGTACTTGTAGTCCGACACAGGCAGCAACTTGAGGTGTCGTAGTGGCTGTTATGCTCTGGATACTACAATGTAGAGAGAGGGAGGGCTGCACATGATATGATGGTGCTCAGGGGGCGAAAAGGGGTTACTCAGGGGTTTTGAAATCCACTGAAGCCTCCTTGGGTTGACTAGGCCTCAGATAGTTTCCAGAATAAGCCCAAAATGCAAAAAAAAACCTGTACCCTGTACCTTTTTCCTCTCGACCCCTTAGTGACCGGCCTATTTTGGGCCTTAATGAACAAGCCATATGAGGTCTTGTTTTTTTGCGGGACAACTTATACTTTTTATTGCCGCCATTTTCAATTTTATTAAAGTTATTGATTGATTTTTTTAACCCTTTTTTGGAGGGATAATTGAAAAAATGTCATTTATTTTTCTTTTCTTTTTTAATATTAAACTTACACTATCCGGCATGGGGTAACAGCAATACCAAATTTGCACAGTTTTTTATTTTCACTATTACCACTTTGGCACAGTATAAACTATTTTCTTGAAATAAAAAAAACTACAAAAACTGTCGCCACATTGCAAGATCCATAGTGTTTGTGTTTCTCTTTTGACATAGCTGTTTGCAGAATCATGTTTTGTGGGAAGATGTATAGTTTTTATTGATAGCAATTTTCTCACATATATGATCTCTTTTATGTTTTTCTGAGGCAGGCTGACAAAATAAAGCAATTCTGGCACTGTTTGTTTTTTTACAGCTTGAACCATGCGGTAGGAATGATAGAAGCATTTTATAGTTTGGGTCGGTACGGACATGCCAATACCAAACATGTAGAGTTTTTAAAAATTTTATATAACAATTTATTTTGTATGGAGAATAAATGGCATTTAATGGGTTAAACTACTTAAAGGGGACGATTGTCTGCCTCAGGTACTCACAGTGTTAGTCCAGCTGTCACACCGACAGCTGATCTCCTGTGATGCGGACACAGGAGTGCGGCATTTACTTATTCCAAAAGGTCAGTAAAAGGGCGTATGTATCAGAATAATACCCACTTCTTAGGTCAGTAAAAAGGCGTATTTGCGGTCACTAACGGGGGGCCACCTCACTCAGCTCTCTGTAGCCTCAGGTTCCAAACTTAAGTTCAACTAATTATATAGGGGGCTACTTATAGGAAGTTGAGAGACATGGTTCCACCCTCTTTGCCAGAACTTTCCAGAAAGTTCCACATTGTGGCTTATAGGCCAATGTATTCCCAATAATATTAATTAGTCTCTGACATCTAGCCTATAGGGCATGTCATAAACAGACAGTGGTGTGCAATTGTACAGTTAAACACAACAATACTTCAAATAAAGGTACAAACACATGTACAGTATCCGCAGCAGATTTCTCGCTGCAAATTCACAGCGAAATCTGCTTCAGTTACCTGCCCATTCAGTCGAAAGGCCCCGTTCACACGTAGCAAAACTAGCGGAATTCCGTGGCGAAATGCCGTTAGCCTCCCTCTCATAATGGGAGTCTATGGGAGGCGCGTGCTGCTGCTCTCCCTGCACTGAAGAATGAACATGTTCATTCTTCAGCGCAGAGAGACGCTGTGAGAACAGCAGCGCGTGCCTCCCATAGACTCCCATTATGAGAGGGTGGCTAACGGCATTTCGCCACGGAATTCCGCTAGTTTTGCTACGTGTGAACGTAGCCTTATGGGCTGACATACTCGCAGCAGGATGACAAAGTCAGCGCCCTTAACTCCCACGGCCCGGGTACATACTTTACCGTGTCCCCCCTCCGGTAAAGTATGTACCCAGGCTGTGGGGTTTAAGGGCACTGATTTGGTAACACTAGATGGGTCACAATCCCGCTGCGAGTATGTCATCCCATTGTAGTGAATGAGCAGGTTTCGCAGCGAGTAATCTGCTGCGGATACTGTACGTGTGTTTTTGCTCTAAGAGGTAGTGCAAGTAGAAGTACCCATCCAAGTGCCAACCAAATCTAATAGTGCCGGATTACTACTGATAGACTAGTACAGCCTGCCTGAGGCTGGTTGTAATAGCAGTGCTGCAGTGACAGGCATGAGGCCTGCAGAAGGCCTTTGGCTGCCATGGTAACTTGTTTCTAGAGGTTGTTTGTACTATGATTTGGGTTGATAAAATGTGGGTTATTGGTGACCACATTGCGGAAGTCTTACATGATGGGCAACCCCCTAAATGCTGTAATCTTAACTTAAAATTCATGCCAGCCTCCAGTGTGTATACTTCAGGTGTAATTACTATAAATTATAATAAATAAGCTGTCTTGCAATCTTTGAAAAGGAATGAATGCGGAGGAAACTGCAAAATAAAAAACAATACTTTTGTTTATTTTTTTTTGTCAGACAAATTGTGCACATCCATCCCTAAATCCCTCTAAGATCCTCTCCATTGCTTACATACATTCATACCTAGCCGTCACTGTTTTACCTATTTATAAAGCCGACGGGAATAACTTCAGATATATATATAGTACAGACACATCTAGAAGACAGGGCTACAAATAGTTATCCAGAAGATTCTAAAAAAGATCACAGCGGAACTTCCAGGTTATGAACGCTATGTAATCCTATTATACATGTTATGTTTACTTAAAGGGACAGGACAAAACAAGAAAAACTAAGCAGATAGACATTAAACATAAAATGGTCACTTGCTCCTCAGTGATGATTGCAGATAAATTGAGAGTTTAAAGTCTTTGCTATGGAGCAATAGATTTTTTTTTCTTCACATTTTTTTTTTTTTTTTACTTTTTTTTGTCACCTACAAATAATTTTAATCAGTAAATGAACCAGTGTACCCTAACCTGTGTCTCTGGAACTCCAACTACAGCTCGCAGCATGCTCTTTGGAGACACATAGGGGGACATTTATTAAGAGCGGAGTACTTGCATGCCGGTCTTAAATTAAGCCCCATCCCAATTCACCCCAATGGATCTATTTAGAGGTGCACGTCTCTTAGTTAAATCAAATTTCTGCATAAATCACGGTAAATCAGAAGCGTGAGGTCAATGACCTGAAGAGAGCTGGGACCACAGGCTCAAAGATTGCCATTAATAACACTAATAAAATCCTACAGGGTACACTTGGTCCCACTGTTCACACCAGCACATGTCCAGGTCTGTTTGAAGTTCCCCAATGACCATCTGGATGATCCAGAGGAGGCATGGGGGAAGGTCATGTGGTTAAATAGGACTAAAATAGAACTTTTTGGTATCAACTTCACTCGCCGTGTTTAGAGGAAGAAGAACAAGAAGGATGAGGACAACCCCAAGAACACAGTGCCCACTGTGAAGCATGGGGGTGGAAACATCATACTTTGAGGGTGCTTTTCTGCAAAGAGGACAGGATGACTGCAAAGTATTGAAGAGACAATGAATGGGGCCATGTATCGTGAAATTTTGACAACTTCCTTCCCTCAGTATAAGCGTTAAAGATGGGTTATGGCTGGCTCTTTCAGTATGACAATGACTCAAAACACACAGCCTGGTAAACTAAGGAACGTCCCTGTAAAAATATTTCAAGGTACTGGAGTGGCCTAGTCAGTTTCCACACCTGAACCCAATAGAAAATCTATGGAGGGGGCTAAAACATAGGGCCCTATTAGACAAAGCGAATTTTATTTTTCACAAGTTAACGATTGTAAATGAGCATTTTTAGGAATGACCTGAAATTGTTCGCCATAACACTCAGAACGATAGTCATTAGTTACTATCATTACTACGATAGTTACTAAGATCCAATCAAAAGAAGGAACGATGTGTACATACAAGATTTAGTGATCGGTTAACCATGATTTTAGGGTCAGGTTTAAACATCGACACACAAATGATCTTTCGATCATTGCCTGCATACACACAGAACGATTATCGTTTACATTTGAAAAACATAATGATTCTCTGCACGATAGTCATTCTGTGTACTAGGGCTCTTTTAGGGTACTATTACACAAGGCAATTATTGGCCGTACTTCACTGATTACTGGCCGTTCTAGCCAATAATCGTTTTGTGTGCTAGGACTTGTTTTAAATTGACAATCAGCCGACATGCAGGATGTCAGCTGATGGTTGATTTAAAACTTGACCTAAAATTCTGAAAACCACAGCGATGGTTTGCTGGCCGTCGTTCTGTGTAATAGCAGACCGCCACTATCTCCTATGGGCCACCCAGACAATCTAAAGATCGTTCGGGCAGCCCCTCCCGCAGCTCCCTGGGCTCCCTCGCTCAATGTTGGTGAGTGTAATAGCACAGACAGTGAGCGAGGAACAAGGAGCAAGCGAGCGCTGTGACCAGACAGGTTGGCACTCGCTTGCTCCTAAATATCGGGCTGTCTAATACGGCCCTTAATGTCGCCCAGTGATAGAAAGATCTGGAGAAGATCTGTATGGAGGAGGGGAACACAACCCCTGCTGCAGTTTCTGCAAACCTGATCGAGAACTCCAGGAAACGTCCGACCTCTGTAACTGCAAACAAAGGTTTTAGTACTAAATATTAACTTCTGTTTTCTATTGAATCCAATAAATTTCATGTAATAAAATGGAAAATAATTATTTATAAATCCTGCATTGTGATTTTTTGACATTATTTGTATAGATTCTGTCTCTCACAGGTGAAGTGTACCTACCATACAAATTACACCCCTCTCTATTCTTTGTGAGTGGGAAAATGTGCAAAATCGGCAGCATCTCAAATCCTTATTTTCCCTACTGTAGAATAATGTATTGTTAATATCAATTGCAAATGGACAAATTTCCTAATGTCAAAACGCAAAACTATTCCTCCTATAACCACATGTAAATTTTTTGCAACCCTTTGCAATCCCCTAATTCTTCTGTATGAATGGAGCAAGTGCTGGAGAGCGTGACATCTTACAACCCATTGGAGATGGATGTCGCTATAAATAAACATTTGCCATGTTGCAATGCAGATGAGACCCCCCACCCCACCCCACCCTCTCCTTATCCCATTTAGTACTGACACCCTACACCCTGTGAGTCTGGAAGCTTCTGCTTCTCGGCCCTTCCAGTTGTAAGACTTTTCTAGAATGCGGCATCCCCGGGTATAAAGAGCAGCTGAGAACACAGAGTGGGGCAGAGACAGAGCAGAGAGGACGCAGAGCAGTCACATAGACTGACAGCGAATACGACACAGAGCCAGGAACAGAAGAGCCAGCTCAGAGCTACTGCACCAGGGAAAGGTCGACACAGCACGACTGCACCGATAAAAATCGAACGTTGATCCAGGAGGTATATCAGATATACATATAGCAGGTGAGAGCGCACATGGTTCTACGCTATAGGCTATATGGCTATTCTTGTTTCAGAAAATGATGCTTAATACATGTATAATGAAAAAAAGAAAATTTGGCTATATTAGTGCTGATCATATGTGTACAGTGTTCAAGATTTCTGCTTGCTGTATAGGATCCTTGAGTTCTTATTTCCAATGATTTTCATCCACAAGATCAGTAGTGTCCAACCTGTTGGTCTCCAGCAGTTGTGACTACAACTACAACTCCCAGCAAGGCTTCACAGCAGATTGGGAGCCGTAGGTTTAGACCAGCCATCTAGATGTAAGAAATTAGGCCTTTCATTCACTGACTGCAGGCAGAATGCAGGCATACATTGCTTTAAAGGGGTTCTCTTTTTTCATGATTTATCATTGCACTCCCACATACACACGACTAGCTGTACCTGGTACTGCAGCTTGTCTCATTCAAACAAATAGAGAATGTTGCAGTACCAGAAATAGCCACTAGTCAGCTGCAGGTCATTGGATCCTCTACAACAGGGAAGGGGAACCTTTGGCCCTTTTGCTGTCCAGGCATGATGGGAATTGTAGTTTTGCAACAGCTGGAGAGCCAAAGGTTCCCCTTCCCTGCTCTACAAGGTTTCACTTAGCAAATGTTCTGTGTTCTGAGTGATAATCTTCTATAGGAAATCATCTGGTTATCTATATCTACCCAAAAGGTTGATGAAAACCATCTCATGTTGTATATTTCCATTGTTCAGGATGCCTGAAGACGGCAAGATCATGGAGGAGGAGGTGGAGACTTTTGCTTTCCAAGCTGAGATCGCTCAGCTGATGTCCCTGATCATCAACACCTTCTATTCCAACAAGGAGATCTTCCTACGAGAAGTTATCTCCAACTCATCTGATGTAAGTTCAAGATTGGTAAACGTGATCCTTAAGGTGGCCAAACTTGTTCAAACAGCTGTCATGTGAAAATTGGGCTCGGCCTAGCTCCCAAATAAGATCCTATATGCCCAATCCTCATTTTCTCCAACACCTGACATTGGGGATAGTCAGGAGGCCACCATACACATGAATTAGTTGACCAGTCTGACACATGTCTAATGTGTAGGGGCACTTTAAGAATCTTATACATGGGGTTCTTCTTCTGCCCTGGCACATGAGCTATGTACTCCCACAATCCCACCATAGCAAGGATACCTCCATCCATAGATGTCTCCATTCCATACTGTCAAGGCTAAATTGAACCCAATGTCTTCAACCTCTTTAATCTTTTCATGTTCCACATTTCAGGCTCTGGATAAGATCCGCTATGAGAGTCTCATCGACCCCAGCAAACTGGATTCATGCAAACAGCTGAAGATTGATCTGATCCCCAATGTGAGTAACAAAACTCTGACCATTATTGACACTGGCATCGGCATGACCAAAGCTGACCTCATCAACAACCTGGGCACCATCGCCAAGTCGGGAACCAAGGCGTTCATGGAGGCTCTGCAGGCCGGAGCAGATATTTCTATGATTGGTCAGTTTGGTGTTGGTTTCTACTCAGCCTACCTGGTAGCTGATAAAGTGACAGTGATCACCAAACACAATGATGATGAGCAGTACATCTGGGAGTCTTCAGCCGGAGGATCCTTCACCGTCAGACTAGACAACAGTAAGTTATTGATCCGTTATAGCTCCTTTATCACTCATTGCCCTGTTGGGCAAAATCAATGCCTATCAATAGGCCAACGGGTCAAAACAATCCCCCTTTATGTTGTCAGGTGAACCCCTGGGACGTGGGACAAAGGTGATTCTGCACCTAAAAGAGGATCAGACTGAGTACTTGGAGGAAAAGAGGATCAAGGAGGTTGTGAAGAAGCACTCTCAGTTTATTGGTTACCCCATCACTTTATATGTAAGTATACAATATAGTACCCTAAAGAGACTATCCCAAGAGCAGTGGCGATAATCATCTTGATGGTAGCATGCTCAGGTCTGTTTGAACCCTATCACATGGCATTTAATTGTGGCTGCAGAAGTTGGATGCAGCCCTAGGGAGTTCTGTAAAACATGGATTCAGCCTATGGCTGTATCCATGTTTTCTAGGCAGTTTTTGGGCATGTAACTTTTGCAGCCACTGCTAATCAAATGCCGTACGCTCGATGCTCCCACAGGAAGATGAATATCTAAATGTTGAGACATGAAATGTCAAGACAACCCAGTCCTCACTGACCAGAGATATTTTTCCCTTGGGTGAACGTAAAAGCTTGACTGACACCCATTTACTTGCTATGGGACTGTACTTAGCTATCTTTTGTCCTCATCGGACAGGTGGAGAAGCAACGTGAGAAAGAAGTCAGTCTAGATTACCCTGAAGATGAAACCACAGAAACCAAGGAAGAAGAGAGCAAAGATGACAAGCCTCAGATTGAAGACGTGGGATCTGATGAAGAGGCAGATAGCACAAAAGATGGAAAAGTGAAGAGGGTGAGAAAGGTCATAGAAAAATACATTGACCAAGAGGAACTGAATAAAACCAAACCTATCTGGACCCGAAACCCTGATGATATTGGTAATGAAGAGTATGGAGAATTCTACAAGAGTCTCACCAATGACTGGGAGGACCATCTGGCTGTTAAAGTGAGTAGACTGACACTATCTGACATACAGAAATCCAATCATATAGATATAGGGGATTGGTAAAAGTATTCTGTAGGAAAACTGAATATGAAAGCTGAGAGATTTTCTGGAATTGCTCTGATGTCTCTATGTTCTTGTTTCCAGCACTTCTCAGTAGAAGGCCAGCTGGAGTTCAGAGCACTTCTCTTTGTCCCCAGACGGGCAGCTTTTGACTTGTTTGAGAGCAAGAGGAAGAAGAACAACATAAAGCTCTACGTGCGCAGAGTCTTCATCATGGACAACTGCGAAGAGCTGATCCCAGAGTTCCTCAGTAAGTTTGTGTACATTTGTAGCATATATATGTAGTTTCTTCTTTGAATATGCTCTGTTTTACTTGGCCTTGAAAAACTCTGTGGTCTGACCAAGTTTCGCATTGTCTACAGATTTTATGAAGGGGGTGGTGGACTCGGAGGACTTACCCCTTAACATTTCACGTGAGATGCTGCAACAGAGCAAAATCCTAAAAGTTATCCGTAAGAATCTGGTAAAGAAGTGTATGGAACTATTCACAGAACTGGCTGAGGACAAAGAGAACTACAAAAAGTTCTATGAGCAGTTCTCTAAGAATCTTAAGGTGAGAGTCAAAGGATATATTGCTACATATGCAGAAACATATATGCCTTTAAAGTTTTCCCTCTAAAACATGAATGTTTCAAGTATAGAGATAGTCAAACTCTATACAAACTTTCAACTATAAACTAATTGTGTTTAATTTCATAGCTTGGAATCCATGAAGATACCACAAACCGTAAGAAGCTTTCTGAGCTCCTACGTTATTACTCCTCCTCTTCTGGGGATGAGATGATCTCTCTTACCGAATATGTGTCTCGCATGAAGGAAAATCAGAAACACATCTACTACATCACAGGTAAGAGTGATTGGATCTACTGGGGTCTAATATGAGGCGACATCTTCTGTGCTTCCTTACTGATCACTTTGGCCTTATTCATTGCAGGAGAAACCAAAGAGCAAGTGGCTCATTCAGCCTTTGTGGAAAGACTCAGAAAACAAGGCCTAGAAGTGATCTACATGACCGAACCCATTGATGAGTACTGTGTCCAGCAGCTCAAGGAATTTGATGGAAAGTCTCTGGTCTCTGTGACTAAGGAAGGCTTGGAGCTTCCTGAAGATGAAGAAGAGAAGAAGAAGCAGGAGGAGATTAAGGCCAAGTTTGAGAACGTCTGCAAGATCATGAAAGACATATTGGAAAAGAAGGTGGAAAAGGTACGTCTTCCCCATTGAATTTTTGTCCTTAAGTCAACTCCACACTCTTGCCAAATTTTGAGTCTTACATCAATGTCTATGATAATTTTAGGTGGTCATCTCAAATAGACTGGTTGAGTCCCCTTGCTGCATCGTGACCAGCACCTATGGGTGGTCCGCCAACATGGAACGCATCATGAAGGCCCAGGCTCTCCGGGACAACGCTACAATGGGCTACATGGCAGCCAAGAAGCATCTAGAAATCAACTGTGAACATCCTATCATAGAAAATCTAAGGCAAAAAGCAGAAACTGAGAAGAATGATAAGTCTGTGAAGGATCTAGTTACTCTGCTATATGAGACTGCCCTCCTATCGTCTGGCTTCACCTTGGAAGACCCCCAGACACATGCCAACCGCATTTACAGGATGATCAAGCTTGGCTTAGGTGAGTCTATAATGAGCTTTTATGTGAGTTGGGGGTTGTAGGTCATCTTTATAGCTGCCCATAGACATAAATCAGACAGAGTCAGAACATGGCTTGATTACCGCTATACTTGACTGACTGACGCTTCTTTAAGGGTTGGGCCAAATATAGTGGTAGCCATTTATGTTTATGTCCTGCTTCGTAACTAGGGTCCCAGACTGTTCTTTTTTTATAATAATATTAGTTCTATCACACTTGAATTCTGTTAGACAATTCTCGACCCGAGATATACTAAAAAGTACTCTAGATTTACACACATGGATTGGATAGTTGAGGCTCATGATGTCACTGTTGTCCACAGGAATTGATGAAGACGATGCCACCATAGAGGAGGAACCAACTCCAGCGCTGGAGGAGATGCCTCCACTAGAGGGAGAGGATGACACATCCAGGATGGAAGAAGTGGACTAAGAGCAATGATGGTGCAGAAACTGTCTTCAAGATCTTGTGTACAGATGTGAATATTTTTTATACAGTATTTTATGGACTGAAGAGGGGGGAGGGGGTGTCATGCTCTGATCATAAGATACACATCATCTTTTAGTCTCTAATTCTGGACTTTTGGAGCTGTAATAATTTTTTATTATTGCTCATCATGTTTGAGCTTGTTGATGTGTTACTTGCATTGTGCAGGTTGGTTTATTCTATGAGCCACCTTCTAAAGGTAATTTTCACTTTTTGCTAATATATTTTGGTAATAAAAAGGTTGAGTGGCAGATTTACAGTTTTGTCATTTTTTGTAGATATCAGACTGGCCTGATTAAAGGAGTAACCTTAAAGGGAACCTGTCACCCCCCCGTACCGGGGTGACAGGCTCCCGACCCCCCGTTAGAGACCCCTATACTTACCTCATCCCGCCGGGTCCCGCTTCTGGATTCGGTCGGGTCCCGGAGATCTCAGCCGCTGCAGCCCGGCGCGCGCGCTGAGAGATGAGTCCAACACCCATAGAGAATGACAGGAGAGTCCAGCGCTCCGTCATTCTCTATGAGCGTTGGACTTATCTGTCAGCGCGCGCGCCGGGCTGCAGCGGCTGAGATCTCCGGGACCCGACCGAATCCAGAAGCGGGACCCGGCGGGATGAGGTAAGTATAGGGGTCTCTAACGGGGGGTCGGGAGCCTGTCACCCCGGCACGGGGGGTGACAGGTTCCCTTTAAGCGCCTGGTCCTCAGTGCTGAATCTAGAACAGGGCCCCCACCCACCATGTGCGATTTATAATGCTGGAGTCTATTTAAAGAGTCACTGTGATTTTTTTTTTTTTTTTTTTTTTTTAAATCAATAGTCCAGGCTATTTTGAGAAACTTTGTAATTGGGCAAATTTGCCATTATCTGCATTCAAAAAGACTTTCCCCATGTCCCCCCCCCTCCTCTTTTCCATTCACTGCAAATTATCAGGAAATTGTGTCTTGTTACATCAGACATGCCCCTGTCTGTTCTATGGAGATGGGAGGGGGGAGGAGGAGGAAGGAGGGTGATTAGTCGGCAGCAGAGAGCAGAGAACAAAGGATTACACAGCGAGAGCTATGTGAAAGCCGGTATTCAGAGGTCAGAGAGGTCAGTGCTGACTTCAGAGGAGATAGCCTGATGATGTAGCTATAAATTAACTCTTTGTTGTCCTGTTTTGGTGCCTCATCTCCCTCCACCCTCCCCTCTCCATAGAACACTATGAAGACAGGTGGAAGAGCTTCAAACTGCTTTTTCATGATAAAAATGCATTTTTCGGCTAATGAACCCAATTACAAAGTTTCTTAAAATCGCCTGTACTATTGATTTCTGGGGGAAAAAAATTACAGTGACACTTTAAGTTGATAAGGGGCCTTTGGGGCACCTTGGGTATTAGGGTATGGGCACAACTGCTACCTGCGCACCCCTATAGTAACGCTCCTGAATTTGTTTAATAGCACAGATGCAATTTTGTGCAGTTATTTATCACCCCATATTCCCCCAAATCTTAGGTTGGCATGTGGGAGGATGACTTGTGTGTTCCACTTACCTAAATACTCTAGAATCAGACATTCACAGTTTTTAAAGATGAAGACTCAGGGTACATACAACTGCATATTGTTGCTAGCTAAGGGGGATAGACCTTCATAGCCAGATGGTTCTTCTAGTCATAGGTACAGCTGGCCATACATGTCTTAAGGTCCCCATACACTTTATTGACAGCTGTATCCGCCACTTGTGGGTTCAGCCATCAATCTGAGGTTTATGGGGCTCCCCTGAACGACCACCGACAGATGATGTCGGTGGAAATGTTCTTACTAAAGCTTACCCCTCCTCATAGAGAATACAGGAACCCTTGGCTGTTCCGAACGTTGCTGTGTTTGGGGAGGACTAAACTACTTGTCCACCATTACTTATGGATGATTTTTAAGGAAATACAAATTAACTTCTTTTAGAGGTGTATCTATCCGGGGCTATGCTTTACATTGAGCTGTACCTTTGCGTGAGTGGTGTCTCTAGCAAGTGGCTGTGACAAAATGCAATATATCGGTAGACCTCGCCTACATTAGTTCAGTTGTCAAAGTATTTAGGAAACACAACATGGTGATCTTTGGCAATTTTTCTCTATCAATTTTGTGATATAGCATATACAGCACTTGGTCACTGATCACACCCCATGTGAATAAGGCCTAAGATGAAGAGAAATGCTTCAAAGGCCGTAACACAGCCATATCACACATTCCAGATCTAAGTCCTATAGGTAATATTTTATTTTATTAAGCTTAAAGGTGTCTATATTATGTCCAAATTAGAGTGGTCCTGACCTGCAGAATACAGAACTATCACATCCGGTCACCATAGGGGGCGTCTTTTCTTCTTTTCACCATAGGAGGCGTCTTTTTTTCAGACAAATATGACAAAGTCTTGATGACTGTTGTGTACGCTTCCTAAACATTAGCATCCATCCCCATCTTTTACACTGCCATCCTGCTGCTACCACTAATACCGTGCCTGCCGCTGCCCCATTTGCCTCTATTACCATTCCTACAGCACTGCTCAGTACCCATAAATATTACACTCCAGGTATAACAGATCCTGAGGATAGGAACAGAGGTCAAAGCAGGGGAATAACTACAAAATGATGGGCCCCAGACCAAACCAGAAAATTAAAAGACTTATACTAAAATTCAAAGTAATCACCTATCCACGGGATAGGCGGATACTGAAAATATCTGATAAGTGGGGTCTAACCACTGGGGCTCCCACCGATCACAAGCACTGAGGCCCCTTGTTCCCCAGATGAATTCCATTTTCTATTCAGACTTCCATACATTGATAAGTTCAGCACCCAGCAATGCTCATAAGTCTAAGAGTCACTGAATGTAGCGTCAAGTGATTATGGGTATGGCTGCACCATTCACCCGGGAGATGAGGGCATCCATTCCTTGGATACCATGAATAGGCTATGCTTCTAAATCTTGGTGGTTATTTTTGGAGGGGAAACAGTTTTTTACACTGCTCCCATGCCCCCCTCCCCTCTTCTTCCATATACTGCCTCTATGCCCTACCCATATACTGCTCCCCTTTCCCCCATTACCACCCTTCTCACCCATATACTGCTCCTTATAACTCCCTTCTTTCATATATTACACCCATGCCCCCACCCCCCGCACATCCTTGAGCTACTCACGATGAAGCCATTCTTTCCAATATATTGCTTTCATGCCCCCCCCCCCCCCCCCCACATACTTCAATCTCCAATATGCTACTCTTCATGGCCCTCTGTCTCCTATATACAGGTCTATATGCACCCCCCCCCCCCAGTCTGCTGCTCCTGTCCCTCCTTTACGGCCCCCTTTCCCCCATTACCCTCTCCCTCTCTATCTGTAAGGACCTACCAACATCACAGGTCTATAGAAAAAAAAAAGACAAATTTGGTCAGCTCTCCTAGAACACCATTCACACTAGGAAGGAGCCCGTTGCTGTGGCTGAAGTTGCAAACACAAAAAACACAGAAAAATGCTACAGCTCACCGCAATGGCAAGATATAGTTAAAAGCAGCCCCCCCAACTGCCCAAAAAAACTTCCTCAAAAATAATGAGTCTCTTGGTTACCAGTCCTACACGGTACTATGGCCTCTCTATGGCATGTAATACACCTATGCTCTGGGCATGCAAGATCCTTCTTATACCGGCGAAAGTAATTACACCACCTGGGTGGGACAGGTGGAGTGCACGACCAAGTAGAGGCAGCCACTCCCCCATCTGGAACACAGAAAAAAAAAAAAGACAAATTTGGTCAGCTCTCCTAGAACACCATTCACACTAGGCAGGAGCACGTTGCTATGACTGAAGTTGCAAAGGCCATAGTACAGTGTAGGACTGCCCCGGTATGAGGCCACCGTAACATGGTGGGGTAGTTTACACCGTTTTCAAGTGGTAACCAAGAGCCTCATTATTTTTGTGGAACTTTTTTTTAGCAGTTTGGGGGGTTGCTTTTAACTATTTTCATGTCTGTAGTGGGTCTGTATCTTGCCATTGCGGTGAGCTGTAGCATTTTTCTTTTTTTTTTGTGTTTGCAACTTCAGCCATAGCAACTCTATATGCTCTATATACAGTGATGATTTTCTCTGGGCACTCAACCGATGACAGGGGAGGATTCCCCACCAGTCTATTAATACAAAAGAGGAAGCAAACTAGTACCGTTCTTAACATTTGTATCTATCACTGCTGAATTTTAAGTGTTTTTTTAGGTGTTTAGTACACAATTATTGTCACTACATCACTTTTTCTGTTTTCTTCTTCTCTTCTTTTTTGTTTTTTTCCTGGGCACTTGAATAGGTAAGGGACCGTCCTCGTGGTTGGGGCCACCCTGCTAAGGAGGTGGGCACCCCAAAAGGCAGGGAGAGTAAACGGATATCTTAAGCATAGGGAGCACCTCATCCCCTTACCCCCTCCTTTTTACCTCTTTTGTATTAATAGACTGGTGGAGAATCCTCCCCTGTCATCGGTTGAGTGCCCAGAGAAAAACATCACTGTATATAGAGCACAATATTATGCGTTTGTCTTGTGGACTGTGTTTTTTAAAGATTACAATAAAAGTTAAGTATTATTTGTCCTACGGTGGTCCCAATACGTCGGTGAAGCTATTTATTCTTTGACCACTGGGTCAGATCAGGATTGGCATACCTCCCAACCGTCCCGGATCCAGCGGGACAGTCCCGATTTCGGTGTCCTGTCCCGCTGTCCCGGAACGGGCCCCAAGTGTCCCGCTTCCTAAAACATACCTGTCCCTTTAACTGCGACTGCTCTTGGTGAGCGCTCGCAGATGCGGGGCTGTGCACTGGTCGCTCTAGTGGCCGGAAGCTGCATTCTGCTTCCAGTCACAAGAGGTCTCTCTCACCCCCTGCGTTCCGGCGCGGAGCAGGAGAGTGACGTCACCAGCAGAGCCGAGAGGAAGGAGACGCTGATGGAGGGCTGAAGAACAAAACTGCAGTGAGTACGTCTTTATTCCAGGGATGGTGGGGAGAGGCTAGCTGACAGGGAAGGGGTTGGACATAGTGAGGGGTCCCTGGGGGGTGCCGCAGTTACATGTGGGAGGGGGGTGCCGCTGCTGCCACACACTGACCACTGACTGACACCGAAGGCCATCTGACACTCAGCAGCTGCGGCCTTCAGTATCAGTCAGTGGCCGCTGACATGTCACATTCTCTGTCCCTTTCAAAGCCCTGAGCAGGCAGCTCACATACCGCACAGCCCCCGAAGCTCTTATCTCCAGCCCCGCGGCACTGGCATTCATCTTCTCCCCTGCTTATCTTCTCCTCGCTGCTGATGAGGTCACATGTCCGGGACAAGCAGGAGAGAAGAGAGTGCAGGGGCCGCGGGACTGGAGATAGGAGCTGCGGGGGCTGGGAGCTGTGTGTGAGGTGTACAAATAGCCACTACTGGGGAGAAATCCACTGCTGTGCTGCCATGTGAGTATGCTTTTCTATTTTTCTGGTACACAGGGGGGGCTTTACTTAGATAGATAGATAGACTACCTACCTACCTACCTGTCTATCTATCTATCTATCTCCTACCTGTCTATCTATCTATCTCCTACCTGTCTATCTATCTATCTATCTATCTCCTATCTATCTATCTTTCTCCTATCTATCCATCTATCTATTTCCTACCTGTCTGTCTATCTCCTATCTATCTATCTACTATCTCTATAGATAGGAGATAGATAGATAGAGAGATAGATAGAGAGATAGATAGATAGACAGACAGGACATAGATAATAGATAGACAGACAGATAGGTAGGAGATAGATAGGAGATAGATAGATAGAAAGACAGATAGATAGATAGGAGATAGATAGATAGATAGATAAAGAAGTGTTTATTCCATCAACATGCAAAGCATTAACAAATAGTGCAGCACAGCAAACAGTCACAAACGCTACGTTTCGGCGAGTCAATCACCATTTTGAAGTGTGAAAATGGCGATCGTCTTGCCAAAACGTTGCGTTTATAACTGATTTAGGGGCGTGTCTTGTGGTTTAGGGGCGTGTCTTTGGGTGGGTTAGGGGCGTGTCTTTCCGTGGGGTTAGGGGCGTGTCTATGTCCCTCTTTCCTCTCACCTAAAGTTGGGAGGTATGGGATTGGGGGAGACTGGACCCTCATTACCCGTGATTTGGAAGTTATGCTAGTGTGAATGAAGTTCTAGGAGAGCTGACCAAATGTGTCTTTTTTTTTCTATAGACCTGTGATGTTGATAGGTCCTTACAGATAGAGAGGGAGAGGGAAATGGGGAAAACTAGGAGGGTGGGGGAAATAGGGCCGTAAAAGAGGGACAGGAGCAGCAGACTGGGTGTGTGTGTGCATATAGACCTGTATATAGGAGACAGAGGGCCATATTGGAGATTGAAGTACGTATCACAGGTCTATGTTTGTGTCTATGGAAGGAATGGGTTATCTTTGGCCCCTCAGCTGTTGCATAACTACAATTCCCATCATGCCTGGACCTTTGGCTGTCCAGGCATGATGGGAATCGTAGTTTTGCAACACCAAGACACAGGTTCCCCCATCCCTGGTCTCTTAAGCCCTGAGAAGCATTACGATTACCATAATCTGCCCAATTTGCGCAAAATCATGTTTTTTCATAATAATTTTGTGCAAACCGTTGCAAAATGCAGTAACGTGTCTATAGTGTTTAGGTTGCCTCCCAATCACTCCCCGGCTCAATGATATAGCAATAATATGCTCACTGTCTTTTATTTTAATCCCAAAAAATATTGAACCTAAAAGATTAAATAACCACAACGTACAAAAATATTTATTAAAAAAAGGGAATGTTTTATTTAAAAATGTGCAAATTAAATTCTGTTCATATAATAAATCAATGCAGATTTGGCTGGACGCAAAAAGTATATGTTCCCTGAACATATTACCTATCGGTAGTAGAACAGAACCAGCTGGGTGCAAAATACGAACAATATAAACCTAAAATAAATAATATATTAGAAAAACGCTCTGCAGAGGTGAAGCCTATGAGAAGCAAACATTGCCTCACAAAGTTCCTTCTTTAGGAAAGATTGTACACAGCTATTTACATCTCTGGATATCATTGCTCTTCATAGAGTCCATGGTCCTAGTCCACTTCTTCCATTCTGGAAGCATCCTCGTTGTCGCCCTCTAGAGGAGGCATTTCTTCCACCACTGGGTTTGTGGTCTCCTCTTCAGGAACATCTTCATCAATTCCTATGGACCATAATTACTATGATTAATTCTAATGTATTAACTTAAGAAATTGACAAGGTACATATTATGTAGGTACGTGGACCTTTCTAGCCACCCCTTCTGACACATCCACACATTATTTCCATTGTTTGTTGTATTATGTTGGGAAGAGAACCATGCACTTACCTAAGCCAAGCTTGATCATCCTGTAGATGCGGTTGGAATGTGTCTGGGGGTCTTCCAGGCTGAAGCCGGATGACAGGAGGGCAGTCTCGAAGAGCAAAATAACCAAATCCTTCACAGATTTGTCATTCTTGTCAGCATCTGCTTTCTGCCTCAGTGTTTCAATAATGGAATGGTCGGGGTTAATCTCTAGATGCTTCTTAGCTGCCATGTAGCCCATTGTAGCGTTGTCCCGGAGAGCCTGAGCCTTCATGATGCGCTCCATGTTTGCGGACCACCCATAGGTGCTAGTCACGATGCAGCAAGGGGACTCAACCAGTCTATTTGAGATGACCACCTATGATAATAGACATTGGTGTAAGACACAAAATTTGGCAAAAAGTTTACTTATGAACAAAACCAAAAGACGAGGAAGATGTACCTTTTCCACCTTCTTATCCAATATGTCTTTCATGATCTTGCAGAGGTTCTCAAACTTGGCCTTAATCTCCTCCTGCTTCTTCTTCTCTTCTTCATCTTCAGGAAGCTCCAAACCTTCCTTAGTCACCGAGACCAAAGTCTTTCCCTCAAACTCCTTAAGCTGCTGGATACAATACTCATCGATGGGTTCGGTCATGTAGATCACTTCTAGGCCGTGTTTCCGGAGTCTTTCCACGAAGGCTGAATGAACCACTTGCTCCTTGGTTTCTCCTGCAATGAACAAGACCAAAGTGATCAGTAAGGAAGCACAGAAGATGTCAGACAACATTTGATGGTCTCATATTAGACCCCAGTATATCCGCTCTTACCTGTGATGTAGTAGATGTGTTTCTGATTTTCCTTCATGCGAGATACGTATTCGCCCAAAGAGATCATCTCATCTCCTGAAGCAGAGGAGTAATAACGTAGGAGCTCAGAAAGCTTCTTACGGTTTGTGGAGTCTTCATGGATTCCAAGCTGTAGTGTAGAAGATTTGATATTAGACAAGGAGTCTACAGCATAGCCATCTTGACCTAACTACTGATATACAGCATTTTACTGTACATCACTCTATCTCCTTTCCTACGTACCTTGAGATTCTTAGAGAAGTGCTCATAGAACTTCTTGTAGTTCTCCTTGTCCTCAGCCAGCTCACAGAATAGTTCCAGACACTTCTTTACCAGGTTCTTGCGGATGACTTTGAGGATTTTACTCTGCTGCAGCATCTCACGGGAGATATTGAGAGGTAAGTCCTCCGAGTCCACCACTCCTTTTATGAAATCTGTGGAATATGCAATGCACGGTCAATTCTCACGAGAAAGAAACACTTAGAATTATCAGTCTATCTTATGTGACTCTGAGACTGTTCCAATTCCTGCTCATTTGAAAGACTTCCTAAGATGTGTTCCTTCCTGACAGCATTTAGTAGATGACATGGCAGAATTATAATAGCAACTATGAGAAGAAAAAAAATAAACAAATGTGTGTTCCCCTAGGTTAGGACTAAACATATATTAAAACCCTTATATAGACCTACATTATGGCCATAGGGAGCTATGTTACTCTGCAACCTGCAAATTGCTGTATCTGCAAAGGGCTTTTAGTCCTTGTCACAGCCATCTGCGAGTTACAATGCAACTTTATCCACTGTCAGACAAAACACACATTGCATCTTATATCACAGCCAAAGTTGTCATGTAGCCCTGGCCTAATAAATATCCCTTCAAAAATTTTTGGATATTATATAGCCTTCTCTTGTGTCTCCTTGGGCCCCCTCACATATCAGAGCCTGAGTGTGACTTCTACTTCTCCAACCCAGTGACACTATACATCTTCTCTCCCCTATGTATTGTGACTATCTATCCAGTCCTAATTTGTGTTTGGAGCTCCAATTGTTAGTGTATTCCACTTACTCAGATACTCTGGGATAAGCTCCTCGCAGTTGTCCATGATGAAGACTCTGCGCACATACAGCTTGATGTTGTTCTTCTTCTTCTTGTTTTCAAACAAGTCAAAGGGTGCCCGTCTGGGCACAAAGAGCAGAGCTCTGAACTCCAGCTGGCCTTCCACAGAGAAATGCTAGAAACAAAAAAATGGAAATCACATTAGCATTTTTAGAAGATAACTTGTTGGATATCCAAAATGGTCTACATTCACCTCTGGATACTAAAGTAGCTTAGAATAGAAGAAACAGCTTGAATAGACTTGTTAATGGGAAAATATCTCAACTTGCCTTTACAGCCAGATGGTCCTCCCAGTCATTGGTAAGACTCTTGTAGAATTCGCCATACTCATCATTGGTAATGTCATCAGGGTTGCGGGTCCAGATAGGTTTGGTCTTATTCAGCTCTTCTTGGTCAATATAGTTTTCTTTGATCTTCTTGGTTTTCTTTTTCTTATCTCCTTTTTTCTCATCCTCTTCCTCATCAGATCCCATGTCCTCAATCTTAGGAGTCTCATCCTTCTCATTGATCTCCTTCTCCTTCTCCTTATCTTTCTCTTTCTCTTCCTCGGCTTCATCATCACTGATTTCTTTGTCACGTTGCTTCTCAACCTGAACAACACGAGAGAGTCCAAAGTCAGGAAGAGTCTAATGCATTTAGGGCCTTGTGGACAGTAAAACCAGGTAGCATACTTAGAGACATTACTTACAAACAAAGTGATGGGATAACCAATGAACTGGGAATGCTTCTTCACAATTTCCTTGATCCTTTTTTCCTCCAAGTACTCAGTCTGATCTTCTTTCATGTGTAGAATAATTTTTGTACCACGGCCAAAGGGCTCACCTTAAAGATAAAAGTGAAGATGTTCTCAGTATACAAGCATCAATATTAAGTTGTATCGTAAAGGAACGTTCACAGATCCCTGAATTTGGAGGACTTACTGTTATCGGATCTGATAGTGAAGGATCCTCCGGCTGAAGACTCCCAGGCGTACTGCTCATCATCATTGTGTTTGGTGATCACCCTCACTTTATCAGCTACCAGGTAGGCCGAGTAGAAACCAACACCAAACTGACCGATCATAGAAATATCTGCTCCGGCCTGCAGAGCCTCCATAAACGCCTTGGTTCCGGACTTGGCGATGGTGCCCAGGTTGTTGATCAGATCAGCTTTGGTCATACCGATGCCAGTGTCAATAATAGTCAAAGTGCGATCCTGCTTGTTGGGGAACAGGCTTATCTTTAGCTCTTTGCCAGAGTCCAGTTTGCTGGGATCTGTGAGACTCTCATAGCGGATTTTATCCAGAGCCTGCAAATTTGGAATAAGCCAAGTATTAACTAACAATTGCTTTAGCAAACAAACACCATATATAGTTTAAGAACAGAAATGAGCGAACCTCAAAACTCTTGATTACTGGTGGCTGAAGAAGTTGGATGCAGCCCTAAGGCTGCCTGGAAAACATGGATACAAGCATAGGCTATGTCCGTATATATGTTTTTCAGGACTCCCTAAGGCTGCATCCAACTTCTTAAGCCACTGGTAATCAACTGACAAGAGTTTGGGTTGGGACAAACCTGAATGTACTCAAAGTTCACTCATACACAGTGAAACTTTAGGGGGGGCTGCTTAGTATATTTAAAGGTCCTACCAGTGGAACCCCCACTGATGCCTAAAATAAAGAAACTATGTAACCACCCCGTGATTTTTCTCGTGCACCAGGTACCAAGTACTGCCGCTCAGCTTCATTCATATAATTACAGACCATACAGCAAGTAAAGGCGTACCCTAGCAATATACGCCACCGCTCGCTATTATTGGAATATGCAATAATGGTAGTGACTCATAGGAATAAGACTTGCATTTAGCCATGTTATATAAGACTCCTCCCAACCTGTGAGGAATTATAGTGAATTATAGATGAATGGCCTGGATGACGCTCCGCTCCACAGACATCATTCGATGGTTCGGGGCTTTTGATGCAGAAGCATACCAGGAGGATTATAACAGGTATCCTAAATAAAGTTCTTCTCATTCAGACTTACATCAGATGAGTTGGAGATGAGTTCTCGCAGGAAGATCTCCTTGTTGGAATAGAAGGTGTTAATAATCAGGGACATCAGCTGAGCAATCTCAGCTTGGAAAGCAAAAGTCTCCACCTCCTCCTCCTCCATGACTCTGGTGTCTTCAGGCATCCTGGAAAGGAAGACGGGAATTAAACCTTGTCATGGTGACGGGATCTGTGACCACCACCCATTCTGAAGCCTGCTGCTATTCATCCCATGACTCTCATATACCGCATGTCTCAGCAGCAAGCCTTTAGGTTACAACAAATCACTCAATGACACAGCATCTTTCCGGCATGTCCGTGCGTTACACAGTCTATTGATTTCAATGAGGACTGAGTAACATTTTCTTACGGTGCTGCTGGGAAATTAAACATTTGCTGCCGGGTTCACCCAGAGCTAGGGTCTCAGCATTAGGGCACCCGATGATCTGGCGTACATTCACTGAATCCATCCAACAAACAATAATCCAATGAGATCTATACGTATTAGCAATAACAGTAACTACAGAACCTTCTAGATTCTTTCAGACAATCTACAAAGCTATCAGTCAGGACTGTCAATACTATAATGTGCAACATCAATATATTATTAATATAATACCCAGCATCCTAAGTCCTCAGTGTCATAGGGGACCTCAAAAGTAATTGCAAAATATTACACCACCATTCAGACAAAGTATACTATATATATATATATATATATATATATAATGATAGAATGACACTATTCATTGCTAATGGACATACACAGGAAAATCATTGTTACTGTTGGAATAATATTTCCATTTATTGTAACTATTAGCTTAGACCCGGTACTTTGTATACTTGCTGTTATGTATACCTACTTTATGTTTATTCAACTTTTTTACCTATTATAATGGGTACTATATTGTAGCTATATGCAGATAGGGTAGAAGAATCAGTAGGTGCAGTGACTGTCCCCCTCCCCAAACCCTCAGATGCCCTCTCCCCTTACCTGCTCTCTGTATATGTTCTGTCCGCTCTGAACCCCGAAGACTGCGCTGCGTCCGCTCTCTACTCTGCAAACTCCGGCTCTCACTTGCGTCCGCTCCCAACTCTCTTCTCCGCACTGTAGGCAGGGGGATGGGGCTGTGATCTCTCCTGGTCTGTGGGATGTAGTTCCGTCCTCCTTTGCCTCTGGGTAGTGTCTACCTTGCACTGTGTCCCCGGCTGCTCTTATAGCCCGAGAAACCGCCTTCTGGAAAAGTCTGCATTCTAGAAGAGGGAAGAAGCTTCCAGACTTGCATTGTGTCATCAGACATGGGGGAGGGAGCTTGTCCTGCAGTGAAAAACTGTGGATGTTCTGCCTCCATGACATCAGGGGATTACAGTATATTAGTGTGTATAATCCTGCATCAGATGCACATTTCCCACCATTAAGCATGCATTATTTACTGCCTGCAGGGAATGTGCATGTTTTCTGGGTCATACAGTAATATAAATGCATGGGATGACCCCTTGTCATATCAATCCATCCTTTATATGGGAAAATTATAAGTTAGGGTACAAACACACACGGCGTATACGCTGCATATTTACTGCTGCGATACGCAGCAAATACACTGCAAATTAGATCTAAATAACTGAACACAGCATCAAATCTGCTGCGTATCTGCTGCGTATACGCTGTGTGTTTGTACCCTAAGAGGACTAGCATGGGTGCACATAGAGGAGAGGTGGTCTGGTCTGTAGTGGGTTTTCACAACTACCCCATCATCCCATGTATGATGGAGGAGTAGCAGGACCTCCAGCCAGGTTTGTGGAATATAGAGACTATTGGAGCTATATAGACATGCAAGTGATGGTCTAGCGTACAGTATATTTACTATTTACAGCTTCCCAGTAATTATAACCCAGCTTTTCCTGTCTCCTGAATGGCAAACTAACATAACAATTTTTAGGATACAACATATGTTGCAAATCTAATTGAAAGAGGGACAGAAGGACTTGGCTCAAAAGTAGGGACTGTCCCTCCAAAAGAGGGACATTTGGGAGGTATGATTTTATAATGTGAGAATTGGGGACCTAGGCAGATATAGCGGCTTGGAGAAAGCTGGGTAATAAGGATGAACTGATCATGTAATCATGTGATCATGTATCTATCATGTAGTATCAGGTCTGTGGTCACTATTCTGGCTCCATAGTGTTGTCACTCAGCTTTCCCCTTGCTGTATATGGGGATTTATCACTATATAACTAGGCAAAGTATGAGAAGGCTGACTATAGGAAGTATATGGGTTAGGACAGAAGACTTTTCTAGAAGGATTCCAGTGTAATGGCTGCCTCCCGCCCACAGATCAGTCCTTGCCTCCTCACTGGTTTTGTTTTCACCTTTGCTGAGCAAGATCCATGACAATGGCAGCTAAAGAAATGCTAATGAAGGGTTAACAGTCAGCTCGACGGCCATCTGTGCTGCAGGGAGAGGGCAAGAGTTTAACTATCTGTTACACCTGGAGGGTTATGGTGTGTTTACACAGACAGATTTATCTGACAGATTTTTGAAGCCAAAGCCAGGAACAGCGTATAAATAGGGAACATGTCATAAAGGAAAAACCTGAGATTTTTCCTCTTTTCAAATCCATTCCTGGCTTTGGCTTCCAAAATCTGCCAGATAAATCTGTCTGTGTAAACGCACCATTAGAGGCGGCCATAGTCCTACCCATTATTACTTACAATCCGACCGCTAAATTTTTTTTTTTATTGTTTCTTATAACCTGAAGGCATGGCAGTAGTTGTAACATGAATATCCTGGGCACCAATGCAAAAAGGTGCGTCCGAAACCAGGCACTGTGTGGTGCTCGCTAATAATTGTGCTGATTAATCCTTATTAGTAACATCATGGTCGAAGAAATATTGGACCAGTATACATATATGTGTGTATATATATTACATGGGCACTAAAGAGCGCCAATCTAAGGGCCCATTCACAGATGGAAAATCCGAGCAGAACCCCCACCGCAGACTACGCTCGGAGTCCCGCCTGCCTCAGTGTGTCAATGTGATGTCTTGTGCGCTTCCGCTTTCTGACGCTCTCCCCTCAAAGAATTGGCATGTCATTTCTATGAGTGGAGAGCGGAGGCGCAATACATCACATTGAGACAGTGAGGCAGGCGGGTTTCAAAGCGGAGTCCGTGGCAGGGGTTCCGTTTTGAATTTCCACCTGTGTGAACGGACCTTTATTTCAGTGAAAATGGTGCCGTACTGCATCGGTACTGCAATAAGGGCGGGTTCAGACTGAGGAATTCTCGCGGAAAATGTCTGCGGAATTCCGTCAGCTGTCCGCCCGCACGGGCACGCGCCTTTCCACCGGCTCCATAGACACCATTCTATGGGCCGGCGTATTCCGCGATCCGCTGAAAGAAGTGACATGACACTTCTTTCAGCGTATAGCGGAATACGCCGGCCCATAGAATGGTGTATATGGGGCCAGCGGAAAGGCGCCCAGATGTGCGGGCGGACAGCTGACGGAATTCCGCGGACATTTTCCGCGAGAATTCCTCAGTCTGAACCCACCCTAAAACTGCAAGTGAAGGGTCCGCAGTGCTGTCTATGCTGCGTTTACACGGAACGATAATTCGGCCAATCGAACAATTAACGATTTTGAAATAAAGATGTGTTTTTTATTACGATCAGTGTTTAGACGGAACAATATATCGTTTGAAAAAATCGTTATTGCGATCGTTTTAAGATCACTTCAGCCCATCTTACACATAGGGTGAATCGGTGAAATACTGTTTACACGAAGCGATCTGCGAATTTTCAGTGAACGACCAACTACAATTTGAGATCATGTTGAAAGATCAAAATGAATGATTTCTCGCTCGTCGCTTGATCGTTCGCTGTGTTTACACGTACGATTATCGCTCAAATGCGATCGTCATCGTGAAAATTAGAACGATAATCGTTCTGTGTAAACGCAGCATTATTCAGGATGATTAGGGGATCCAGGGGTCAGACCTCCACCCACTATAACCATCATAAAGCGTTAGTGACGATATACACTTGCCACAATTGGGTAAGTTCTGCCAGTGGGAATGCCCTTCTGTGGCCCAGAGTAAAGTGTTGTCCCAAATTGGGAACACTGACAAACGTATTCATACACATTAAACCATCAGGTACATGGATTTTAGAGCAACCCTGACCTTATGACTCTTGACTCTTCTCTGACAAGAGATATCGGAGAAAAGAGAGGTCAGACATAATGAATTTCAACATGTGACTATAGGAAGAGTCTGACAACAGTTTCTTGTTCTCTCTTGCTGAAATCACATACACACTCGGCCATGGTGAGCGTGCATATACAACCAAACATATAGATGATGGTCCTGTCACACTTAAGGTGAATGGTTTAATGTGGTGATCAGAAAATATACGTGAACGCTACCAGTAAGGTTAGGTTCACACTGGGTTTTTCCATCCGTTTCACCATATCCATCAACCACCTTTTTATGTATGCTAAAAAATGGAAAAACAAAATGGAGCCGCTTTGATCCGTTTCTTTTCTTTTTTTTTAAATATTGCAAATCAATGGAGAACGGATCCCGATGGGTGGCATACAACCGCAACCATTGCTGCATCCATTTTTCTCCATAAAATGTATGCGTTAAACGGACTGGCAAAAGCGCAGTGTGAACCCAGCCTAAAGGGCGTATTACATGGCACGATATTGAGGAGGAAGCCAGCGCCAACCTGTCAGGTCTGTGCTTGCGGGGAACAGTAATCTAAGGATCGTCCAGGCGATGTACGGTGCGACGCGCAGCAGACTGTCGCTGCACTTTGGTCCGTTTCGATGTGTTGAGAGACCACGATTAGCATATCATTGTGCATATCGGCTGATTGTAGTCTTTTAACATGACCTTATACACCAAACATTTAGCAACCGGCCAAGTACGACCGATAATCGTTTAGTGTAATAGGGCCATAACACCAGTGGCGTCACTGGAGGAGTTGCAGTGCGGCTCCATTCCCTTTCACCATGTTGTAGACCGAGCCATGCGACAGGAAATTGCAACAATATATACGATATGCATGCAGGTTACAGTCGCATGTGATTTCCAATGAACTATGGGGGAGATTTATCAAGCATAATGTAAAGTGAAACTGGCCCAGTTGCCCCTAGCAACCAATCAGATTCCACCTTTCATTTTCCAAAGAGTCTGTGAGGAATGAAAGGTGGAATCTGATTGGTTGCTAGGGGCAACTGAGCCAGTCTCACTTTACACCATGTTTGATAAATCTCCCTCAATGTGTGACTAGAATCATAGTGACAGTGGTGTCATGGTCACCTCTCAGGTTTCCCATTGACAGTCAATATGTCACCTTTATGTCCCTCCCCATATAGTTCTAGCTTAATTTTAATTGGGGTCAAAGCAGCCATTTTATTTCCTCTTTATTATAATTTATTCTCCACATATCATATACAGCACTGCGCCATAATGCTTCCCCTGTTGCCAGGGTAACAAGCACATGGTCGCAGCATCTTCTAGTGTTTTCCACCGTTTCTGTCGCGTCATGAAAGCTCCGCCCCCTCGCCTAACGAAAAGTACCGGTATGCTGGAT
The DNA here is from genome assembly GCF_027789765.1 of Dendropsophus ebraccatus. Taxonomy (NCBI): domain Eukaryota; kingdom Metazoa; phylum Chordata; class Amphibia; order Anura; family Hylidae; genus Dendropsophus; species Dendropsophus ebraccatus. Next base: position 68,343,419 of record NC_091466.1, on the reverse strand, counting down.
GGAGCGCTCTTTGCGCTTGCGCACGGGCCGCCCTTTGATTGGCTGCGAGTTGTAACGGCTCTTCTTTTTTTTTCCAGCCCGGGAAAAGTCAGTGAAGGTTCGAGACGTTTCTGGAAGCTGTGGGCGGGGCCTGTTGAGGGGGGCGGTGGTTTATATAAGAGGCGGTGAGTTCTGTCACTGGCAGACTAGTAATTGCTGACTTCTCGGAGAGCGGCAGCATATAGAGACTGAGGACCAAACAGGGTAAGCGGCCATGGTTTATAATATGAACGAGGCCTGATAATACGTCATGGATAATCATAAATCCGACTGCTGTTACCCATGGCAACCGGTGACATCCTACTCTACTTTGCGGCAGCACGGTTGCTATGGGCAACCATTGTTTTGAATGTACAGCAGTGTGTTGTGTATGGTAGTGCTGTATCCTGTGGCTGTTTTTTGAAGAACTACAAGTCCCAGCATGTTGCCATTGTAATATATTATCCTGCTATTTCAATTGAGTCTGCTGGGAGATGTAGTGGGCGGTGATTGCTCAGTATAGCTTGATATTGGGGTTGTGCTGGGACTTGTAGTGCTGTAGGTCAGAAACTGTCAATGTGTCTTCTCGTGTTTGATCTGCTGCTGAACTACAACTCCCATCATGGCCTGACAGCCTGAATGCAGTGTCTTTCGAACCATTGGCTCTATAGTGTAAGGATGGGGAACCTCCAGCCCTCCAGCTGTTGCAAAACTACAACTCCCATCATGCCTGGACAGCCTTTGGCTGTCCAGGCATGATGGGAATTGTAGTTTTTGCTACAGCTGGACGGCCAAAGGTTCCTTATCCCGGCTCTAGTTGCTGTAAAACTACAACTCCCATCATGGCCTGTGTATGTTCTTCCTGCTGGTGGCTTTCCAGCAGCTGTAATACCACAAGTCCTGTGATACACCACTGACTATCAGGTCATGATGGGAGTTGTAGTTTTGCAGCAGCTGGGTAAGGGAATAAAGGTAATGAATGGGAGTTGTAGTTTATATATGGGAGTATACAGTGTATATGTGATCCTATATACTATAATTAATATATATATATGTTTTTGATGCCTGTTTATAACTAATATATATATATACTGAGCATTGTCATTCATTCTGACCCAGTTATGGGCTCCGGGATCCCTGTAAAGGCAATCAGGATCCTCACTATAGTCTATGTGCCGTTTTCAGTGTCTGATATTGATTAGTCTGGTCTAGAATGCCAAAATGAATGGTCCTTTAAATGGCCCTTGGTCATGTCCTGCAGTCACGGCTGACAAGAGACCACTATAGGGCTGCGGTGCACTTGACGCAGGGTTCTTCATTGTCTTTGTAGCCATTTGTGAGACTGGAAGAATACTATAACATATGAGTCGTTACTTGTTATCTTCACAAGTCAACAACGTAGTCTTCAAGGTAGAGGACGGTATCAATGGCATCCAGAACCTTCCTGAAATTATCTGCATTAACTCCTATAGGATTGTGGGGGAGGGCTGTTGTCTCCGGTGGTAGTTTCTAGAAGCTTGCAGTACATAAGAGTGGCCTTTAGATGGCGACCTAACCTCATTTGTATGGTTGCATCTAGAAAGATCCTTGTCTTGCTGCAGTGAGGAGGGAGGAAGCATCATAGGATCGATCCATAGGAGCTCTATTACCTGTCTGGGCATCCATCTTTCTGTCTCCTGGTTGTACTAATTGTACATCTTACTCTTCACAGATGCCAGAAGAAGCGCAGTCTGCAGCACAGGACCAACAAATGGAGGAGGATGTGGAGACATTCGCCTTTCAGGCTGAGATCGCTCAGCTTATGTCCTTGATCATCAACACTTTCTATTCCAACAAAGAGATTTTCCTGAGAGAATTGATTTCTAACTCTTCAGATGTAAGTGTCTATTATTTTAGTTGTTTATTTTAACCTGTGCGTTACATAACTAACTAGGATTTCTATATGTGGCATATTCTAAAGTGCATATCTTATTGTAGGCTTTGGATAAAATCCGCTATGAGAGTCTCACGGACCCCAGCAAACTGGATTCTGGTAAAGAGCTGAAGATTGATCTGATCCCTAACAAACAGGATCGCACTCTGACTATTATTGATACTGGCATTGGTATGACCAAAGCTGATCTGATCAACAACCTGGGCACCATCGCCAAGTCCGGAACCAAGGCGTTCATGGAGGCTCTGCAGGCCGGAGCAGATATTTCTATGATTGGTCAGTTTGGTGTTGGCTTCTACTCTGCCTACCTGGTAGCTGAGAAAGTGACTGTGATCACCAAACACAATGATGATGAGCAGTACGCCTGGGAGTCTTCAGCCGGAGGTTCCTTCACTGTCAGAGTAGACAGCAGTAAGTATACACAATCTTTACTAAGCGGATATCAATTGGAATATGATCTAGTGTATATTTCCAATTCTTAACTATGCAATATTTGCAGGTGAGCCCCTAGGTCGAGGTACCAAAGTTATCCTGCATCTAAAGGAGGACCAATCTGAATACTTGGAGGAAAGGCGGATTAAGGAGATTGTAAAGAAACATTCCCAGTTCATCGGTTACCCCATTACACTCTTTGTCGAGAAGGAGCGTGATAAGGAAGTCAGCGATGATGAAGCAGAGGAAGAAAAGGAAGAGAAGAAAGAGGAGGAGGAGGAAAAGACGGAGGAGAAGCCAGAGATAGAAGATGTGGGCTCTGATGAGGAGGAAGATAAGAAGGAAGGAGACAAGAAGAAGAAAAAGAAGATTAAGGAAAAATACATTGACCAAGAAGAACTGAACAAGACCAAACCAATCTGGACCCGCAACCCTGATGACATCTCAAATGAGGAATATGGAGAGTTCTACAAGAGTCTTACCAATGACTGGGAGGATCATTTGGCTGTTAAGGTAAAAGCAATGCAGTATACAGTCATTTCAGAGCCATTGTCTACAGCAGGTTTACATGGACACCACGGATAGTAAGTGTTTATTGTGGTGTGTGAATCTAGAAAAGGTAGTAATCTCAGGGGGCTCTATAGTCTATTAATAATAGAAGTTGAAGCTCAATGGGGAATGTGGTGTTGGCACAACTCCTTCATCTACAGGCTGACAGTATTATACTCCCAGTGATCCCGAGTCTGTTGGAATGGAGTTGTAGCCATGTGTGCACTGCCACACATTGTTTATAGGGCTTCCATAGATGGCGGAGATGTTGGGTTATCAGTAGAGATGAGCGAACCAGGTTCGGGTTCGAGTCCATCCGAACCCGAACGTTCGGCATTTGATTAGCCGGTGCTGCTGAACTTGGATAAAGCTCTAAGGTTGTCTGGAAAACATGGATACAGCCAATGACTATATCCATGTTTTCCACATAGCCTTAGGGCTTTATCCAAGTTCAGCAGCCACCGCTAATCAAATGCCGAAAGTTCGTGTTCGGATCGACTCGAGCATGCTCGAGGTTCGCTCATCTCTAGTTATCAGTGATCATCCATCTGTCACCTGTCCTCTTGAGGATACAGCTCATTCAGCTCTGGGCTTTAGCACTTGGTGAAAACTGCAACCCTGACCTTTGTGATTCTGTCCGCAGCACTTCTCCGTGGAAGGCCAGCTGGAGTTCAGAGCTCTGCTCTTCGTGCCCAGGAGGGCGCCTTTTGACTTGTTTGAGAACAGAAAGAAAAAGAACAACATTAAGCTGTATGTGCGCAGAGTCTTTATCATGGACAACTGTGAGGAGCTGATCCCAGAGTATCTTAGTAAGTAAAAGCTGCCTCTTCTGTTATGTAATGCAAGTGGTTACGTTGTCTTCCAACTTAAAACTTAACATATAAATTTCAACTTTTACAGACTTCATCAGAGGTGTTGTGGACTCAGAAGATCTCCCACTGAACATCTCCAGAGAAATGCTACAGCAGAGCAAGATCCTGAAGGTCATCCGAAAGAACCTGGTGAAGAAGTGTCTCGAACTTTTCACAGAATTATCAGAAGACAAGGAAAACTACAAGAAATTCTATGAACAATTCTCCAAGAACATTAAGCTCGGCATTCACGAGGACTCCCAGAACCGCAACAAACTATCCGAACTCCTGCGATATTACACGTCTGCATCTGGAGACGAAATGGTGTCGCTGAAAGACTACTGCACTAGGATGAAGGAGAACCAGAAACACATCTACTACATCACAGGTGTGTGGATATAATGGTGTACAGATCTGCGGACACGTCTGCTGGTGTCCTTTTCTTAGACAGATCCTGACCCTAGATCTTATATTGATTTTAGTGTAAATCACTAAGTTAGTGTTTTAGGCTCGGACTTGAGGCAGTGGTCTTAGACTTATATGAGTTTGGATAAGTGTCATCAAGGAGTTGGCTCACTTGGAAATTGGCATAGCGTGATCTGATTATTTACCCGCTGCTAACTTCAAATTGGCAGAAAGCACACGTGCATATTCATTAGTCTTGTAGAACTATGGTCTTGTAGTCTTTAGTCATTAGTCTTGTAGTGACATATGGTATTGGATGTAAGGGTATTTGCAGCATGACTGACTTTCCGTTCTCTCTACAGGTGAAACAAAAGAACAGGTTGCTCACTCGGCCTTCGTAGAGCGGCTCAGGAAGCACGGCCTTGAAGTCATCTACATGATCGAGCCCATTGACGAATACTGTGTCCAGCAGCTGAAAGAGTTTGAAGGCAAGACTCTAGTATCTGTCACTAAGGAAGGGCTGGAGCTTCCAGAAGATGAAGAAGAGAAAAAGAAGCAAGAGGAAAAGAAATCCAAGTTTGAGAATCTGTGCAAGATTATGAAAGACATCCTGGAAAAGAAAGTAGAAAAGGTTTGTGTCTGCTATGGATGGTGGTGTGGGAATCCCATAGTCTAGTTCTTCCCTCTATAATATAAAAGTGGTTATCCAGGCTTGTAACAGTAGATTGCTTAACATCAGAATTTTAGGTTCCATAGTATAGTGTCATAGGCTATAATATTTACTTATTCCGTTTCTTTCAGGTTGTAGTGTCCAATAGGTTAGTAACATCACCCTGCTGTATTGTAACAAGTACATACGGCTGGACCGCCAACATGGAAAGAATCATGAAGGCCCAAGCACTGAGGGACAACTCCACAATGGGCTACATGGCAGCTAAAAAGCACTTAGAAATTAACCCCGACCATTCCATTATTGAAACACTGAGGCAGAAGGCAGATGCTGACAAGAATGACAAGTCTGTGAAGGATCTGGTTATTCTTCTGTACGAGACTGCCCTCCTGTCCTCAGGCTTCAGCCTGGAAGACCCCCAGACACATGCCAACCGCATCTACAGGATGATCAAGCTTGGCTTAGGTGAGTTGTGTTACATGAACGCCATGAACGCCAGAATATATAACGGGTTTACGTCTGTTCTGCAAACAGTATGCAAGTGCTGACGGTACAGTAACCATTACCTCTGATTCTACAGGCATCGATGAGGACGATGTAGCCACTGAAGACCTGACAGCCCCCGCTACTGAAGAGATGCCACCCCTGGAAGGAGATGAAGACTCCTCAAGGATGGAAGAGGTTGACTGAATCAGTTGAATACGTTCCAGTTCTAATCTTAACCGGTTAGGTTTTTGTACTTTGTGCAGCATTCCTGCAGCCTGCATTATGTCTAAAATATTTATTTTTTTGGATGTTGTATGTTTTTGTTAATATTACATTGTTCTATGAGAATAAAATGAAACATTGCCTCCTACTGGTTGTGTACAGTACCTTCATGTCATTGAGGAAAAAGGGGGTGTTTGGGTGCCCCAATATAAACTGTAGTTTTTACAATAAGGCTGCCACCCAGAAACTGTTTGTGGTAAAAATGCACATCACATGACCACTAGGTGTCAGCACTTTGCTGGGTCTACAGCCCTGCTTAGCATGCAGCACTTACATTGGGAAGTGACGTGTACCTATCAGTTTTGCACTGCGGCAGGATAGGCTGAAAAGATCCTTCAGGTGTGCAGTCCTCCTCTGGTGGTGCGTCATAAGAGAACCGCTCACCTGTGGGATATTTTTCAGTATAACCTGCTGTGGTCCCCAAGGAGATCATTCATCAAAGGGTGTAAAATTTAGAGTGGTGTAAGCTGCCCAAACCAACCAACCAATCACAGCTTTGCTTTCAGCTCTGAAGGAAAGAGGATCTGTAATTAGCTGCTGAGAACAGTTTGCACCAGTCTAAATATTACACCCTTTGATCGCGCCCTTCACCCCCCAAGTGATTTACCTTTTTAAGGGTGTGTTCACACCTACAGGATCTGCAGCAAATTTGCTTTGAATCTGCAAGTTCAAATCTGCTGAGATCCAGTACATGTAAACGCACCCTAAAGGTAATTTTCAGGACACCATCTCCGACAAAATACAAGGGAGCCCTAATGGTGGGATAAGGTGACACTGGAAGGTGTAACTTCCATCCATTATGTATGAACATGAAAGTTGACAGAACCCCAAAAACCTTATCATTCATGACATTTGGAAAATATTAAGCGACTCTGTACCCACAATCTGACTCAGATTGTAACAGATGCCGCTAGAACTCAAAACACATCTTTATAATGGGGTTCCACTAGGAGAAGTATATTCAAGTGGAGAGGTGACCATTGCTACTACTTTCATGGACAGGGTTCATTACGGTTGGCGTTTAGCTCACCCCTGACCCCAGAAGTAAAAGTGCATCGGAAAATAGGGCACTTTTTATATCTGTTCTTTACAGACTAGAATCCTCTCCCAGCATGTCTTGACAATGTGTAGCCAGCAGGGGGCGACTATAGAATAGGTGTAAAGTTGAGAGGCATACACCCAGACAGTAACACCAACAATGTCATAGAATTACAGATGAGCCAAGCAAGTTTGGTTTCACGAAACCTGGAGCGACACGCATTTGTTATAGGAAATCCGGATGGGAACCCTGGTCTCCCATATACTTCCCTGCACTGTATGTGAGCTACTTATTGCACTGCACCACAGCCAGAACTGGGGATATGGGGAATAATTCTCAGTGTCATCAAATACTAAACAAAGGCCTATAAACCTCTGAAGATTAGGCACAATAATGGTGGAGAACACTGAGGGGTAAAATACAGATATTACTAGAAGCCATCAGTTGTCTTCAAGGATATTCAACTCTGTACTTTGCAAAAACATCTTGTAGACCAGGGATAGAGAACCCAGGCTCTCCAGCTGTACAAGACTACAACCCCCATGCTTTGGCTGTCCAGGCTTGATGGGAGTTGTAGTTATGCAACAGCTGGAGAGACACTGTTTGGTACCCCTGTCCTTCCTCAAATCTGTGTTATTTATGTAGCCAAGCCGACTGCCACATGCGGCAACTACTCTAGGAAGCTGGTACCAAGTCTAACCAGGGACCATCACCTTAAAGGGGTTATCCATTAAATCTTTTTCTTTCAAATCAACTGGTAGCAGAAAGTTATATAGATTTGTAATTCTATCAAAAAATCTCAAGTCTTCCTGTACTTATTAGCTGCTGTATGTCATGCAGGATATGTTTTATTTTCAGTCTGACAGTGCTCTCTGGCCGAGACAGGTCTCTGTTTTATATCAATCCCCATAGAAAACCTCTCCTGCTCTGAACAGTTCCTGTCTCGGCCAGAGATGTCAGCAGAGAGCACCTTGTCAGACTGAAAATTAAAACAACATTTCCTGCAGGATATACAGCAGCTAATAAGTATGGGAAGACTTGATATTTTTTTATAAAGTAAATTACAAATCTATAAAACTTTCTGACCAGTTGATTTGAAAGAAAACTTTTTGCGGGGCAACCCCTTTAAATGTCTTTTCTCGCTCGTGTCATTGGGGGACACAGACACAGTGGGTATAGGCTGGTGCCACTAGGAGGCGACACTAAGCAAAACAAAACATGTTGTCTCAAGCCATGACAGCAGTATTATCCAGGGATTATCCAGTGCTACATAAACATGTCCCCTTTCTTCCAGAGACAGCACCACTCTTGTCTCCAGTTTGGGTCCAGGTTTTGTAACTCGGATCCATTTAAGTGAATGGAGCATAATTGCAAACTGGAGACTAGAGTGGTGCTGTCTCTGGAAGAAGGTGGCCATGCTTTTGTATTGCTGGATAACTCCTTTAGGGGGCGTTCAAACTTACTGGATCTGGATCCGCAGCAGATTTCATTTAAATAACTGAACACAGCATCAAATCTGCATCGTCAGATCTGCTGCGGATCCTGTAGGTGTGAACGCACCCTTAGGGTGCGTTCACACCTACAGGGTCCGCAGCAGATTTGATGGTGCAGATTTGATGCTGTGTTCAGTTATTTAAATGAAACCTGCTGCGGATCCGCAGCAGAAAATACGCTGCGGATCTGGTAAGTGTGAACGTCCCCTTAAGAAGATTGTTGTGAGCGATTTCAGAAAAGTAGAAGACTGGGATTAGAACTGGCAGACTGGTCACTAACCATTCAATGGTTGTGTGTTTGCCACTGGTCTTATGATACAAGTCCATAATGTGATTATAAATCACCAGGGACTAGAACCCACATCTAACATATCACTCACTATCTGTGCTCAAACTGGACTACATGAACCTAATGGCATCTAGATCAAGCCGAAGCAGCATACTATCATGACAAAGGGAGCAGGTTTCCTTTGAACAATGCAATAGACCAAGTTCAAGGGGTTAACACAAAAAAAATCAAATCAACTGGTCAATAAAAAGAGATTTGATAAAAAAAAAAAATCCTGTCTTCCAGTATGTATCAGCTGCTGTATGTCCTGCAGGAAGTGGTGTATTCTCTCCAGTCTGACACAGTGCTCTCTGCTGCCACCTCTGTCCATGTCAGCAACTGTCCAGAGAAGCAGCAAATCCCCATAGGAAACCTCTCCTGCTCTGGACAGTTCCTGACATGGACAGAGGTGGCAGCAGAGAGCAATGTGTCAGAGATGAAAGAATACACCACTTCCTGCAAGACATACAGCAGCTGGTAAGTACTGGAAAATGAGGTTTTGTTTTTTTAAAGTGTCTGTACCACCAGGCCCAGGCTGAAGAACTGGAGGCGGGCCGACCCACCCTTAGTGGGAAGAAACCCCAGCCCCACCATGGCGTGACTCCATTAGAATCAGTGGAACCCTATCATAGAGGGGGCTAGGGTTTCCTCCCACTAAGGGTGGGTCGGCCGCCTCCACTGCTTCAGCCTTGGCCTGGTGGTACAGTCACTTTAATAGAAGTAAATACATTTTTGGCACCAGTTGATATGAAAGAATTTTTTTTTCTTTCAAAAAGTGGCAGAAAAGGGATAGGAACCCAGGACTCCATATTAGTGAGGCTTCTGCAGCCAACACCACAGCACAACTCTGCTGCCTTTGGTCGCCATCTCTTCCTTGAGGAGACATATCACCCGCCTAACACTTTGTCAGATCAAACCAAAAAGGTCGTGTTCTTCTGACCAATCTTATAGAAATACACCAAAATCAGATACTTTCTCATGGGGATTTGAACCGAGAGCAAAAAAAACCACATAAAACATACTGGTGTCTGCTGTGGTCACATGGTGGACTGACCATGGTGCCCTGTGGATGAGCTTATTCTGGCTGAGCCGTCAGTCTCCATGTCTAGGAGTATAGTCACACAGGCTGGGAATGCTGCCCGTGGATTGTGCAGCCAAATGGCTTAAAGGGAACCAGTGGGCATGACTGTGCTGATATGGTTCCCTGCAGCACAATATAGATCTACAGTGCAGCTGGCGGAGCATACCAGCCGCAGCTCTGTAAAGGGGAAAAAGTTTTTTTTATAATGCCGGGAGAGGGGCGGCAACTAGGCATCTGGGCGGGAAGTCGCAGTTTTCTGCCTGTCAATCATTCCCGCACTGCGTGCTGACAAGCAGACAGCCATGACTAGTCACAGACGGCTCCCTGCCCACATGACTAGTTGCCGCCCCTCTCCTGGAGTAATAAAACATCTTTTACCCCTTAATGAAGCTACTGTGGCAGGGGTATGCTCTGCCAGCTGCACAGTAGGTCTATACTGTGCTGCAGGGAACCATATCAGTACAATCGTGCTGGTCCCCTTTAAGGGGTCATGTGACCATGCTCTCTACAGTGCTGTGTAGAGAGATGCAGCTCATGCTGGAAGATTCCAAAACCAGCAAGTTCCCACCACTGGGTGGTTGCCTTAGCAACTGGATGCCAGGCATGAGCTGCCTCTCTAGGCCCAACTGTGGAGGCCAGGTGACAACCTATAATGACCCTTTAAAGCAGGGAAGGAGGCTGTGTAGGCATGCTGGGAATTGTAGTTCTGCTACATGTTGGAGGGCAGCTGTTTCCCCATCCCTGCTATATAGGGCTTCCCACATACTGCTGTATTCATTGTATATGGAGGTGTCCTGACCCGTCCTCGTTACCCCACAGCAGACACTCCTGACGTCACGCTCATAGCCCCGCCCCCGGCAGACAGTTTCCCCCGCGCTGCGTGAGTGGGCGTGTCTTCAGGAAGTCGCAGGAGTGAGGAACCGCTGCAAGATGCCCAGAAGACGGCAGAGGGGCCGAGGAGCCCCGGGGACCACGAGGGGGGCGGCTGCTGCTGCAGGAGAAGGTACCGCATAGCAGGAGGACAGGTGCTCTCTGCAGCATCGGCGGTAACGCTTCCTGCAGTCTGCGGGAGATAATGCCTGTATATATAGTGAGTAGGGGGCTTCAGAGAGTCCTGGTGAAAATATGTACACACCCCTCCCCCTATACATTAGTAAAGATTAGTCACGTGATTGACACTTAGCCTGTGTTCACACTGTGTATATTGAGGGTTAAAAATACAAGGAAAATCAGGTAATGGGTTATGTCCTGTGTGATCCTGTTAGGCAGGCACATTATAGTGACTATGTACCCACAATCTGACCCCCCCAAACCACTTGTACCTTCGGATAGCTGCTTTTAATCCAAGATCTGTCCTGGGGTCCGTTCGGCAGGTGATGCAGTTATTGTCCTATAAAACAACTTTTAAACTTGAAGCCCCGTGCCCTAAGGGAGTATCTGTGAACTAACTTCGCACACCCTCTCTGTCCCTCCTCTCCACCCCCTTCATCATTAGGAATGCTCCAGGCAGATTGCCCTTATTTCCCCACATGTTTAGCCCGGCACATGGGCTGGATCGTTAAAGGGGTTATCCAGCGCTACAAAAACATGGCCACTTTCCCCCTACTCTTGTCTCCAGTTTGGGTGGGGTTTTAAGGCTTAGTTCCATTGAAGTAAATGGAGCTTAATTGCAAACCGCACCTGAACTGGAGACAAGAGTAGGGGAAAAGTGGCCATGTTTTTGTAGCGCTGGATAAGCCCTTTAAGGACCTGTGCAGTGTTCAGCATGGAGAAAGTGTTCCAGTGGCATTCCTAATGCTGAAGAGGGTGGGGAGGAGGGATGGAGGGGTGGCACAAAGTTAGGGCACAGATACTCCCGTAGGACACAGGGCTGCAAGTTTAAAAGTTATTTTTAAGGACGATAACTGCATCACCTGCCGAGCGGACCCCAGGACAGATCTTGGATTAAAAGCAGCTATCCGAAGGTACAAGGGGTTTGGGGGGTCAGATTGTGGGTACAGAGCTGCTTTAAAGTGACTGTACCATCAGGCCCGGGCTGAAGCACTGTAGTCGGGCTGACCCACCCCCCCCGTGGGCGGAAACCCCATGTACTCCCTGTAGCCATGTATACTCCCCGTGGCTGCGTATACTCCCTGTGGTCAGGTATGTCTCATGTATCTATGTATACTCCCCGTAGCCGTGTATACTCCCTGTAGTCAGGTATGCCCCATGTATCTATGTATACTCCCTGTAGCCATGTATACTCCCTGTAGTCAGGTATGCCCCATGTATCTATGTATACTCCCTGTAGCCATGTATACTCCCTGTAGTCAGGTATGCCCCATGTATCTATGTATACTCCCTGTAGCCATGTATACTCCCTGTAGTCAGGTATGCCCCATGTATCTATGTATACTCCCTGTAGCCATGTATACTCCCTGTAGTCAGGTATGCCCCATGTAGCCATGTATACTCCCTGTAGTCAGGTATGTCCCATGTATCTATGTATACTCCCCGTGGCCGCGTATACTCCCTGTAGCCATGTATACTCCCTGTAGTCAGGTATGCCCCATGTAGCCATGTATACTCCCTGTAGTCAGGTATGTCCCATGTAGCCATGTATACTCCCCGTGGCCGCGTATCCTCCCTGTAGGCAGATTTACCCAGATGAACCCTTTAAGTGATGGAGCAAATATGGGCCAAACCCACGGTTGTCATAGGTCTCCGCTCTCCCCAGGGGCGGCTGATGTGGTGATGGATTCTGGGAGAAATTCCGATTATGTTGAGCGATTGGCCTCCAAGTACATGGTAAGTGATGGGGATCAGAGGAAGGAGAGCTACTACCCTCCGCAGTGTGCTGGACCACTCATATAGCGGTCTGGAAACAGTCAGCAAGCTGCTAGTGACTGTCAGTTGTTGCTGCTGTTGGTTTCCATGCAGCCACCAATAGGGGGATCTTACTTAGGTCTGATTCGCTGTGTGTCACTGTCCGGGTTATAGCCTCGTAATAGGTTTCTTTTCTTTTGTGTCTTAAGAGTAAATGCAAAGTAGAATCCAGCACGGACTCCGAATCGGACAACAACAACAATGAGGTACGGGGCCCCCCATCATCTGTCAGATGGATACTGCCTATACCTATAGATATAGGGGGAGACTGAGAATATTACAGATTATTATTATTATTATTATTATTATTATTATTTCGTTCCTTGATATTTTACTGTTTTGTGTTTAGGGTTGTGGAACCAATGTGTCATCTCCTGTGGCTCTAAGGACAACAGATTTCCAGAAAATGCAGGTACTGATACAGTATATATGTACACAGTGATCCCACCAGCAGAATAGTGAGTGCAGCTCTGGAATATAACACAGGATGTAACTCAGGATCAGTACAGGATCAGTAATGTATGTACACAGTGACCCTACCAGCAGAATAGTGAGTGCAGCTCTGGAGTATAATACAGGATGTAACTCAGGATCAGTAATGTATGTACACAGTGACCCTACCAGCAGAATAGTGAGTGCAGCTCTGGAATATAATACAGGATGTAACTCAGGATCAGTACAGGATAAGTAATCTAATGTATGTACACAGTGACCCCACCAGCAGAATAGTGAGTGCAGCTCTGGAATATAATACAGGATAAGTAATGTAATGTATGTACACAGTGATCCCACCAGCAGAAAAGTGAGTGCAGCTCTGGGGTATAATACAGGATGTAACTCAGGATCAGTACAGGATAAGTAATGTAATGTATGTACACAGTGACCCCACCGGCAGAATAGTGAGTGCAGCTCTGGGGTATAATACAGGATGTAACTCAGGATCAGTAATGTAATGTATGTACACAGTGACCCCACCAGCAGAATAGTGAGTGCAGCTCTGGGGTATAATACAGTATATAACTCAGGATCAGTAATGTAATGTATTATACCCCAGAGCTGCACTCACTATTCTGCTGGTGGGGTCACTGTGTACATACATTACATTACTGATCCTATGTACACAGTGACCCCACCAGCAGAATAGTGAGTGCAGCTCTGGGGTATAATACATTACATTACTGATCCTGAGTTATATACTGTATTATACCCCAGAGCTGCACTCACTATTCTGCTGGTGGGGTCACTGTGTACATACATTACATTACTTATCCTGAGTTATATACTGTATGTACACAGTGACCCCACCAGCAGAATAGTGAGTGCAGCTCTGGGGTATAACACAGGATGTAACTCAGGATCAGTACAGGATCAGTAATGTTATGTATGTACACAGTGACCCCACCAGCAGAATAGTGAGTGCAGCTCTGGAGTATAATACAGGATCAGTACAGGATCAGTAATTTAGGTTTGTATCGGCTCTGCTACATCACTTTTCTCTTGCTAATCAGATTGAGATGCATTAGATAGCAAGCTGCTGTGTCTGATATTAGACATTATATTATACACATATCTGCTTCTCTGTAGTTCATGGATCCATATGATGGAGACTCTGAGGACACCGTACACTCCAGCAGTGAGTGTGACCTAAAGTTTGTGGGTGATGACCCCCGGGACCCCTGTTCTGTCAGGGACGATTCTCTGGGGATGGACTGCGGGTTAAACCCCATAAGGGACTCACAATGCGAAGACTCGAACCCCTGTAGTGACTCTCTAGAGAAGGTGAAGACGTCTTGGTACAGTCTAGATGTTTCAGAGAAATCGAACAAGAGCATGGCAAGCGTCACCGGCTCATCTGACCTGTCTATGGACTCCGGTATGGTGACCGAGGATGCCGCTGTGGTGGCCGGCCGCTTCCTGCTGATCGGTCTGGACTCCAGAGTTGAGATGTCCTCCTCACCGGTCTTACCGACCAGCTTGACCTCTGAAGAGAACACAGACTTCAGTATGTTCGAGACCTCGCTGATCAAACGTAAAGGGGGGATAAGAACTGAGGGTGAGAAGATGAGAAGGAAGAAGCCGCGTGTCACAGAATACATGGTAGGATGAAAAACCTTTAGTCTTTTCTAACAGGAGTGACCCCTATGTGATGCATTGGTATATTCCTGTCTGTGGTCATCCTAATACAGGGCCCCCCAGTCACCACTACTCTCACTATGCTTATGTATAGAGAATAGGAACACAGCAGGCACATACTACAGCGCCCCTCTTGTTTATAGGCTTGGTGTGGTATTGCAACTTAACCAAATTCAAGTTGATACTGTAGCCAGTATTTGAGAGAACGTCACCTGGTAACAAAAGTACAACTCCCAGCAAGCTTTGATAGTAATACCAGTGACCCCCACTGTTTTTTTTTGCCAGTTCTCATCACTTTTGGCACTTTCCCGCTTACAGTCAGCATTGAGTCTTATTTGCACATTTTTTGTGACTCTGGTTTATTCCGTCTCGCCACCTACTTGTTATCCTGCCATCAGATCGTGTTTCCGAATCCTTGACTTGAGTTTTTTCCTTCCCCCAGCAGACGTAGAGGCCGTGACCAGTGAGACGTCCTCTGGGGATTGACGCTGATGCCGTATTTCAAGCAATAAAAGTATATGAGACTTAGTCATGTGGTTGTCCTTATAGGGCTAAACAATGCAAGACTTGGGTCCACTTATAGTGTAAGTGAACCTGAGATCACTATAGAATCCTATGGTTTAATGGAGGTCATTCAGCCATCAGTTATCTAATCATTATGAAACCCACTGTACAAAGAACTATATCACCTCATACAGGAACATATAGAAGGAACATATATTTTTTAGGTTATTTAACACACATTACAAAGTTATATAACTTTGTAATGTGTGTAAATAAGCGGTCTGGCCCCCTTCCCCCACCCCCCGGAAGTTAAATAAACTATACATACCCATTTACTGTCGATCCCCGTCCTCTTCTCCTGGGCGGGGGCGGGGTCGGGGTCAGGTCTTCTTCCTCCTCGGCGTCTGAATGGGAGAGGAAAAGGCTGCTGGTGCACTTGCGCACCAGCAGCCTTTTCATTGGCTAGAGCGCGTCACGATTGGCTGAGCTTGCTGGAAGCCATGTGATGAGCTCCCGCCATCACATGGGATTTCTCGGCAACGGGACAGGGACTTAAAGGAAGGGGTAAGTGTAAGGGGCTCAGCCGGGGTGACTGGTCTTCTTTAACTGCGAGTGCTTGTGGTTACAAGACCGGATCCAAGGCACCCGGGAGGCCCACTTGGCCGCTATGTGCTACAAATAATCTCAGGGGGCCCACAGCAGCAGCAATGGTGGTAGTTCCACCCCTGGCAGGGATTTTCCATCAATGTCATCTGTCGGTGGATGATCGGAAAAAGTGGATGGGGACCAAGGCAAGTCTGCTTGCTGCAGGGGACACCTTTGCAAGCTGTATTATTTTTATGGGATATAATAAGTCCATCACTTAAAGGAGTTCCCAATTTCTGGAATAATTTTCCTAGGGGTTAAGAAATTGGTAAAAAAAAATTAAAATACTCTCTTCTGTGTTCACACGTTCTGTATCTGAAATCCATAAGCAGACTGTCACGGATTGAACTGTTGGAACTCCCTGCATCTTTTATTATGATGCAGTGTGCTCCAAAACAGTTAAAGGGGTACTATGGAGCTGATTTAAAAAAAAAAAAAAAATAAATCATAAGTTTTGTCACTTACTTTCCCTCCTGAGTCTGTCTCAGTTTGAATTTCCCACAGTTTGCAGGTCCCTAAAGCTCCAGTTGGTGTCATTTTTTTGTTCACTTCCTGGTGGGGGATTGAGGGGGAGAAAGATAGGGAAGGGGGACAGATAGGTAATTGAAGCATATTACAAAGTTATATAACTTTGTAATACGTTTCAATTACTGGGAAAAACTTTTCACTGGAGTACCCCTTTAAAGCTCTTTGCTACTGAACGGCTGTGTCAGTACAGTAATGAAGAGCTTGCATATACACTCACCGCCCACTTTATTGGGTACACCTGTCCAACGGCACATTACCACTTAATTTCTAATCAGCCAATCACATGGCGGCAACTCAGTGCATTTAGGCATGTAGACATGGTCAAGACAATCTCCTGCAGTTCAAACCGAGCATCAGTATGGGGAAGAAAGGTGATTTGAGTGCCTTTGAACGTTGCATGGTTGTTGGTGCCAGAAGGGCTGGTCTGAGTATTTCAGAAACTGCTGATCTACTGGGATTTTCACGCACAACCCTCTCTAGGGTTTACAGAGAATGGTCCGAAAAAGAAAAAACATCCAGTGAGCGGCAGTTCTGTGGGCGGAAATGCCTTGTTGATGCCAGAGGAGAATGGGCAGATTGGTTCGAGCTGATAGAAAGGCAACAGTGACTCAAATAGCCAACCGTTACCACCAAGGTAGGCAGAAGAGCATCTCTGAATGCACAGTACCTCCAACTTTGAGGCAGATGGGCTACAGCAGCAGAAGACCACACCGGGTGCCACTCCTTTCAGCTAAGAACAGGAAACTGAGGCTACAATTTGCACAAGCTCATCGAAATTGGACAGTAGAAAATTGGAAAAACGTTGCCTGGTCTGATGAGTCTCGATTTCTGCTGCGACATTCGGATGGTAGGGTCAGAATTTGGCGTCAACAACATGAAAGCATGGATCCATCCTGCCTTGTAATCAACGGTTCAGGCTGGTGGTGGTGGTGTCATGGTGTGGGGAATATTTTCTTGGCACTCTTTGGGCCCCTTGGTACCAATTGAGCATCGTTGCAACGCCACAGCCTACCTGAGTATTGTTGCTGACCATGTCCATCCCTTTATGACCACAATGTACCCAACATCTGATGGCTACTTTCAGCAGGATAATGCGCCATGTCATAAAGCTAGAATCATCTCAGACTGGTTTCTTGAACATGACAATGAGTTCACTGTACTCAAATGGCCTCCACAGTCACCAGATCTCAATCCAATAGAGCATCTTTGGGATGTGGTGGAACGAGAGATTGGCATCATGGATGTGCAGCCGACAAATCTGCGGCAACTGTGTGATGTCATCATGTGAATATGGACCAAAATCTCTGAGGAAGCTTCCAGCACCTTGTTGTATCTATACCACCAAGAATTGAGGCAGTTCTGAAGGCAAAAGGGGGTCCAACCCGTTACTAGCATGGTGTACCTAATAAAGTGGCCGGTGAGTGTATATGGTTATTTAACATGTGAATCCAGACTCGGGGTCACAAGAGAAAAACCCGGCTGTTTTTCACTTCTCATCTCTGTTCTCTTTGCGTAGGGTGGGCTCCATAAACATACTATAGAATCTGTTTCTTGCAGAGAGAAGGGGTTGGAAGAACGCTTCTCCCTGTTCATTCCAGTGATCAGTGACAGTCTGAACATGTGAAATGCTTGTTAAGGTGACCCTTTAGAGCATGTTCACATGGTGTCTCGTCAGCAGCTCCCCTGTGCTCTTTCGGTAACACTGCCCCTCAAAAGTCATCGTACACCTTAGACGGAGGAACTGGCCAGTCACGGTGGATGTCGCCAATCAAAGGTGTATGGGCTTCTCACAAACATCCACTGACTACAGGTAATTTTGGTGTACACAGGGGTTACTGTGAAGCTAAATCACCACCTTACCCCTTTGTTTCAGCAGAGATAAGCCGCAGTGACAGTTTTCCTGTTGCAGCTTACCCTTACCGTGTGTGGGGAGGACGGGTAGCAGGAGGGAGAGAGAGAACACATCCTAATGATGATTAGCCATCAGTTATTGAAAGTATAAGAGGACCTGGAAGATCATGTGATATCACAAAGGCAATCACTGGCCGCTGTCCTATGTGCTCAAAGTGGTTGCTTTGTTTAAACCCTCAATAAAATTTATAGTTGAAGCAAATCTGGACAAAAATATCTGCCCTGTGTGTATGCAACTTAGTATTCCCCTACCTGTGGTATTCCAGCTGCTGCCTTTGGCTGTTAAGGCATGCTGGGAGTTGTAGTTTTGTATTATGCCTTAACTGGAGAACATTGCCCTATGGTCTAGTTAAGTAATCAAGCACTTTTTTGCGCATTTACTAAGAGATGATACACTACTTCCTTTTACGCTTTGGCTGGTTTAAAGTTTCTTGGACTCTTTTGCTTGGCTTTCATTATCTTTTTTCCCTCTGGAGATAGCATAGTTCTGTACAGTAGAGCATACTCAAATTTGTCCACAATTGGAAGTCTCTGCATTTAATTACCTGTCCCTGAAGAAGTTGGATGCAGCCCTAGGGAGTCTTGGAAAACACAGATTCGTTGTCAGCCACTGGTAATCAAATTCTGATACTTCTAGGTTTGGACTAACTTACACTAGGGGGGGGGGGATTTCTTTCTGCCCACCGGTCTTCCTTTGCCCAGACAAGGTGGCCAGTGCAGCAGACAGAGGCCACCGACGACCCCAGGACTGGATCCCGCTTTTTTCCAGCACCTGTGGAGGAGCGGATAACTGAGCACTTTGCTTCCTTATTAATGTAAATTCGTCATCTCTATTGATGTTTTTCTAATTTTCCATTTTACAGAAAAATCCTGACATCTTGCAGTTTTTATTCTCAACACTTGGCGTAAAGTCTTGGCACAGTTAGATATCGCTAGGGCTTCTGCATTCTGAGACAGGGCCTCCCCTGATGTCTATATAAAACACGTTAGCTTCCTCAAGTGTAATGTCTATTAAGATGCTACATGTATTCTAGAAACATCAGGGGAGGCTCAGTATCTGTGCAGCTGCATGAAGCCGCCATCGCGGTATGTGACAGTGTTGGGAATTGCAGCGCTGCAGAAGCCCTGGCACAGCCATTGGCATGCCCCTTACTGCTGCCAGTCAATATAAAAAGGGGAAAAAATAAAATTACATTTTCTTAAAAATTTTACAAAGTAATAAGAGATATATATATTTTTTTTTTTTAAATTAAACTTTAATGAAAAGACGTATACAGTGTATGGCTACGGTAGGGGCTGATGGGGTCTCCTTAAAGTAGGGCTGGGCGATAATGGCCTGAATAAATAAATTCACTGACAAATATGACATGCCCCTTTTTGCAAACCGCACCCACTTGCTATGCCAAACTGGCCATATTTTGATTAACAAAGTAAAGAACTACTCAATGAGCAGCAACCCGTGTATTTGTCATTAGGGGGCCTCAGCAGAGACATGGACGTGTATATACAAGTATACAGCCTCTACAGGATGTGTATACACAGGGGGTCCCATAGGAATAGGTGTGTATGACAATATGGGGGGAGGATGTACATAGGTATGGGGGTGTATGACTATACAGGGGGCAAATAGGGGATGTATGACTATACAGAGGGGGGGCTGACGGGTGTATAACTATACAGGGGGGACGGGGGCACTTGGATGGGACTGAGGTCGGTCCCCCTCCACCTCCTGGACCAGACCTGTGAGATCAGTAAAGTTGAGTGAACTTTGAGCAAGCTCGGGTTTGTCCGAATTAGAGTGTGGCTGAAGTTGGATGCAGCCCTAGGTGGGTCCTGGAGAACATGGATACAGTCGACGGCCTTAGGGCTGCATCCAACTTCTTCAGCCACCGGTAATTAAATGCTATACGCTCCGATTAAGAAACCAGAGTGTGCTCAAAGTTCACTTGTTTCTAGAGAGCCGACCCACCCAAGGAAAGAACCAGAACCTACTCCACCATCCTGTTGTATCCATGTCATGTACAGAAGACGCCATGTTTAATGTAATGCATATTTATTATCAGATTAAAATGTGGGTTACACATTAGTCAAATTTAAAAAACTTTCACATGCAAGTCTCCTCCTGTCTGTAAACCTACCAAGGACTCTTCACAAATCACCTCCTCCTCCCTACAACATCTCTCTTTTCTCTCACCATCTTTAACAAATCACCTTCCTCTCCTAACGGATCCTCATCCAGCGACCTCCATGGTATCACATGACCCAGTTCTTCCTGAACCCACAAAACAAGACGAACAGAAAAACAATGATAACCAATGACGGACTCTCGTTACTCTGTGCTCAGGATCGCCACCCCGCGCTCGTAGAAGCTGTGAGGATCTTCTTTGGTGGCAATTTCAAAATCAACTGTGAATATCAAGTCGGCCCGGGTGAAGTTCAGGTAGACTGGCAGCGTGACCTGAGAAAGGAGGAAGACCGAAAAAAGTGTGAGGGAGGTTGATGCAGTCACCTTGACCTTGTATCTATTAATGAGAGTCATGAAGTCCCCTCGGGCAGAGGTGGCCATTTCCTCTGGACCCTTCCAGACCACTCACCACATTGGCTTTCTTCTCAGCATTAGTCTGCTTGGTCCAGCGCAGCTGTGTCAGGGCCAGCACGGTGGAGATGGCATTAGACAGGGATAGCTTGTTATTGGTACAGGTTGCTCCTTGCAGCTTAAGACCTGAAATAGATCATATCTCTTAGAATACAGCCTGATGAGAGTTGCAGTTATGAAACAGCTGGAGCACTGCATGTTAAAGATCATGACCACACACTAGACTCGCTGCATCAGGTTGGACCCTAAAAATGGGAAAAAAAAACACGCACATCTGGAGCCACCTGTTATTCAGGATGCCCCCATAGGATTCTATACAGCATCAGTGCCAGAAAATGAAAAGGACAGGTCCTATAATTTCTAGGCCCATTTTCTGACTTGGACACCCTTCAAGAAAAATCCTAAAGGGTGTCCGTGCTCAATAGAACCATATGGGTCAAGAAATCTGGATACATTTTCCTGATATGTACAGGGGTCCCTAACTACTACTCAAAGTCTGGACCCAATATTTACAGGCTGAGAGCTGTAGTTTCCAAAGTCTAGAGAGCCACAGGTTTTAGAGCCTGGCCTGGCCACTGTGTAGATGGCATAAGGGAATGCGGCTGAAAGAAAACACTGATCTAAGACAAGGTACCTGTTATTCCAAAGCTATAAGCGTCCAGCACAGCATTCTGGGTAGTGGTCACGCTCACTTCCAGGCACAGCTCCTCCAGGGACCAGCTATTTGCCTGGGCCACATATTGTCGGGTGGCAGTAATGTATGCTTCTGGTACAAATAAGCCACCCAGCCAAACATGGATGTTCTGTAAAAGAAGAAAACATCAGCATCAGACTACATCCACAGCGACTTACTAGAAACATGGTGCCCCCCCCCCCCACAACACTGATCCATCAGACCTTCAGCTCCTTGGCTCCGCTGGCAGCAGCTGCTTGAGAGATGTTCTGAAGTTGTTTAATGCGGTCACTGAAATCTGCAACCCACTGGATGACAGTCATCCCTGCAGGGACCGTGAATCGAGACCAGCTCCGAGGCAGGATCCCTGAGGAGGAAAAGACAAGGTGCTGAGTAGGTCATAGGAAATCTGACAACAGCATATAGGGGTATAGTCAACTACAAGGCAGCAGGGGACTGGAGCAGAGCGATTTTACATCTGCTTGTGGCAAGTAATAAATGGGTGACCATGACCTGGCTGCGTTGTCTAGAATGGGAGCTACAATTGTTCCTTGTTGATTCTGATGGGAGATTTAGCCTTAAACCTCCTTTTCAGTATTGTGTACCTATACAATGCAGCCCAGAACCTAATATTCCTGTATAAGCAATCGGCTGTACCTTTCACCAGCTCGTTGATCAGGGTGCGCAGATAGTTGGTCTGCTTTTTCTTCCCTTCACACACTTGGACCACATCGGTAAGGTCCTGGCGCACATCCTGCAGTAACTTTGCGCCCATTTTTACTTCACGTTCAAAGAATCTGAACAGAGGATCCTGGAAGGAAAGTTCATGTTAAAAGCTTCTACTTACAGAAGGTCGGGAAAACGCTTTCTAATATACATTGTGGACTCCCTCACCTTTATGTTCTCTACTGTACGTTTCAGGTGATTGAGGGCCTGGGGAATGACGCTGAGCCAGTTGCAGGCTGTGGTGTGCAGTGTCCTCATCCAGGCCGGGCGGCCATCTGACGTGGAGTCAGTCCTCTGCTTCTTCTCAGTTTCAGCGTATGCCAAGTCGTCCTCATCCTCCAGCATTTGCATTTTCAGCATTTTACTGATCATATCAATGCCTGAACCACAGGGGAGAAACAGAACAATGCAGCACAACGTAAAGCAAACTCAAAAAAGAGGAGGGAAGAAAATGCAACAAAAAAGGATAAAGGCAGAACCATAACCCTGTAGTAAGGTCTCAATACGAATGCAAGACTCTAACCCCCCCAACTGAAGTAAAGCCAACCTATAGGCCTGTTCAGCTGATAACTGTCCCATGTAACAGGGCTCTAAGAACCTTACATCCAGCATGATTAGCTCAGGAGACGTTGTGATTAGTATTCACTGTTTAGTACTTACAGATGATGGCAAAGAACATAAAAACAAGAGAAAAGCCAAAACAAAACATGAAAACAAACAAAAAACATAAAATAAAGCAATGCAGGAATGTTAGACGCGGCAGGCAGATGACTCAGAGAAACACAAGGAAAATACAAGACTGTTGAAGGATGAGAACGGACTGCAGGAGATGTGGCCGGGAATGGGCGGCTGAGAGGAGACAGGAGAATCTCCACATCACTCGCGCATCTCCGGTCATGACACGTGAGGAGAAGGTGACAAGGGTTAATGCTGCAGCTGAAGATGACAGAAGTTTAGTTATGGAGGAACAATGACAGAAGTGCTAGAAAGAGATGAGCTAACAGAAGTTTAGCATGTTACCCTGTGTGGTCAGCAGCACACGCTCTGCGTTGTTCGGAAGCCCCAACCAAGATGGCGTCTGGGTGTCTGGAAGCAGCTCAACCCACTGTACAAACTCATCTCTCCTAAATAGACAACATAAGATTGAAGGCATTGTGCAGGAAGAGAACCATGGCTGCTTTATTCTAAAAACACTACAGTTGTTGATGGGATGCACCATGTATTGCAGCCTGGCCCTACTGAGGTGCTTGGGGGCTAAGCTGCAATCCTCCATGCAACCTGTGAGCCTGTATATACAATATTGTAACAAGGACACGCCGCCACCATACTTTAGTACCTGATGCCGTCTGGCATTTGGATATCCTTGTGTCCATCCACCTTACAGGCCAGTTTGAAGTCTCCATCAAAACTTGATGTAGTGAAGAGTCTCTCCAAGAAGGTGTTGAGCAGGCGCTGATCAAACTCATTGTCGATTCGGCCTCCATAGATGGACTGCGCCATGAGAGTCTTCAGGGCAGACCATGGGATCTTATCCGGGGAGATGTTCTGACGACCCTGAAAGGTAATTCCCAATGCAATCAGCTTTATTTAACCTGATTTTAAGGAAAAGGATTGTCCCACATAAAGTTATGCCCAGACAGGTCATAACAGACTGCTGTTTCTGAGGACTTCAATAGAAAATGAATTGAGGGGCAATCATATACTGTATGTTCACCACCGCTTCATTCAGATGGGCGTGGATCCCAGAAGTCGGGGTGGAAGCATTGTGGCAACCAACTCATCATACAGTCCTTAGCATGAGGTCACTCACCTTTGCAGTGTCATCCAGCCAGGTGTCTACAGTGTCACATGCCGACCTCAGATCAGATTCCCCAAATTCATATTTCTTAGACCAACCCAGTGGAGCATAACGCAGACGTTCCTGGATGATGGCATGGAACCAGGCCAGCAGGAAGTACAGCCGCGCACGCTCATTTGGAGACTAAAAACAAAAGCCCGGCACAGTATTAGGGTCCATACAGTACAGGTGTGCAGCAGACAAGGGATCGACGCATGGAAGAACCCACCTACCTTACATATCCTCGACACAGGGATGCTGCTGAATGTCCGCAGCATGTTTGCCTTCACGCCAGGCGGAGGCTCAAACACAAATATGCGTCCGGCTCGCAGCAGATTCACTGGAACCTGGATCAGAAGACACAATATACGATTAGTCAGTAAATACCAGGGTCCAGGAAGAGCCGATCCCAGAATAGCCACTTCACCTTTGGATTAATTTCCATAGTTAAGAAGAGGCGGAAACAAGAATGTGGCTGCAGGGAATGAAGTTTCTTCTCCAGCTGCATGAGCCAAGCAGGAGCCAAATGCACGTTCTTCAGCATCACCCACCTGCGGGGGAAGTCACAGGATCACGTTCAGAGAAAATATAAAAAAAACAGATCTAAAATCTGGAGGCAGTGGATCAGCTGGACCTTTGACAAGACTACAACTCCCAGCATGCCCTGACATCAATCAATGTTTGATTAGTGGGGTCTAGAGGCTGCAGAATGCATATGGCTTACACAGCTCCATGTGTGTGGTGGTGACTCATTCATTCACGTTTTACTTATCTGCATTTATGACTCTTTCCTAATGATTAGTCACCAATATAATGACTAAACAAAAAACCTTTTGGTCATATTGAGACAAAGCACACGACACATCAAGGTTTGATAAACTGATGGTCTATCCCAGAAATAAGCCACTAGTATTAGATCTGTGGAGGTCCAACACCTTACACCTCCACCCCCACTACTACATCTAATCTTTTCTCTTGCTACAAAATGGCAAAAATACAAGTATAGTACAGTCTATTTGCTGCACTCACCTTCCAGACTTCACAGCTGTATTTATGGCCTTTTCGGCTTGATTAAAACCTTCAGCGGAACCTGGAATTGTAAAGTGTTCAGGATTTATTTCCTAAAGTACTAAATATCTGAGGATGAACATAAAAATAACAGATGAGATGAATAAAAGTAGAATGAGAACACACCAATGGCGATGGATGTAATCTGAGTGTTCTGTTCAGCTGCCAGATCCTCCACACGTCCGCTGGCGTCATACCCTGGGACGGAGCACATCAGGACCGGAGTGTTTGGTTTAACCTGCAGTGAATGGAAACACACGGGGACTGAAAACTCATCACAAACGACAATCCCGGTTATTGTATGCAATATATAGTATATATATTTGCACGTCAGTAGCTCAAGCACAAGAATACAGCACAGCAATACCTCTGTGTCCACAATGAAGGCCAGGTCCAATGGCTGATCGATGACAGACATGAAGCTCTCTCCAAGGATGGTGGACACAAAGATGTGTGCCATGGCCAGTAGGCGGTCAGGACGGAAGGCTTGGATCAGGAGCAGGCGATGGACAGCTTGACCGATTGGTGCTACAAAGAAAACACCAAATAATGGGCACAAAAAGAAACTCCTTTCAGCCCGTGGCTAGTCTTAAAGTAATTCTTGCATTGAATGACAATATATTCCTGAACCACCAGTGGATGGAAAACATCCTACCGCGGTTCTATACAGCTGGTTTCCACAGGTTGCACACCATAGAGGCTAAACTACAATTCCCATCATGCCTGGACAGCTTTCCAGAAACGATGGAAAATGTAGTTTTGCAAAAGCTGGATGGACACAGTTGGCAACCATTGTTTAGACCCCAATTTATCAATCTGGGGGATAGTTAACCTAGAGGTACATGCTATTTGATTTGCACCACCCAGTTTAATACCACGTAATGTGTATGATCTAGATGGGATACAATAGTAACAGGTCTTCAGTAGAGAGGTCTTAAGAGCTTCCCAGTCAAGCTGTTAACTTTTCCATATAAATCTCTTAATAGCACCCACTGCCTCATATACATCTAGTGTTACGTACTTGCAGGTTTCTCTTCATTCCATATGTACGGGACAGTCTGCTCAGGCGAACTGCTCTCCAACCAAATGAAAAATTGCTGCAGAGAGACAAAGCGTACATTGAGATGTGTATTTATGTTCACAGCGCCATGCCCACCATCACCGGGGACACTTACATCATCGGCTTCCACCTTGGACAGGACGTCCCTGAAGGCGGGCAGATTGGAGAGTCTTATCATGGCCTCCACTTGCTCTTCTGTTAGACCGCTCATCTTGGGCACTGAGGAAGAGCCGAGTACAATCTCTTTGCCTCTGAGAAAGTGCTGGAACTCGTGATCGTAGGTTGGCTCCCTGCATACAACAAGGAAAAAAAGTCACATTACTCTGCCTTGTGGAGAACAACCCAGAGCCCTTCACAGACCCCAGAAATAAATTACATACATCCTTTTTCTATGCAGAATGATCCTGGATGGTTCAACTGCAACTGCTCCATTTTTAGCCTATGGGGCACTAAATAAGAAGCTGAGTGCAATGAATCCAAAGTCCCTACATACAGGGGCTACATATTGCTGGACACGTGAGCAAAAGCCGGGCATTATGTAATGTGCAAGATAACAGACAAGGGGGTCACTCCCTACTGATGTTAAAGAGAAACGTGATAGTTACCCAATAGTTCCCTTCAGTTTTATTCTAGCCAGCAGCATGGCGAAGGTGATGTGGTCTTGGTGCAGCATTCCTCGAGCCACCCGGTTGAAAGCCACCTACAAATAAAGCATTTGAGGGTCTTAATCCATGGTAGATAATGAAGAAAATGGTTCCCAGATCCCCTAGCAAGTGCACTAGAAGTTTGAGACCATATAAACAAGGAAGGAGGTTAACTCATTTATTTCAATCGATCCAGGGTAAATGCAAAGAATAAAAAAAATACATGAATCTGACACATTTCTAGCCAGCTGGCCCTTGGTCATAGACCAGTGGGACAAAAATGTGTCAGTTCTGTGTTTTTTGTATTTACCCTGGTTCTATATTATAATGGATTGAAATAAATAAGTAGTTTCACTGGAAGTGCTGACCTCCTTCATTGTTCTTCATCCATATGACAAAGGCACAGATGATCATAAAGTGAACCAATTAATGTTAAACCCTGCAGCAGCCATGTAATGTTAACCCCTGGTTGGTACCCATTGATTTTCACGTGCAATGATCGAGGAGCCATACCTGGAAGAGGTCCTTGGTGATGACTGAGAGCCGCTGAGTATGGTCTGTGGTGTTTTTGAGGTTGCCATTCTCATACAGCACAGTATGGTAGATATCAAGGAAGAACTGCAGCGAGTACTGGTACAGGAAGTGAATCTGAGCAAAGACAAGAGCAAACAATGCATGAGACCACCACCGACAACCCATATTCAGCTATCATCTGAAGGTGGGCAGTAATACATTACTTGTTTCAGGGACTCCATTGTGAAGTAGATGCTGCTACAAGCAGTGGACAGGGGAAGGTATTGCTGAGACACAGTCTCCACTTCCTGCATGACTATATCAGTTTCCTCCACTTTGCGGGTGACCTCCGCCGCTTCTTTTTTCAGGTTCTCCAGCGTCGTAATGATGGTGTCATCATCCAGAATACGACCTTTGACTTCATTGAGGGCCTGAAGCAGAGACTTCTCCAGCTGTCGCAACCGGAGCTGGAATTCACCTGTAGATGTAGAGTGATATAAGGTTAACGGATATCATAGAACACATTGCACACTTATGTCGAGAGGTTCTTGATGGCTAAAATGTATTTGTTGTATAGACAAGAAGCAAAGATCTGTGGGTGTATATTGTACCTTGCAGTTTGAGGAGGTCGGATCGCTTCTCATCCACATCGGGTCTTTCCGCCTTCAAGACTTCGTTCAGACACTGGCTCTGCAGACTGCTGCGAGTCACGGTGAAATTGACAAATGTCACTCGTGAGCACAGATCCGGTGGGAACTCGACCTAAAGGAAAAAAAAACAACAGGTGACCACCATGCAGGTCAAAACACAGAATATAGGAGCGAGAGGTTCACCACATACTGTGGGGTCTCTGGTGGAAAGGAAGATGACAAATGATGGAGACAAATCTATGTCTTGATCCCCAAGTGTGATGAGAACTCTTCCTCCGGTCCTGCGCACTTCACGATTCAGTACAGGGTTCAGGATGGGATCATAACTTTCCACGTCCTGAGAAGAGACCATAAGACTTTACACTCTCTGCACCCCAGTGTAATCTAACAACACATCCCCCAGTCTCTGGACACTCACCTGGACAAGGAGCGGATTACCAAACCGGAGTGCACTTTCCAAGTTCTTCCTAAAGGCGTCATCCAAGAAGCTAGTGCGGGTGATCTTCCGATCTTTAAACTCATTCATGATAAACTCTGTAGCCTGGCCTGATGGATCAATGATCAAGGGATACCTACAGACACAAGCAGAAGTGACATCTACATCCATGGCATGGATACCTCAATCCACATTTAGGTCAGGTTCTTCACGCACTTACCTATTGAACCGTTTCAGCATGATGGCATTCTCAGTACACAGGTCGTCTGCTGGTAAGGAGCTGGCTTGCCAACGAAGCCTCTCATCGGCATTAGACAGGTATTCTGTCCTAGCAATGTCTGTGCGGAACTGCAAGGATCATAGCAAGGAAACATTCAGTTATTTTACCAAAGAAGCAAGAGGTTAATTGGGGTGGGGTGAAGAAAAACGTAAGGGTTTTTCTAGGTCTATCAGATCAGTAAGAGTCTAAAAGAGCACTACTTCACATTGCGGACCACAGTGCTCCGATGATCAGAGGAGGTATTGGGAGTTAGGGGCCTACTCCACGGAGCGATAATCGGCCGATTATTGCTCTGTGGAATAGAGACAATGATCAGCCGATGATAGTGTCATCGGCTGATTGTTTATTTAGGATCAAATTCAAAACTTAAATCATTGGACATCGCTGCGTGGAATAGCAATACGCGGCGGGCGGGCGACCGACGATTTTACAAGCACCATACTTTACCTAAACATGTTGCAGGTCTTCTCCTGCGCTCCTTCTCCCCGCTCCTCAGTGGAGCAGCAGCTTCGGGGCAGCCAGTCTAAGCTGACAGACCGCTCAGCCAATCACAGGCCACAGCGGTCCTGGCCAGTGATTGGCTGAGCGGTCTGTCAGCTAAGACAGCACCAAAGCTGCTGCTGCGCACGGGACCAATAGGAAGACTGAGCGCAGGAGAAGACCTGCAACATGTTTAGGTATTCTCCTGCGCTCAGTCTTCCTATTGGTCCCGTGCGCAGCAGCAGCTTTGGTGCTGTCTTAACTGACAGACCGCTCAGCCAATCACTGGCCAGGACCGCTGTGGCCTGTGATTGGCTGAGCGGTCTGTCAGCTTAGACTGGCTGCCCCGAAGCTGCTGCTCCACTGAGGAGCGGGGAGAAGGAGCGCAGGAGAAGACCTGCAACATGCTTGGTAAAGTATGGTGTGTAAACAAGGGCTGCAAGGACATCGCAAAACAATCGGGATGTGTAATAGGCCCTTAGACATCCACTAATCTGACATGGATGGCTATTGTGAGGACATGACAGTCCTGAAAATACAGTCTAGAACAAAACCTACCTGGACGTTGGCTTGCTGCAAGTGATGGGACCACGTGGTGAACAGGTTCTGACGCATCTGCTGATCGAAGTATCCGGCATAGGCAATGAAAGCAGCAGATAACAGGCAGTCGCCAGCAATGGTGGACATTTGGTTCTTGAAGGTTTCACTGGTCTTCTCCCACCGATCTCTCTCTGCTGACAAACTCTTCAGCAGAGCAGTACTGCGGTTAACCTGCAATGACGACACAGGGTTAGTATAAGCTGCCAGTAACTACAATCCCCAGCATACCTGCCACCTTGTGGCACTAGTAATCAGTTATTTCACCTTGGCTTCCACTGCTGCCAAGTCAGCCTTGATGGCCTGAGCTTCTGAGATGAGCACGGCATACTCCTCTTTGTAGCGGGCAATGCTGGCCTCCAGGTCTCGGATCATCTGCTCCACTTCGTTGGCTTTTTGCTGGTTGTCTTTAGCATCGTCCTCCAGTTTCTGCAGCTCGTTTCTCAAGGGTTCCACGCGTTTCAACATATCTGCGTAGTTTAGCTGGAAACGGTAAATTAGGTTTAGGTAAGATGGAGGTGCCACCATGATAGTGTCCCTGTACAGATGAACAGGAGCCTTACCTGAGCGATGGCCCATTTCACCATAGGCCCGCACGCCAGGGAAGCTCTGTTAACAATCTCATAGTTGTAACTTGGATTGGACATATAATTCTTCTTCATCTTCTCCCGGATAGCGTCACTAAAGGAACAGAGGAATGGGGATCAGAGAACGCTACTTCATTTTTTTCTTCTCAAATCAACTGGTGTCAGAAAGTTATGCAAATTTGTAATTTACTTCTATGTATAAAAAAACCTCCTGTCTTCCAGTACTTATCAGTAAGTAACCTGCAGGAAGTGGTGTATTCTTTCCAGTCTGACAAAGTGCTCTCTGCTGCCACCTCTGTCCATGTCAGGAAGGTTTTCTTTGGGCATTTGCTACTGCTCTGGGCAGTACTTGGCATAGACAGAGGTGGCAGCAGAGAGCACTGTGTCAGACTAAAGATTATACCACTTCCTGCAGAACATACAGCAGATGATAAGTACAGGAAGACTTGATTTTTAAATAGAAGTAAATTAGAAATCTGTTTAACTGTCTGACACCAGGTAATTTGAATGAAAAAAAAAACTTTTGAATTTGCTGGAATACCCCTTTAATGGGCTTCCCGGATCATATTAGTTGGAATGTCAAAGCTGTACTTATGCTATATTTCAGTTTACAAAATATGGTAGACTGAGAGCCACTAACCCCTATATTTAGAGTACCTATCAAGTCAAACGTCTTACATGTCAGCTGTTTGTATGGGTAAGTGTCTGGCTGAGTGTTTCCCTATAGGGGAAATCTTAAATGTTAAATGTATCTGCGCTCACTGAGGGATTTATTAGCCATGTCTGTTCTCTGTGCACCAGGTGACTAAGGGTCCTATTACACGTAGCGATTTTTAACGATTAACGATCGCAAACTAGAGGGTTTATCAGTAACCTGAAATCGTTCACCATATTACACAGAACGATGGTCGTTAGATACGATCGTTATTACAATCGTTTATTCCTTCTGATCTCAGGAAAACAATGGGCAATTTGCTATTACACTGAACGATTAATGAAAAAATTCGGAACTTAAGCGAATGAGTGGAATTACAGCGAACGATTAACGATAATTTTAGGTTCAGATCTAAATCAACGATCCACGACATACGAACGATTTTTCGATCGTTGCCTGCAATTACACAGAACGATTATCGTTTAAATTCGAACGATATAACGATATTTTGCACGATAATCGTCCCGTGTAATAGGGCCCTAAGTTCAGTTACTGCATCTCAAGTAGATAATCCTGGGTCGGATTCCAATGACTGACTAATGGTGGTTTTACACGGAGCGATTATCGATAATCGTTCCGTGTAAACGCAGCGAACGATCAAACGACGAGCGAGAAATCGTTCATTTTGATCTTTCAACATGTTCCCAAATAGTCGTTGATCGTTCGGAAAAAAAAAAAAAAAATAAAAAAATAAAAATCGCAGATCGTTCCGTGCAAGCAGGCTTTCAACGATTTCACATATGTGTGAGATAGGCTTAAGCGATCGCAAAACGATCGCATAGCGATTTTTCAGTACGGTGTATCGTTCAGTCTAAACGCTGATCGTTATAAAAAAAAACATTGTTCTTTCAAAATCGTTAATCGTGCGAATTATCGCTCAGTGTTAAAGTACCATAAGTTGCAGACTGCACCTGCAACGTGATCTAGATCCACTTCCCTCCATGTGCTAGGGTACTATTACACAGAACGATAATCGGCCCTATCTGGCCGATTATCGTTCCGTGTAATGAACACAGCGATCAGCTGATGACAACGATAGACTGATCGTTGATATAGGTTTGGACTTATAATTGTCAGCACCAACCGTGCGTTACTACGTGAAATAGCGGTGTGCAACGGGCGACCGATGATTCCACAAGCACCATGCTTTACCTAACCATGTTGCAGGTCTTCTCCTGCGCTAATTTTTCCCAGTCCTGTGAGCAACAGCAGTTTTGAAGCGGCCTGTCTGAGCTGACAGACCGCTCAGCCAATCATTGGCTGGGACTGCCGCAGTCAGTGATTGGCTGAGCGGCCTGTCAGCTCAGACAGGCCGCTCCAAAGCTGCTGCTGTGCGCGGGATCGGGAGAAAGAAGGAGCGCAAGAGAAGACCTGCAACATGCTTAGGTAAAGTATGATGTTTAAACAAGGGCTGCAAGGACATCAGTAACAAAGCCCCTGCAGCCCTCGCTAAACCATTATCGGGCTGTGTAATAGGCCCAGTAAACTAGTGCCGATCTAGCATATCGGCGCTCATTTACCATTATTGATTGGGCCCCCATCAGCCTGTGGAATAGGACCCCTACAGTATTGACAAGTCTTATCTGTTCTCTATAGATTAGGAGACTGTCAGTTCATTGAAACTTGCAGGTAAATAAACCTGGGCAGCCCGTAGGGTTAATGTTGACATCATGTGTCAGGAGAGCCCCATACATATAAGACAGTCAGTCCTGTCAACACTTGGGTTGGAGTACCGGTCAGTTTATATTTTTCTCTTTTTTTCTCTTTTTAGCTAGAACTAGGGGAGAGAAAAATCACAAATGTGTTGAAGAATCAAGAATGTGTTCAGTATGCATTTCTCCCCAACTTCTTCTAGAGACCAGTCCAGATCGGAAAACTCAGACCCCAACTGATCAAGAGTAGACATGTCTGCATCTTGTCAATCGTGTTTTTTTTTTTTTTTTAAATGACAACTATGGAGATTAGTTGTTCAGTTCAGAAGGCAATGCAAACATGAATATATGGAATTTAGAGAGACAGAACAAAAAGGGATGGAGAACGCTCCCTTACAGAGCTCAAAAGTCACGATCAGCCGTGCTGCTCTTTCCTGCTATCGGCAGTCAGCCGCACCCCTCCTATGACACACGGAGATCTGCAGCTGATGGCAGATTATTTTTCGGCAGCTTGAAACGGCCCGATCCGGCTTGTCCGTTGGCCGATTGCTAGGCCTATTGCGCAGGGCCATATCACCCATGTGGTAAAGGACAGGCAGAAACAGGGAAGCCGGAGCTACAGACAGTGAGCTGGTTACTGATCTCCAGCAACAAGACAAATACCTGAGATCTTCTGGGTTTAGGTTGATAATGTTGCTGATGAAATTATCCCTGAGAAAAACTGTTCTGATCTTTTTCCAGTCAGTCGTCTCCTCTCCCAGAAGGAGACAGATCGACTCTAGGGCCAGTTTTACTGCCGCAGGAGGGTTGCCCATTGCTTTTACTTCAACAAGGTGCTGTCTCTTTATAGAGCTCACCGCTATTAGGAGGGTGAAAACAGGGTTAACACATACAGGGTTAGTACAGAGAACTGCTGCTGTGGGGGGGTTGGAAAGAAATTTGGGTTCCGGGAAGAAAAAAAAAATTGTCTTGGGATGAAAGACTTATACCTGACAAAGGGAGTCATCAAGCTTGTCCCATAGTGGAGAGTTGTAGCCATGCCACTACTGAAGAGCGCCTTATAATTTACTAAGTAATTTTTCACATTTTCTGCCACCTAGTGGTGTAGTGATGAACAATTTCTTTCTCCCTCTCCCACAGCCGCAGTTATAATCGTCTTTTCTATTCACCTGATCTCTTCAGCGGAAAAGTTTACAATAGTTGGAATGAAGTTTTCCCTCATTATGATGGAACGAATCTGCTTCCAGTCCGTTGTACTCTCGCCCAGCAGCAGACAGATGGACTCTAGGGCCAGCTTCACTGCTGCTGGAGGATTAGCCATAGAACGGACCTCTACCAGATGCTGCTTCTTTATAGACTTAACAGCTACCCGACGGGATCAAGGCGGATCAACGTGGACAGAAAGAGAGAAGGAAAGAAAGCGTTGACAAACACACAGAGGAGGGGGGGAGGAACAAAGTGAGGAAATATGATTAGAAAAGTCATTTTGGTCACATGATAAAAACACATTTTTTTACACATCCTATACACTTTAGGTCCATGTACATGTACAAGTAATGAAGATATTCAGTACCTGAACTTAAAAGGAGTTTGAGGTCCTAACAATACTTTCTACAACCCTTGCCAGTCATTGGGGGTGATCCCCTGCTGCTTTTTGTTACACTGCACAGTCTCAGCACTACTTCATCTCACCGCAGTAGTCAAAGGTCACAGGCAGCACCTGATCATGACCAACATACCAGGTGATACAATATAACAGATAAGTGGCGGAGTACCCCCAATGATGGCACAGAATTTTATAGGCACATAGGAGGGTATGTTTAAGGTGCCCCTTCAGTAGGTCTGATTTAGACAAGAGGTGTCATATAGAGAAGTACATATGCTTATGGCATGCTTTATATGATGTGTTGGTAGCTAAATCGCTTGAAGGAGCCTGAGGGTAGAATTTACCCTGCTCACTGTTAGCCAGAGCTGCACAGGAGAATAGTGCCTGTCACTCTAGTCAACTAAAGCAATGGCCACTCATCTATTTATATGAGTGTCATGTACTACTAAGTTACCCAATGCAGAAACCTCTGCAGTAAAAATGCATGCCAGTCCTTGGTGAACAACACAGTGAAAGGCTCTGCCAATGGAGAACTGTCCATTCATGCATCATAAAGATGGCATGAGTAATGCTTTATGTTGTTAACGCAGATCTTGGTGGGGGCTTTGGCAGCAAGTACCCATCCCCCGGCCATATTACTAGATATCTATATAAATATCTATGGTAAACCAGCCCTCTGTTACAAATCCATTGTACCTACCACTTGAACCAATAGGGTCACTAATATCTTTGTCACATTATATACTGTCAATTACCCCAAAGCTATAACCTGACAACTTCTGCGTATTCTCGGGATACAAAAGTCACCACTGCAGAGCTCTCGCAGTAGTAGTCTATTATATTACAGGACCAGTGTAACCCTAGAAAGCTTATACAGTCTAATGTATGATCACTGGTGATGCGTACCATTCTGAGCCTCAATGACAGCCGGCTCTACCTGATCCAGATCCTCCTTCACACTCATTTGCTTGTCGGCAATGACAGCTTGTTGTTTATGAAGCTGCTCCTGAATTTCCTGACTCATAACCTGAAGAGAGACGGAATCAATTTACTCTCTGAAGACAGAATATATAGGGACATGTAACTCTACACATTGTGCAGGATGATCAGTAAACGGCTTACCTTTTTCTTCTCCGCCTCTTGCTGATCCTTCACCATCTTCTTCAGCTTGTCATTAGCAGCTGCATTCTTCACCTCCAGTTCTTGGCTTTTTATCCTCAAGTCGCGACGCAATTCTTCCACCTGAGGACAAGAAATTGAGGATTACATCTACTTCCATATGAACAGGATTGAAATCTGGGTTCCAAATAAGACAAGTCTCGCAAATATTAGGTGGATTTCTCCCATTTTTTTTAAGGGACTGACCAACCTGATCTACAGTTTCTTTGATCTTCCTCAGACCAACATTCAGATGCATCTGTTGCTCCTCCAGCTCACTGCGCTTCTCATTAAACAGATCCGCATAGTGGTTGATGAAATCCAGATAGTGGCGAGGAGTGATTGCCATGGTTCGGCCTCCTCTCTTGGCAAGACGGGTATTAGCCTGCAGGTACAATATTAGTCAAGGCAAAGAACATCCTTGCATTGTTCCCACATGTTTACACTAAAGTCCAATGGGACTCGGTATGGTCTCTATACCAAACACATACTATAAAATAGATATTTAAAAGTACCTGGTGGAGAGTTTGGTGAACAAACACGCAGCCATTGACAATCGCTTCCCTGTGAGATGGGGGCTGGGGCAGCTTGTCATAGACCACGGGCATGTAATCTGGGACAATGTAGTTAGGTTTCTCAAGATCCATTTTGCTTGTGAACTCCTTTCCAACTTGGTATAGCGCTTCAGTTGACCAGTCACCAAACCAGTTGAGCACACACCTAGGATCGAGAGAAAAACAAAAAATAAACATTTTTCAAAGAATAACAGCTTGTCCAAGCATCTTAGGAACCTATTGGGTGAATATACCTGTTAAACAGAGCGGGGGAGGTAGCTGCTCTATCCTTCAAGCCTTCAGAAGATGGGTTCATGGTGAAGACAACATGGAGATTGCGTATGACCTGGCTGGTGAACCACTTGTACAGCTCTTCATGGGAGTCTAGCATGAGTCCTTCCTTCTGGGCGCCCTCCTTGCACTGTGTCATCAGCGTGGAATACTCATCCCCTTCAAACAAGCCAGGAACCTATTGTCACAAAGAGGAGAAAGCCATATGTGACACAAACGTCTGAAACGTTACTAGACAAACACTAGTCTATCATATACATGGAGCTTACCTCTCCGTTGGCCAACAAGGTGTTCATTCTCTCAAGGAACCCAGAATCCAGAACATTGGACTCATCCATGATGAAGGCGATTTTCTCGTTTTTGCAGCCAGAGCGTCTCAGCACAGTCCTAAGATCTTCATCAAAGTCTTCGCCTGTGTATTTCCTGTGGACCTAAACCAAAAACGAAAGAAAATATATGGTCAATGGCAAGCACAGGACAATTCAGCAGCAAACTGATCAGAGCAACGCAAACCTTTATCTGGTAAACACTGAGACCGTTCATCCAGGCAACAAAGCGGGACAGCGTGGTCTTCCCGGCTCCACTCACTCCAATGAGAAGTAAGTGACCTTGTGGCTGCCGGAAAATTCTGGAAAAGAGACGATATAAAAATTACATACCTACAAAATGTGTATCGCCAGAGTAAATTCATAAGGCATACTGTGCTATCCATGTTAATAAGAGTGCAGCCATTTGAACATATTTCCCCACACTCCTAAACTTGTCCACATAAGCCCATTACCTGTCAATTCTTAGGACGTGGTCCAAAACTTCATTGAACAGTACCAGTGGCACATCCAATTCCTCCTCGTAGAAAACTTTGAGGCGAGCTTTGACGTAGTCCCTTAGCTCCTCCTGGTCCACTGGGATGTAATCCTGTGAGAATGAATTAGGTTTAGAGGGATAGAAGAGACTCACTTCCAACATATAGATTGATACAAGCTTAATCCAATGTTACGTGTAATCTGGAATTACCTTGGACAACCAGTTGCTGTACAGGATGGGCCTGTTCAATGCCTTCTCTTTCTCCACATTGGGGAAGTGCTTCAGAGCGACCATGTCAATGTTCTCATCAGTCCAACGTCTCTCTTCATCTTCGACAAGCCTAACATAAAGAACAGGCAAAGTTACGGGACCATAATAAATGTGGATAGTGTTTGCAATGGCTGTAGCCATACAGCACAACCCTACCTGTCCTGGAAGAGCCGAAGAGCTTCATGGGCCCAAATTCTGATCAGTCCTTCCACCGCCAGGGTCTCAAGTGGCCGCAATGCTTCAAAAATGCCCCTCACCCATCGTGTCATTTCACGGGGAGAGTAGATGTAGTGGGGCTGTGTGTCCTGAGTGAATCTCTCCTGCAGGGCGCAGTCACAGATAATGATGTATTGCGGGTAAATGGGGATTGGAAGAGAGAGGATTGAATCATTCAGCAGTACTTACCTGGGACATTGTGTAAAACTCAACCATGGCGGCGGTGAGCGGTTCTGCATACGTGCGAAGTGATGGAATGAGCCTCAGCATTGCACGGTTGAAGGTGCCATAGATCTGGGTCAATGATGCGGGTCCAGGATAATCCACGTACACCACGGGAACATGTCTCAAGAACCTAGATGGAAATTAAGTAAAGGTGGACATTAAAAATGACAAAGTAAACCAATATTAAATCACAAGGAGATACAATAAGCTTCAAACGTCCTACCTGTGAGACAGCGGCTTTCTTCCAGGATCAGTAGGAGGGTTGCAAGCTCCTACAAACTGAA
Organism: Dendropsophus ebraccatus; assembly: GCF_027789765.1. Taxonomy (NCBI): domain Eukaryota; kingdom Metazoa; phylum Chordata; class Amphibia; order Anura; family Hylidae; genus Dendropsophus; species Dendropsophus ebraccatus. Next base: position 68,305,344 of record NC_091466.1, on the reverse strand, counting down.
TTCTTTCCAGTTTTACCCAGGTCTGATCAGATGTCCTGTAGAAACCTCCATGCTCCACCATCTATACATACAAAAACATTGCACCATGTCTATTAGTGTTCACCTTATACATGGGACATGCCACTAAAGAGCCCTTGCAATCAAATATCACATATGCACCTGTCTGATGAAGGAGATGACCCTCTGGGTGCCATATTTGTCCATATCTGGTAAGTTGATTTCATCACAAAACAGAACCAGCCATTTCCCAAGCTGCACCGGAGCCAGGACCACACCGTTTGGTGTTCGCCGGTACTCACAGTAGTGATCGAAGGTTTTCAGGAGAAGCTCTGGAGTGGTGGCACTGGAGAAGTTCAAGCCAACAACCTACAAGATACATTAATAAATGAGTGCTCACAAAAGAATACGTTCACTCCAGAAACATCAATGGTGCTAAATGTTCAACTTTACCTCCATGTCAGGCAGAGCCCTCAAAGCACTGAAGAGTGTCATGGTCTTTCCTGAACCAGGAGGACCACAAAGGACTAGAGGTTTGTGCTCTGCCAGCCAGGTGTACAGGAGGGCCTCATGCCGCACTGTATCCAGAGTGGGCACAACAACATCGGGTGCTGCCACTTTGTGAGTTTCGACTTCGATTTGAGGGACTTTGGATTGCCAAGGAAGCCACTCGCCAGTGATAGACACCTAGAGATTTGCATTATAATATTAAAACAATTGCCATACAGAAAGAAGGGCTGTACGTACCATGGATATAAAGCAATCTCATACCTCATAGTCGATGATGGGAATGTTGGGTGTGGTTGGCAGTGGAACGGTGGTGATCCTTCGGATGTACTCTCCAAGTTCTGCCCTCATTTTCAGTCGGCCATCTCCAGAGAATGACCATAGTATGGCATAGATGAGGTAACGCTGTAGAAATGCGTAGAGGTATAAGACTATATATCAATAAAGAAAAAAAACTAAAATGTAGCACCAACCTTGTAGATACCTTACCTGTATGTAGCGTTCCAACTGGTCAATTTGCATAGGGAAGTCTGGGTGATTGGCATTATACTGGGCGATGTTACGGCAGGCTTGGTGCAGCATGGAGAACAGAGAACCCAGGCACCGCAGGCGGGTCAGGTCCATGATGTGCTCCAGCTTGAATGCATGCTCCAGGGCTTTGATCACCAGTCCGCTGGATGTAAAGTACGGCTGCAACACCGTTGCGGCATCTCGCTGGATCTGTAAAAATAAATTACAAATGTTTCCGAAAACTGCAGCATGAGGAAAAAAAAGTTGTTGTATCCTAAGATAAAGGAATTAAAGAACTATATTATAGCAAAGATTTACAGTCTGTGCTTGAACTTGAATGACCTGAGCACATACCTGCAGCATAGGAGACGCAGACTCTTCTCCTTCATCTTCTTTGCCTTTCCTCATTCGCTGAGCTTCATCTTCACCTTCATCAAGTGGGATACTGCGCATCCTGGCCAGGAAGTTATTGAAGATCATGTCTGTGCTCAGAACGTCCTCACTGAACCAGACCATACCGCATCTAGACACTGTGGCCAAAGTAGCGTACTTTAGGTCCTGGACTTCAAACATGATGCGGACCTAAGGAAAGAAAAGGAATTAGTCTGTTTAGAAGCCTATACAAAACGGTTTTGCCACCAAGGTGAATGGCAGATACAGAAACAGTCATGTAGTGTCAATGGTTGGATCACACCTTTATAGCCTACATAGGGCTAGATCCTTGTTTGGGTACAGGGAAAGATCTAATAAATCAAGGAAAGTGATGACCGTTCCCTTTAAGATCTTGTGCAAAAACATTACAACTAGAGAGGAGCGTTACGCCAGCATGAGTCCAATTGTTCAGCATTTGATTACCAGTGGCTGAATTGAATACAGCAATAGGGAGTCCTGGAAAACATAGAAAATAGTCTATGGTGGTATCCGTGTTTTCCAGGACTTCCTAGTTCTGCATCCAACTTCCTAAGCCACCAAATGGACTACAGCATGCTCAAAATGAGCTCATCTCTACTTATGATCATTAGGATAAAGGACGATAGAGGACTACTATAATAAGAAAGTTACATTTGGAGGCAGGCTGAGACGCTCTCCATTGGGAAGTGTGAGGAGTTTGTTATCATCCAGGACAGAGTTCAAGTTCTCAACCCATTCGGGATCCACATCACCATCGAAGATGATCCACTGGCGCTTCTGGAGCTCCCCACGGACGTTGTCAATGATCCTGCACACACAAGTGTAAGAAACAGTATTAGGCCCATTGGAAGCTACAACTGCTAAAATTTGTGTGTAATATTTGGCATTAACTCACTTCCTGAGAACATGGGTGAACAAACCATCCGTCCATTCTCGGGTGTTTGGATCCAGGGTACCGTACAGATGGTCTTTGCTGATGGCTTTAGGATCAATGATGTGAGCAACTCCTTCCACTCCTTCCAGTCGCTCTAAAGCTTTCAGCAGCACTCTCCATGCCATGGTCTTGCCACTGCCTGAGGGTCCGACCATCATCAGGCCGTGGTTGATTTGAGTGATCTGATAGAGCTGAAGGACCTACATGGGAATAAAATGTGTTACAATAAATGTTCATTTACACTGCAGGTTAAAAGGAAACATTCAGAAGTGTAGGACCACAGAGACACATTACCTTCTCCACCCACATGCCACCAACTTCTTCTCCATCTCCGTAGGTCAGGTACATCTCCTGGCACACCTTCTTCAGCTCTTCTCGAAGTGCAGTCATTTCACCACGATGGTACTGAACTCCAGGGAACACATCGGACAGCAGAGAGAAGAGCAGAGGGATGTCCTCTGCAACCAGCTTGGGAACCATGGTCTCACAGACGCTCTGGATCAGGATCTGCAGAAGATTAAGGGCATATATCTCAACTTTGTACATAAAAGCATAGACGCCTTCACAAGATCTGTATCGGCGGGTGATAATTATGAGACCTCTTGCTCAGGCAGGTTCTCGGCGACTTCTCCTTCATCAGTAGCTTCTCCGCGTTCTTCCTTTTCCTTCTTGATCTTTTGGATGCGTTCTCTCTTGACGTTACCAGCGCTCACCAAGACGCTCTTCAGGGCTCGGAGACCAAAGTCGTAATGGCTCTGAGATGACAGCTGCTCATCACACAATCTACAGGCAAAAGCAATAGCAATGGTTAGGGCTTGTATAATGGTTCTGTGTAAAAAATGGTTGATATTCCTAAAACCACACAAATACTGGTGTGAAGCCTATAAAAGGAAAGTATACACCAACTTATAAAGACATCAGTACCTTTGCAGCAGGAGCTATAACCTTATGCTTTACATTATAGAAATACTATATAGACAGGACAGGAGATGCAATAACACTTGACCATGCACATGATAAGAAATCAAACCAACTAAATCAACTTACTTGAAGAATGGCACGATTTTGTTGGCCAGCACTTCGGCAGTCCGGAATCCTTGAGAGTACAACATAACCTGTGCGATCAGCTGGCGGTCAGGTTTGGTCATGGCCAAGCTGCGGAACAGTTTCTTTAAGTTGTCTGGCAGGTTGGATCTTCCAGCATAGCCAGGGTTCATGGTGATGAAGATGGCCATGTCACCGCTGACTTTCACTTGTTTGTTCAGGAGTTCACAAGTTATTGTGAGAGCTGGAAGACAGCAGAACAGACATCAAGTAAAGCAACTAAGCTAAAAGATTTGCTTTACTTGCTAAAAGTTTGACGCAACTTACTCTTGTCTCTGTTTGGGTTGGAGTGTTCCCTCAGAGCCTCCTGGATGCACTGCACTTGCTGGGAAACGGCAGATAACATGCGTTCCTCCAATCTGTTGAACTCATCGAAACATCCCCATGCTCCGACCTGGCACAGGCCCACAAAGATACGACCCATGGCCTGAAAGAGAAAGGATAACAATCAATAGGGGTAAACCATCTTAGAGCCATGGGATCAAAATAAGATCTTCACACAAGTCTTTACCTGGAAGTCAAAGGTTTCATCACAGTTGAAAACCAGCACAAAGCGGCCAAGTTGGTGTCCAAGAGCTTTGACAGATTCTGTCTTTCCAGTACCTGCAGGGCCTGTTTAATACATCCATGATTAGCAGCCACAGCGTATAAACAGATATCAGCTCGTTAAAGTCAATGCTATAGGTATACATATTTACCAAAAGGTGACCCTCCAAGCCTGGCCTCCAGAGCCTGGGTCATGGTCAGGTAGCATCGGTCAGTCAGGGGAGTTTGCACCAGTTTATCCTGGACGCCCAAGTATTCAAAGCCGTAGTTGAATTTGGCATTTGCCATCTGGATGGAAAGCTGCTGCAGAACATCAGTCTGTTTGGGATCAAAGTAGAACCTCATCTGGCTCAGCCACTCAAATGACTTGGAGTTGTCAATCCCGATTTTGATGAGAGATCTGGTGACATCTCTCTGGTGCACAAGTTCCGTGATCTGTGGAGCAAGAAAAAAGGTATTAGTCACACTATAACAAAGAAGCTATAGATTAAGGTAAATATGCAAAAGAAGAGCAAGAAGGGCAACACTCCGAGACAGCTGTATGTGGATGGATACCTGGCCTTGGTTTTTCCCTTGTCATTACATTGACTTATAGGGCCACTTAATATGGTGGTTTTGGTGGTTTCCTTACAGGAGCCACCCCTTGGCTGGGTCCTTCCCGGATGGATATCTGGCTAGTCCTGTGTTTCGAGACTCTTTAATGAGGCTCCATGGGCTCTTCTTTTGCATATTTATGTTTCCCAGGGGGCAATGCACCTAGGACTTCACTGCTTTGAGCGCTTTCACTAGCAGCCAGCAGTGTTGTTGTTTGGCTGGTCTCCCTGAGATCAGCGATCGGTTTCTCTTTTAGATTAAGGTAGTAAAGAGACAGTCGCCACTTACCAAGTGTTCCAGTTTTCTCCTCCTCAGAGGTGGCTGCTCCATCAACACTGAATCGGCCAAGACATTCAGGGTGGCCTTCACATTGACAAGAACAGCCTGCATGGGGCTGGAGTCACCTCCACCATTGGACATGCTGTTCAGAGCAGACTCCACATTCTCAGACCAGGCAATCTGAGCTGAGAGGACCACAAGCTGAGCCTATGTGAAGAAAAAAGTTCCATGTCAAGTGTTGAAGGGTAGGAAAAAATACTACAGGTACTTAGGATCCAGAAGTGATAGTTACCTGGTACTTGTCAATCCAGGAGATGTACGTGGCAGGATCGATGTCTGTGGATTTCCCGAAAATCTCGACTTCACTCACAGACTCTGCCAACAACTTCGCCAATGTGACTCTCATTTCTTTCTCCACGAGAGTCAGCCATTCATTGATCTTCGGATGCTCAGTGATTGACACCGGAGTCTTGAACATCACCTGTGAAGACGCACATACACCAGAGGATGCATTTAATGTGTGCAGCTGCAATTCCGATAATCCCTTGTAGAAAGAAGATCTCACCGCTCCGATTTACACATAAGTCTAATCTTTACCTCCTCTCCTTCTCGTGATGAGATTCCCAGCACAACGGAACTGTCTTCGTTCAGGATGATGCTGGACACGCCAGCAAACATTTTCTTGAAGTGTTTCTGCAGTTTGGCCACGTTTTTACTGTTACCAATGATTTCCAGCAGATCTTCATCACCGACAAAGTAGAATCTAAAACATGGGTCAGGAAAGAAGAATAAATAAAATGCACAGATGTAGGTGGTTTCTATACAGTCAAATCACAACAAGGTTTTCTATGAAAATTCATGGCATGTTTTATAGACATGAATGTCAAATCCTTATGTGTGACAGATGGAATCAGAATCTGAGAGACCATGAATAAAAACCAGTGTGGTTCAAAAGGCGTCTTACTTTTAAGTTAATAAATAATTAACTTATGAATTTTAAGTGAGCTGAAGGAATCTGGTTTGCTAAAGAGAAATTGGTCTTATGTCTATTGGTAAAAATTAATTCCTTGGTAACCATTGCCTTAGAACTCACCGTGGAAATGAGGAACGTTCCCTTTCCAAATATTCTCCCAGAGCTTTCTGGATCTTGCCCAGTAAGTCAGCCAGTCTCTCCAAAGATCTCTGCACTCCTTGGATGTTCAGAACATCCATGACAAGAGGAGACTTTGTGACCTTCTTCATCAGGGACACAAATTCTGTGCTAATGCTGTAGGGACAAGAAGACAATACACATTTAAAGACTCCCTTCACTGCAGGTATTAGTCTTGTAAGTGCTCGTTCACATGGCCAGGATCGGAGCTAGATGTATGTTTTATTCCTAAATCCGACAACGCTCCACATCAAATTCAAATGAAGGGGAGATTTTAAACCCTCTCATGTAGTGACATATCTGCAGTCTACAGGAATAAACATGTTCATTATTTCTGCAGATGTAATTCTACTAATAGGGACTGACTAATGCAGTTCTGTCAAAGAACCACTCGGCAACCGCAGCAAAAGTCTGACTCTGCCTTGAATTTCTGCTGTGGACCTTACAACACATTTGCTAATTCAAACTGTGTTAATATACCAGAGTATAAAGGGGTAAAGTGGCAGATACCTCTGGAAACGCTGTGTCTCCACAGGAAGCAGGTGTTTGATGTCAGCACTGCCTGTGAAGATACCCTCCAGGTAAACCCAACGTCTCTGGACATCAATCCAGACATCGAAAAGGGACATGATCCTGTTGAGCTTATCTTCCCAGCTGAGGGCATCCTCTTCAAATACCTTAAAAAAAAAAAAAGCACAAAACCTATGAGTGCAAGAGAAGTAATTGTATTACAACTCATTTCTTTTGATATACATAGATGGGCTGGGCTCACCATAGTGGGAATCACATTTAAAGATTACAGTTCTGGTTAAGATTGGTCTCATGAGCAGAGGATAGCCACATGGACTGGTAAAGACAAGTCCATTTCGAGGGAAGCCAATGTATCAGACATTACCTTGTAGTAAGGGGAAAGCTTCATAGCAGAGACGCTGTTGATGTGTTCTTTGACCTTATTGAACAGATCGTCCCAGCCACGGATCAGGCGACATTTGTTCTGGTAGTTGACAAGATCCAGTTCGTAGGCGTTCCACACTTCTCTGATCTGGAGACAACCAACAACACGTCGATTATTCATACAGGATAGGCTTGCACACTAAGCCTTATGGTTTACAGAGCAGTAAGAACTACAGTAACTCTGCAATATCATTACATTAGTATCTTTTTTAGACCTGTTCATACACCCAAGCTATAGACCCATAAGTTCTGTACCCCTGGAATTTTTTTTTAACAGATTCCTAGATGTTTTTTCACTGCAGAATAAGGCTAGCAATGTGCTCACGTTGGAAGCCAAGATGTACATATCCAGACCATTCTTACCTGCTTCAAGAACTCCTCGAGAGCCATTTCTCCTTGAGCAACCAGAAGAACATCCTTGACAATCATCTCATTCCTCTGCAGGTCGACGTCCCAGATTTGGCCCAGGGTGAGCTCAGAAACCACCCAGTTGACGTGAAGCCTCTTCATGAGCTGTTTCCAGTGACGGTCTTTTAGGGCTTCCGACTTGAGCTCGATCACCAGCATGTTTACCTGGTGACAGCAGCAGATGGCAACTTAGTATCTTAACAATTATTCGCAAATCAATAACATGGTTGACAACAATATTTTACCTTCATGTAACCCTTCAGAAGTCTCTGAACATATTCGTATGACGCGTACTGTCGTAAGCGGGCGGGGAAGTTCTTCAGCTGGTTCAGGAGCCCATCCAGGCTTTGCCGTAGCTGTGAAAAGAATAGCCACAGATGTCAACCAGCCCTGGCTTATAGGAGGATATATCTAATAGGAGGTTACACACCTTACGAGGTTGCACAGACACCCATGGCTGCTCCTTCATTTGGTCGATCTGCTCCCAAACCTTGGAAAGTTCGGACCAGACGCCTTTGAGATCTTGCAATTCCTCCAATGCGACCTACAAGGAAGATCAAAAGCATTTAATATATTTTTGTCTAGAATTTCGCATGAAGCTCACTGAAAAAGGACACTAATCTTTACCTGAACCCGCTCTTCACTGCCGCTCAGCAATCCAGTGTCTGTCAGCTCCAAGGCCTCTTTGGCTTTGGCACATTTTTCCCGATCATCTTTCAGTCTGCCAAACTTTCCTTCATATATTGTGAGGGCCTGAAGTGCCTCCTCGGGTCTCAGGCTTCCCTGAAGAACAAACAAGCAATAGGGATGTAATAACCAATGAAGAGGTGATGCAGCGACATGTGCAGGAACTGAGGAGACTTGCACTTCAGCCTTACAAGTTAGTTGCTTCCAATATGCAACATAACAGTCTTGTACTTTGCCATTAAGGACTCCACATACAGTCATATCCTGTTATGCAATGCAGTAAACCCCACTATATCCCACCTAGCTTGTAACCAGAACAAGTCAATGATCTTACCCCAACAGGCTTGGTCTTCTCCCAGTCAGTCAACAAATCGATGGTGCGGCTCTCCACGGCTCTGTCTTCCTGAACGATCTTCATCTGCAGATTTGCCACTTGCTGCTGTATGGCAGAATCTTTGCGTCGCATGATATCATTGAACGCTCCCCATTCACCCTCAATGTTGTCAATGTAGAGCCAGGAAGAGGGAAACTGGAAGCGCTGTTTCTCCAGCAGACGCTGTCCATTCCTATAGAGCTGCAAGTGGGAAGAGCACAGTTAGTCTACGGGACAGGAGTGGGGGGGGATAGTAAGGACAGGTAATAAAGGATGGTAATACACAAGAGATATCACACTCACATCAACTTGTTTCTCAAACTGCTTGATCTTCCGCTTTAGAGACTGAACGTAAGTGATGAAAGTCACAGCATCAGATGTGCTGGCGGTGTCCACTGAATGCTGCTCCAGCTCTTGTCGGGACTGAAAGTAACAAGAGAAGGTTACAAAAAAAAAAAAGTTTAAAAATAAAAAAAAAAATTATATATTATATAATAGATACATAGATAAAATGTATTAGAGGCAATGACAATTACAAATATATAAGTTGGGGGTACATGGCTTGGAAGCAATAGAATATACCATATGTCTGGTTGTGGGGGTCACTGACCTCTAACCCCCCCGCATTTTCAGCAAAGTAATAGATAATGATGTTAGAACAACTAAAGACCAGCAACCCAATGTCAACAATTCTATGTAAGCAAGGCTTCATCTACACTATTCTTATAAGAGAACTTTAGTTTTAGGCTCCTTAAGACCTCCCCAGTAATCAGACATCTATGGCATAGTAAGTAAAAATATGCCCAAATCCCCCATATTAACCATAAGAGAACGCACCTTGGAGATCTGAGAATGGAACTCAGTCATGTTCTGCCCAAGCATCTGTCCGAATTTGCTGAGCACTTCCTTGTGCCAGGAATCATATTTCAGGTTTACTTTGGATTGCACTTTTCCATAGTCAATGATGACAGGACCAAACTCCTTCCTGGTCTCTGCGTTGTCGAATGTCCCTCTGGCCTTCCTGATCTGAACCAGCAGCGCCTGCCATTTATTCAGATCTTCTTCCAGGCGATTGTATATGTTTTCTGCCTGCATGTCCCACAAGCACTGGTACTGGAGCCATACCTGCAACAGCAAGGAACTCAATTAAATTTAAAGGGCAAATAAACAATTTCTGACCAGTAACTTACCTCAAAAGGTTTCCAAAAGTTCAGCATCTGTGAAATTATATAGGCCATATTATTGAAATTTCAAAGGTATCGTATACTCAGAGGTCCAAGAAATAATATCCTGGAGTTTCAGAAGGCCACCAGAGATCTCGCTGCTAGACTATTAAGTTGATTCTGTTAATGTGACATGTGAAGCTTTTTTTATATGGATGCAATAGGATTTCTGAACCACTGGGTCCTGGATTAACGAACTTGTACTGTAATTGCATCAAGTGCATCAGACACCCAATGTAACCCGTGGCCTTTCATACCTTGACATACTGCTCCACTTCTGTGACAATGTCCATGACAGCATTGTAAGCTTCCTCTAAACCAGCAGGTCCATCTGGCATTCTGGTCAACGCATTGCGATAATATTTCTCCTCTTCGGACAGTTCATAGTGGACGCCCACCTATTGCACAGCACAGAGAGATGCAGCTGGTCAGGTGTGGATAGAAGAGCAAGAAGCATATACAATATATAAGGAGCAGAACTAACCTGGTATCTCTGACTTTGGATTCTGGGCAGGGACAGGATCACCATCTTCCAGGCAAACAGTTCCTGATATAGTTTGTATCTGCAGTCTTCAATGGGTGGATTCAGGTAAATGACCTGGTTGGTGATGCGTAGCTCATGGACAATATTCTGCAAGAAGAGGATAGAGCTCAGATCTCTAAATGGGAAAACAAAGACCAAGAGGGAAAGGACCGTAGACTTGACTTACCTTGATTTTTGGTTCACCGCCTGGTTTGTGGCTAACCTGGGGGGCATCGGTGTCCATGTCAACTTCTGCTTTGTCATCAAACTGACCCATGAGGACCTGGGTCCATGTTTTCAAACCTGCTTGTAGACGGACTCCCAAGATTCTCTCAATCTACACGGTGAAAGAACAAGTATTCAATACAAGGGATCCACTCTTAAGTGCATTCCCTTCCTAACCTATTTCAATAGTAAAACCAACCCCATCGGCCAATATTAGCCATGTCTGCAATTTGGGATTGTGGCGATTTCAATAAAATAGCACCCTAGTTGTCTACTGTACATGTGTTTTGGAATTGCAACTCAGCCTTATTTACTGCAGTGGAGCGGAGCTGCAATATTATTCACGACCTATAGGCAAGTGTGGCGCTGTTCTTGGAAGAAAGCAACTGTGTTTTTCTATCCTTGGACAACTCTTATAAATAAGGATATATTTCAAAATATAAACTAGAATAATGGACTTTAAAAAGTGTTATAGAAGCAGACACTAGGTGCAGTTTATATCCATTTGGTTCTGCTGTGACCCTTACCTCCATATCAAGTTTATTGACCCAGATGGGAAGGTTGGAATAAGAATGAAGGTTCAGGTCATCCACAGCCTTCTGGACTCTGTTCAGGATCTCTGAGTAGGTTTTGTGGTCGTACATGCAAGTTTCCAGAGATCGGACTTCCAAGTCAATTTTCTCCTCGATGATGAGGAGGTCGTCCACCTAGGTGTAGGCAGGAATATACATTAGAATAACGATGTATACATCAGTGGTGAAATGAGTATAGGCCAGGGCCACTACACACCTTCTCTTGGAAGTTGAAGACAGTCTCTGCCAAACGCTGGACATAAGGATCGAGCTTGTATGACTCCCACACTAGAGCGATGCCCTCCGCAATCAGAGCCTGGACTTCCTTCTTCAGACCCGCAACCAGCAAGCTTATACTGTTGCGTTCTTCCACTTTCTCACAAGTACGCTCGTAAGTACGGACACTTTCTATAAGAGAGATGGCGAATGGATACAGCTGGTTGGCCTGGTGGGCCTTGTTGACTATGGCCAATGGAACCCGGAAGCCCAGCCACTTCAGATTTCGCACTTCTTTGGACAAGGTTATGATTTCTGGCAGGAAATTCACCTTCAGCTTGAGCACATTTCCCGTCCTTCCCCTGGCTCGTGTGCTTTCGATAGCAAATATACGTCCCGCCACTCCTAAGTTGCGTTGCTGAACTTTCCTTGCCCAGTCGTCAAAGATTTCTTGGGTATTGAGCTTCATACGGAAGCTGTCTCCATCTTGCTTCAGCTTCTGTCCTTCAACGTGGTTTTCCCATCCCTTGCCCAGGACGTCTTCCACTCGCTTCATGTAAGCGGTCAGCTGCCGGTCAATCTGCTTGGCCCAGATTATAGAGCCAGAGACTGGAGGAAGGTCCCTGACATGACTCATCTTACAGGCCTGGCTTTGTGGGTACTGCACTTTGAACTTATCATGAAGAGACTCAATATCGTCCTTTACCCTCTGGATAAGCTGGGTCTGATACTCCCGGATGGCTCCTCTGATGTGGGGTCTAACAAACAGAGCGTTGAATCGTGAGAAGATCCTAAACATCTCATTGGCGTTCTTTGCTGTGCCCAGCTGATCACGGAGGCGGGCGGTAATCCTGGTCTCCACCCTGTCGATTCTTTCATCGTATCTCTTCAGCGCGGCCTCCCATGCTTCTGTGCCTTCTTTTGAGACATCCAAACCATCGACTTCCTTTACGTTTTCATATGCAAGATTTACTTCTTCGATGGCATTGGCATCAGCTGCATCAAACAGGACTTCTGCCACCTTCATGTCCTGGGGCTCTGGAACGTCCCCCTGGTTCTGCTGAGCAACAGCGGTGACCTATACAATAAAATCAATGATGTGTTATCATATGCATGCTGAGCGATAGATGGGCAGATGCATACATGCTTGGACACATGACCCTGGTGGCTGACATTCTATTGAAACCATCAGATGCAACACTAAGGCCTTATTGCCACATACTGTGTATGGCCGAAAATATGAACGGATATGCTGCGTAGCAGAGTTCGGAGCTCCCAGCATCTTAACAGCTTGGTGGTTTTGACCACCATTAGGTATCCAATAGTTAACACTTTTAAACATAAATGAGCTGCCCTATACAGTGCTGTGTCCTCCGCCATCCTTTCTAAGGACATACCTGAGGTCTCAGCACCCGGACGATGACCGCCCTTAGTTGCTCATGTTGTCGCCTGAACTTCCTCATCTGGTCCAGCCGGGCCTGCAGCTTCCTGTGAGCGGGGTTAATCCTCCACACCATCTTCAGGTTCTCCTCCCGCTTTCTTTTTACGATGTCTCTCAAAAGAACTTGAAGTTTTTCATACTCATCGTCCCAGGTTTGAAAGACTTCAAAGCAGGCAACCATGACCTAACAAGAGAAGGAACGCTGTAAAATCTCAGGAGCCATGTAAAAATCCTGCAACTTTACAAAATACATTGCGCTTTGGGGTTGTCTGAAATTGTAGAGAGCACCACCCATATCCACAGGCTGAACCTGGTATTGCATATAAGCCCCATTAAAGGGGTACTCTGTTTAAAAATTACTTGTCCCCTATCCACAAAAAAACGAAACATGTAAGATTGTGGGAAGGGGGGGCAGCTGTGCATGGGCATGTGACCCATGGTTCTATTCATTCTATATGAAGCCGCCAAAAAAACTGTGCTGTACTCTGCTTTCTCCGGTGGTGCCGATGCATGGCTGTATTCAAAATCTGGAGATTAGGAGGGGGTACAGAGGTTGCCCTCCCAATGATGTCTTACTTGTTCCCTACCCTGTGGATAGGGGACACGCAAGTTTTAATTGAAGAACCCCTTTAAACCTTAAATCCAGCTTTTGGACAAGTATCAAGAGCAGCCATGTTTTGTTTTTTTTGTTTTTTTAAATCCCCTACATGCCCTCTGTGATTAAGACACAAAGCTACTAGGGTAAAGAAGAGGAAACCTTAGGGTCACATTTGGAATCTCCTTAAAATATCCAACACTAAGGGCTTGTACCTTCTCGAACTCTTCATAGGCCACATGCATGAGTTTCCTTGTGCCTAGAACCTTCAGGAGCTGAGAGCTGAGGTCTCTGGAGATGGCTTCCACCAGTCTCAGTGCCCTCTGAATTGGATACTTTGTGTTCCTGATTTTCCGAAGGTGGGTGAAGATGGCCACCAGGGCTTGTCGGATTTTGTCCAGTTCAGTGGCGGACAACAGGTCGTTCAAGGGAAAGTCCTTCATGAGGGGGTTGTAGTCATTCACAGTTTCCAGTGCTTGCTTCAGACCTAGGATATAAGGAATAAGAAGGGTTAATGGCTGATGTCCCTCCTCCTCTTCTGCCTCCTTACCTAAACTGCTATGGTGAGTATTAGCTCGAGCACTGCAGCCACTAGATCAGGTCATGTGACTGACACCATGGGCCAGTGGGGGTGGGGTGGATTTACCTGTGTCTGTGTCAAAGCTGACAGTGGCGTGAAAACGCTTCCCGTGCTTCAAGATGTCCAGTGTCAGAAGGACCTCCGGGCTCTCACGCTTCTCCTGAATACGATATAGCGCCCTCTCCAGGTTCAACCAAAAACTGATTTCTTGCAAAGCTGTTCCTGACGCAGGATCGCGGTCAAGTTTTGTCACCTGGAAAATGAATGTAATAATGTCATGTATAAATGTAATATTCAGCGAGATGCTATAATACACGGGACAGGTCATGAAATTCCGATTACTAGGTTTCTTTACTAACTCCATCCCTATCAAGAGATTAGGGGTCCTCGTTCCTTATTATTCATGTAACATACCCTAAGTCTTATTGCCGCAACATAGTAGAGCATATACCTTTTGTATTTCCCGAATCCAGCGGTTGACCCCAGACTGCAGCTGGTTCAGGAAGGTGGGGTCCTCCACCTTGTCTCCAAAGTCTGTAACTTTCGGCTTCTCGCCTCTCTCGTAGCACTGCTTGGCCACATTGGTGATGTTCGGGTGGATCATCAGACTGATCTCTGGGATCTCAATGTTCTGCTGTAGATGTAGAAGTCCCATCTCCAGCTCCGCAATCTTCTTTTCCACAGAGGGAGCCATTTTGTCGCCATCTCTGAAAACAAATCACATAAAATGTGAACATGGTCTGAAAGAAGGTGGTTTTTAATCATGATCAGCTTGTGTGAGTGCAGCTCTGGAGTATAATACAGGATGTAACTCAGGATCAGTAATGTAATGTATGTACACAGTGACCCCACCAGCAGAATAATGAGTGCAGCTCTGGAGTATAATACTGGCTGTAACTCAGGATCAGTACAGGATAAGTAATGTAATGTTTGTACACAGTGACCCCACCAGCAGAATAGTGAGTGCAGCTCTGGGGTATAATACAGGATGTAACTCAGGATCAGTACAGGATAAGTAATGTAATGTTTGTACACAGTGATCCCACCAGCAGAATAGTGAGTGCAGCTCTGGAGTATAATACTGGATGTAATTCAGGATCAGTAATGTATGCACACGGTGATTATATCTATAAATGGAAGTTGTCCATTTAGATTTAGTGCTGTGCCCCTATAGAAAGTGAGTGATTTAAAGTGAATCAATCAGGGACTTATACAAGTTAACTTTAAGCAAAACCGCCCCTTACCTGTCCGCCTTCCCAGATTCACGGATGTAAGATTTAAAGAAGGGGGCGACAGCGTTGCTAATGAAGGAGTGCAGTGTTTCGTAGGGGGAATCCTCACTGAGCGTCAGGACTCGGAGCTGGGAGGAGATGGGTTTATCAGCGTCGATAACTGGGGTCCTCTTAATGAACGCCAAGCTGAAGAGGAAGAGATAGACAAATAAGATGGAACATGAACAATAATTATACCGCCTGGCCGACCATCGCCAATCCTATCAGCTCTGCCACATTACCTGTTAGACTTCAGTCCATAGTGGATGTCGATGTTCACGTTGTATGAGATTGATTCTCTCTCCTCTTCTCCTTCATCGCCTAC
This sequence comes from Dendropsophus ebraccatus, assembly GCF_027789765.1. Taxonomy (NCBI): domain Eukaryota; kingdom Metazoa; phylum Chordata; class Amphibia; order Anura; family Hylidae; genus Dendropsophus; species Dendropsophus ebraccatus. Next base: position 68,289,919 of record NC_091466.1, on the reverse strand, counting down.
GTCCTCTGTAGAGATATAGACAGGAGGGGTGGGTGAGTGCACGCCATTGTGATGAAGGATGATGAGGACTACACTTCCAAATCTGAAACTTTATTAGTACTGCACGGCTAGTGGCAAGGCATCATGGGAGACTGCTGCATGGAGGCTGCAGACCACGCAACCTCTCAGCACAGGACATGAGAAAAGAGCTGTCAATCACCCTTTCACAGACACTATATAGAACAGGGGTCTCAAACTCGCGGCCCTCCAGCTGTTGCAAAACTACAATTCCCATCATACCAAAGCTTTGGCTGTCCCAGGCATGATGGGAATTGTAGTTTTGCAACAGCTGGAGGGCCGCGAGTTTGAGACCCATGATATAGAACCATGTTATAGTATACATGCCGGTAAGTGTTCCAGATCACAGATTTTCACAATTCCACATAATGCAGAACCCCCCACCTCCCACCCAAAACAATGGAACAGCCAGTACTGTCATATCAGGGTGATATCTTTGCAGCACTTCTACTTTACAGTCCTTCCAGACACTTTGTATATATAGGTTTATTAGGACGACTGCAGGGTGGACAGATTGTGACTCATCATATCTACATACAAACCTGAGGGCGGAGGTCACAGACACCAAGCAAGATCTAAACTCCACCAAATCTCAAAGAGGTATTCCTCGGTAAAGTTACTTATCCAGTATTGATAGAATAAGGGAAAAATGTCAGATAGTGGAGGGATGGCTCACAATCTTGGAATAGAACAGTGACGATCCCATGACTCCACCACATTGTCCCGAGTGACCCCACCCTGTGTGCCGCACATCCTGTAGAAAATCAGAGGCAACCGCATCAGGTCTAATGAGGGCAAAACTGAAAACTAGGGGGGCTTGACAGATCATGCAGATTGGGGGAGCACCCATCAATGTTGGGGTGATGACCAATAACCATAAACTCAGACCTGTTGTGCCTCTATAACAGTTGCAGAACTACAATTCCCATCGTGCCCATAGGAGATGTAGTGGTGCTGAGCGATGAGTGTGTGCCATAAGCCAGCAGGTGGCGCTGTGACATGAGTACATTGAGTTCAGTAATAATCACTGTTGAGTTGTGTAGTGCCAGCAGTCGCCAGCAGGGGGAGCCGCAACTCCTACCGCACTTCATACAATGAGCCTGCAGATGGCGCTGTGCTTCGGGCCCCACACCCGCGGGTGACAGCGGCCTCACCTTTTAGCGTGGTCCTCTCCACCAGGATGGTGTGAACCTGCGGATCTGACAGGAATTTCCTCATCTGCTCCAGGGCGCTCTTCTCCTCCAGCGCAGCCTCCAGGGAGGCCGGGGCGTCGCCGCCATCTTCCAGCAGCAGCGGCACCAGCTTCCTGATGTGTTTCTGCAGCACCGAGGTGTCCGCCACATTCTGCACGGCCGCCGACACCTCCAGGTTAGCGGAGTCATCGCCTCCGCCCGTGTCCGTCATGTCTGCAGCCCGCTCCACTCTGCACGGCAGCCGGGAAACGAGTGACAGGGAGAGGCTGGTCCCCGCCACACAACAGGCAGGAGGAGGAGCCTCTCCTGGAGGCGTGACCGAGTGGGAGGGCTTCTGGGGGCTGGAGTCCGGCTCTGCATCTCTGCCCAGTGTCTGAGAGCGACCGGAACTACAAATCCCAGGAAGCACCGCGGGGAACGTGACAGGACTCCTACCGCAGCATTACATAGCGCTTTTGTCTGGAGAGAAACGATGCTGTTACTGACCCACCCATCCCTGTAATCACTGATCCATCCATCCCTGTAATCACTGATCCACCCATCCCTGTAATCACTGATCCATCCCTGTAATCACTGATCCATCCATCCCTGTAATCACTGATCCATCCCTGTAATCACTGACCCACCCATCCCTGTAATCACTGATCCATCCCTGTAATCACTGACCCACCCATCCCTGTAATCACTGATCCACCCATTAGTATAATCACTGATCCATCCCTGTAATCACTGATCCACCCATCCCTGTAATCACTGACCCACCTATCCCTGTAATCACTGACCCACCTATCCCTGTAATCACTGATCCATCCCTGTAATCACTGATCCATCCCTGTAATCACTGATCCACCTATCCCTGTAATCACTGATCCATCCCTGTAATCACTGATCCACCCATCCCTGTAATCACTGATCCACCCATCCCTGTAATCACTGATCCATCCCTGTAATCACTGATCCACCCATCCCTGTAATCACTGATCCACCCATCCCTGTAATCACTGATCCACCCATCCCTGTAATCACTGATCCACCCATCCCTGTAATCACTGACCCACCCATCAGTATAATCACTGACCCACCCATCCCTGTAATCACTGATCCACCCATTAGTATAATCACTGATCCATCCCTGTAATCACTGATCCACCCATCCCTGTAATCACTGACCCACCTATCCCTGTAATCACTGACCCACCTATCCCTGTAATCACTGATCCATCCCTGTAATCACTGATCCATCCCTGTAATCACTGATCCACCTATCCCTGTAATCACTGATCCATCCCTGTAATCACTGATCCACCCATCCCTGTAATCACTGATCCACCCATCCCTGTAATCACTGATCCATCCCTGTAATCACTGATCCACCCATCCCTGTAATCACTGATCCACCCATCCCTGTAATCACTGATCCACCCATCCCTGTAATCACTGATCCACCCATCCCTGTAATCACTGACCCACCTATCCCTTTAATCACTGATCCACCCATTAGTATAATCACTGATCCACCCATCCCTGTAATCACCGACCCACCCATCCCTGTAATCACTGATCCATCCATCCATCCCTGTAATCACCGACCCACCCATCCCTGTAATCACTGATCCATCCATCCCTGTAATCACTGATCCATCCATCCATGTAATCACTGACCCACCCATCCCTGTAATCACTGATCCATCCATCCCTGTAATCACTGACCCACCTATCCCTTTAATCACTGATCCACCCATTAGTATAATCACTGATCCACCCATCCCTGTAATCACCGACCCACCCATCCCTGTAATCACTGATCCATCCATCCATCCCTGTAATCACCGACCCACCCATCCCTGTAATCACTGATCCATCCATCCCTGTAATCACTGATCCACCCATCCCTGTAATCACTGATCCATCCATCCCTGTAATCACTGATCCACCCATCCCTGTAATCAATGATCCACCCATCCCTGTAATCACTGATCCACCCATCCCTGTAATCACTGATCCACCCATCCCTGTAATCACTGACCCACCTATCCCTGTAGTCACTGATCCATCCCTGTAATCACTGATCCACCCATCCCTGTAATCACTGATCCACCCATCCCTGTAATCACTGATCCATCCCTGTAATCACTGATCCACCCATCCCTGTAATCACTGATCCACCCATCCTTGTAATCACTGATCCATCCATCCCTGTAATCACTGATCCATCCCTGTAATCACTGATCCACCCATCCCTGTAATCACTGATCCATCCATCCCTGTAATCACTGATCCACCCATCCCTGTAATCACTGATCCACCCATCCCTGTAATCACTGATCCATCCATCCCTGTAATCACTGATCCATCCATCCCTGTAATCACTGATCCACCCATCCCTGTAATCACTGACCCACCCATCCATGTAATCACTGACCCACCCATCCCTGTAATCACTGATCCATCCATCCCTGTAATCACTGATCCATCCATCCCTGTAATCACTGATCCACCCATCCCTGTAATCACTGATCCACCCATCCCTGTAATCACTGATCCACCCATCCATGTAATCACTGACCCACCCATCCCTGTAATCACTGACCCATCCATCCCTGTAATCACTGATCCACCCATCACTGTAATCCCTAACCCACCTATCCCTGTAATCACTGATCCATCCATCCCTGTAATCACTGATCCACCCATCCCTGTAATCACTGATCCACCCATCCCTGTAATCACTGATCCAACCATCTATCAGTATAATCACTGATCCATCCATCCCTGTAATCACTGATCCACCCATCCTTGTAATCACTGATCCAACCATCCATCAGTATAATCACTGATCCATCCATCCCTGTAATCACTGATCCACCCATCCCTGTAATCACTGATCCATCCATCCCTGTAATCACTGATCCATCCATCCCTGTAATCCCTTATCCACCCATCCCTGTAATCAGTGACCCACCCATCCCTGTAATCACTGATCCATCCACCCCTATAATCACTGATCCATCTATCCCTGTAATCACTGACCCACCCATCCCTGTAATCACTGATCCATCCATCCCTGTAATCACTGATCCATCTATCCCTATAATCACTGATCCATCCATCAGTATAATCACTCACCCAACCATCCCTGTAATCACTGATCCACCCATCCTCATAATCACTGATCCATCCATCCATCAGTATAATCACTGATCCACCTATCTCTGTAATCACTGATTCATCCATCCCTGTAATCACTGACCCACCCATACTTGTAATCGCTGAACCTCCCATCCCTGTAATCACTGATCCTCCCATCCCTGTAATCACTGATCCATCCCAATAATCACTGATCCACCCATCCCTGTAATCACTGACCCACCCATCCTTGTAATCACTGATCCATCCATCCCTGTAATCACTGACCCACCCATCCCTGTAATCACTGATCCACCCATCCCTGTAATCACTGATCCATCCATCAGTGTAATCACTGATCCATCCATCCCAATAATCACTGATCCATCCATCAGTATAATCACTGACCCACCCATCCCTGTAATCACTGATCCATCCCTGTAAGCACTGACCCACCCATCCCTGTAATCACTGATCCATCTATCCTCATAATCAATGATCCATCCATCCCAATAATCACTGATCTATTCATCAATTTAATCACTGACCCATCCATCCCTGTAATCACTAACCCACCCATCCCTGTAATCACTGACCCATCCATCCCTGTAATCACTAACCCACCCATCCCTGTAATCACTGACCCATCCATCCCTGTAATCACTGATCCATCCATCCTCATAATCACTGATCCATCCATCTTTGTAATCACTGATCCATCCATCCCTGTAATCACTGATCCATCCATCCTCATAATCACTGATCCATCCATCCCTGTAATCACTGATCCATCCCTGTAATCACTGATCCATCCATCCATCCTCATAATCACTGATCCATCCATCCCTGTAATCACTGATCCATCTATCAGTATAATCACTGATCCATCCTCATAAACACTGATCCATCCATCCCTGTAATCACTGATCCATAAGTATAATCACTGACCCACCCATCCCTATAATTACTGGTCCATCTATCAGTATAATCACTGACCCACCCATCCTTAAAATCACTGACCCACCCATCCCTGTAATCACTGATCCATCCATCAGTATATTCACTGACCCACCTATCCTCATAATCACTGACCAACCCATCCTCAATCACTGATCCACCCATCTCTGTAATCACTGATCCATCCCTGTAATCACTGATCCATCCATCCCAATAATCACTGACCCACCCATCCCTGTAATCACTGACCCATCAATCCTCATAATCAATGATCCACCCATCCCTGTAATCACTGATCCATCCATAAGTATAATCACTGACCCACCTATCCTCATAATCACTGATCCATCCATCAGTATAATCATTGACCCACCCATCCCTGTAATCACTGATTGAGCCATACCTGTAATCACTGATCCACCCATCCTCATAATCACTGATCCATTCATCCCTATATTCACTGATCAGTATAATCACTGATCCACCCATCCCTGTAATCACTGATCCCCCCAACCCCTATAATCACTGATCCGTCCATCAGTATAATCACTGATCCACCCATCCCTGTAATCACTGATCCATCCATCAGTATAATCACTGATCCACCTATCTCTGTAATCACTGACCCATCCATACTCATAATCACTGATCCATCCATCCTCATAATCACTGATCCATCCATCCATCCCAATAATCACTGACCCACCCATCCCTGTAATCATTCCATCCATCAGTATAATCACTGATCAATTCATCCCTATAATCACTGATCCACCCATCCTCATAATCACTGACCCACCCATCCCTGTAATCATTGATCCATCCATCCCTATAATCACTGATCCATCCCTACAATCACTGATCCACTCTTATTATCACTGATCCATTCAACACATTCTCACTGACACACCTGTCCCTATAATCAGTGACCCACCCACCTGCATAATCACTGATCCATCCATCAATATAATCACTGATCCACTCATCTCTATAATCACTGATCCATCCATTAGTATAATCACTGACCCACCCATCACTATAATCACTTATCCATCCAACACATGCTCACTGACCCAGCTTTCCCTATAATCACTGATCCATCCACAAACATCCTCACTAACCCACTCATCCTCATCACAAACCCATCCAACCCATCCTTACTAATCTATCCATCCTCATCGACCCAACCATCCCTAGGATCACTTATCCATCCAACACATCCTCACTGACCCATCCATCCCTTCACACAATGGCTACCCTCATACTCCTAGATCTCCCAATCCCCAGTTCCATTCCCACTGACCCACCTCCTATTTATTCACAGTCTCATCCCATCCTCACTCTATGGGCTCACCCATCCACCCCCAGCTTTATACTCACTAACCCATCCCCAGTCTTTATCCTAGCTGACCCACTTATTTGTAGCCTCGTATACCCTGATCTATCCATCCCCATGTCCCCAACCTCACACTAATGGTTCCATGCATTCCTAGACTGATACTTATTCACCCCCCCCCCCTCCATCACCAATTCTCCAATTACCAGGTATTACCACATACTGACACTAGGTGGAGCCCTCTGCATAAGATTTCTTTTCTACAAGAATCCTAAGTAAATTCCCTTGGCATAAGCATAAAAACATCCAGTATATTGTGTCTGTGATTAAGGATCTATTCACACACTGCAGTCATATCGCATTTCTTGCTGCCATTTTCTTGAAGTTTCAAAACAATGAAAAAAAAAAAGAAAATGCAGGAAATCATTGCTTCTGGAGGTGATACCTTCTATATTGTTTATTGGTTTATGTGTGGTAGGTGGGGGTGACTGCTGGGTGTCTATATCCTACAATAGCTGGTATACTACTGCTAGTTGTCCACAGGTCTGCTGGGCTGTGATTGGCCAGAGAAGAGAAAAGAAACCTTATGGGTGTGTACTAGCTCTATAATGGATGGGACTCTCAGAGACTATATAATAGTGACACCACTAACATTTCCTGGTCACCACTTTAAAAGGGGCACCCCAGATCAACTGGTGTCAGAAAGATATATAGATTAGTAATGTACTTCTTCCCATACTTATCAGCTGCTGTATGTCCTGCTGGAAGTGGTGTATTATTTCCAGTCTGACACAGTGCTCTCTGCTGCCACCTCTGTCCATGTCAGGAACTGTCCAGAGCAGGAGAGGTTTTTTATGGAGATTTGCTGCTTCTCTGGACAGTTCCTGACATGGACAGAGGTGGCAGCAAAGAGCACTGTGTCAGACTGGAGAGAATACACCACTTCCAGCAGGACTTACAGCAGCTGATGAGTATGGGAAGACTTGAAATTGTGAAATAGAAGTATATTACAAATCTATATAATGTTCTGAAACTAGTTGATTTCAAAGAAAAGGATTTTTGCTGTTATGGTGCGTTTACACAGGCAGATTTATCTGACAGATTTTGGAAGCCAAAACTAGGAATGCATTTGAAAAGAGGAGAAATCTCAGTCTTTCCTTTATGACCCTTTCCCTGTTTATGGTCTGTCCCTGGCTTCGGCTTCAAAAATCTGTCAGATAAATCTGTCTGTGTAAACGCACCATAAGGGCCCTTTTACACAGAAAGATTATCTGACAGATGATCTGCCAAAGATTTGAAGCCAAAGCCAGGACTGGATTTGAAAAGAGGAGAAATCTTAGGCTTTCCTTTATGACCTGATCTCTGTTTATAGTCTGTTCCTGGTTTTGGCTTCAAATCTTTGGCAGATAATCTGTCAGATATTCTTTCTGTGTAAAAGGCCCCTAAGAAAGTTATGTAGATTTGTAATTTACTCCTATTTAAAACTCTCAAGTCTTCTAGTACTTATCAGCTGCTGTATGTCCTGAAGTGGTGTATTTCTTTCAGTCTGACACAATGCTCTCTTGCTGCCACTTCTGTCCATGTCAGGAACTGCCCAGAACCGTAGCAAATCCCTGCTTTGGACAGAGGTGGCAGCAGAGAGCACTGCGTCAGCCTGGAAAGAATACACAACTTCCTTCAGGACATACAGCAGCTGATAAGTACTGGAAGACCGAATAATTTATAAAATGTAAATTTAACTTTTTTGACACCAGGAATTTGTATATCTTGATCATCTATTAAAAAAAATAGAGAGATGCCCTTTAAATTAGAGAAGTCAGGGGCTATGGTTCTTTTAGATGTTTTGGTAATATTACACGCACTTTATACTGGTGTGTGCTTTGGCCGCTCACAACTGGAATGGAGTAAATCTTTATAGATTAGGACATACACAATTGTCAGGAGGGGCCTGGACGATTCCACTGTATTACGGACAGTCGATGGAAAGTGATTTTCTCGAGCAGCGACGCCCGAGGCCTCAGCGAGGACAGTTGGGATGTGGGCGGAAATCTGTTTTTCTCCATTGACACTTCGTGCAGCAGAACAGTCCTCCCTCATCCAGAGCAGATTTTACTGACAGGAGATGTGAAAAGAAAAAAAAAAATGGTATTATTCTACCCAGAATGGATTTCCATACAGGGGCTGTAGCTTTAGGCAGATGTAAGAGGGTCCCACACCTCCCCCTGTATTAAAGGGTACTCCGACAAAAATATTTTTCTTACTGGTTTTAGAAAGTTATACAGATTTGTAATTTACTTCTATTTAAAAATCTCCATTCTTCCAGTACTTATCAGCTGCTGTATGTCCTGTATTCTTTCCAGTCTGACACAGTGCTCTCTGCTGCCTACTCTGTCCATGACAGGAAGTGTCCAGAGCAGCAGCAAATCCCCATAGAAAACATTACCTGCTGTGATCAGTTCCTTACATGAACAGAGGTGGCAGCAGAGAACACTGTGTCAGACTGGAAAGAATACACCACTTCCTGCAGGACATACAGCAGCTGATAGGTACTGGAAGACAGGAGCTTTTTAAATAGAAGTAAATTACAAATCTGAATAACTTTATATAACCAGTGGATTTGAATGAAAAAGATTTTCGCATGGTAACCCCTTAAGTGACATCTTCATGAGCACAGCCATTTATAGTAACAATGAGGCTTTGAGTCACAGTCCTGCATTTTCCTTTTGGTCACATGATGCCAAGTGTGCAAGGTCATACTGAAAGTAATGCTGGGCAATCTGGTTGCATTAGTCCAGGCATAGAGAACCTTTGGTAGTTCAGATGTTGCAGAGCTAAGGATGATGCGAATTGGAGGGCCGAAGCTTCACCATCCCTGCCCTTAGGGCCCTATTCCACCGGACGATTATCGTTTATGCATAATCGTTAACTATTAACAATCTTAAACGACCGCTAGTGCGAAAGACCTGAAAACGTTCACTCATTTCCATGGAACGATAATAGTTACTTATGATCGTAATTGCGATCGTTTTTCTTCGCTATTTATTCACTATTGCGTTCGTATCTATTGCAAACAACCAAACGATGTCTTATTCAATGCGAATGATTTGCGAACGAGCAACAATAAAAATAGGTCCAGGTCTTATAAAGCGATCAACGATTTCTCGTTCGGTCGTTAATCGTTAACTGCATTTCAAACGAACGATCGTTTAGATTCAAACGATTTAACGATTATCTGAACGATAATCGTCCGGTGGAATAGGGCCCTTAGGGCCCTATTCTACCGGACGATTATAGTTTGCATAATCGTTAACGATTTCAAACTCCCGCTATTGCGAAAGACCTGAAAACGTTCACTCATTTCCATAGAAAGATAATAGTTACTTATGATCGTAATTGCTATCATTTTTCTTCGCTATTGCGTTCGTATCTATTGCGAACGACCGAACGATGTTTTATTCATTGCGAACGGGCAGCGATAAAAATAGGTCCAGGTCTTATAAAGCGATCAACGATTTCTCGTTCGGTCGTTAATCGTTAACTGCATTTCAACCGAACAATTATCGTTTAGATTCGAACGATTTAATGATAATCTGAACGATAATTGTCCGGTGGAATAGGGCCCTTATGGTACTTTTACACGGATCGATAATTCGCCCGATAAACGATTTTGAATAAACGATGTTTTTTTTATAACGATCAGCGTTTAGACGGAACGATACATCGTACGGAAAATTCGCTATGCGATCGTTTAAGCCTATCTCACACATAGGTGAAATCGCTGAAAGAATGTTTACACGGAACGATCTGCGAATTTTTTGCGAACGATCAACGATGATTTGAGAACATGTTGAAAGATCAAAATGAACGATTTTTTGCTGGTCGTTTGAGCTTTCGCTGCGTTTACGCGTACGATTATCGTTCGAATTCGACCGTTATCGTGCAAAAAAGAACGATCAATCGTCCTGTGTAAAAGGACCATTAGTCTGCCACCATGACAGGATATCCGCAACCCATTCACACCTGCTGGATTTTCTGGTTGCAGTCTCCAAGCTTCTTTTCCAACCAGGTCCCATAGATGTCGCATCCGGCTGCAGGTCACTTGCCACTTGCTTAGCATTTAACCAAAACCTAATCTCACTATAAAACGCCTGGGCGACTGACGCAACCGTAAATTGTATCATTTGTTTGGTCACAACCCTTTTATGCATATTAACCAAAGGCCTGTGTCTGTGCCGCCATGGGAGATCAGAGTATAATCGGGGCCATAGACTTCTATGGGTGCAGTAACAGTGCCTGTCCCCTTGATCTATAGCTACTTGGAGTAAAGTTTCTATGAAAAAGCTTTATCGTGTTGTGTAAGTAACCCGAGCGAAAAAGGAATCTGATCTCCTATTACAGGGGCTGGGGGGGAAAAAAAAATAAACAAATGAATGCAGGCCTCATGCAGCAGTTTCCGTTTAGTAGAATGGAAATATGGTTAATAATAACCAAATTGTTAAGATCAATATACAGAGGCCCCAGAGTTAAAGGGGTACTCCAGCAAAAAAAAAACACCCTCTTTCTTTTAAATCAACTGGTTTCAGAAAGTTATATAGATTTCTAATTTACTTCTATTTAAAAATCTCAAGCCTTCCAGTACTTATCAGCTGCTGTATGTCCTGCAGGAAGTGGTGTATTCTTTCCAGTCTGATACAGTGCTCTCTGCTGCCACCTTTGTCCATGTCAGGAACTGTCCAGAGCAGGAGAGGGTTTTTTTTATGGGGATTTGGCACAGCAAACTGAAAATAGAACCACTTCTTGCAGGACATACAGCAGCTGATAAGTACTGGGAAACTTTTAAAGATTTTTGAATAAAGGTGCAGATCACTGAACGCTATCACTCCTATACCTGGCCGTTCTTTGTATCAGAACGTGTGAGGGACCACAATAGGTTGCCCTTGATAGAACTGTGTCTTTTTTTTTTTCACCCGTACAACTCACAAGATGACAGCTGCCATATTGAAAGTCATATCCTTTATTGATTCCAAATCATACACCAAGAGCTTGTCAACAGCACATAGGGATTAAGTGCTATGCAGAATGTCTAGAGGAAAGGTAGGATCCACCCACTTTTTTTTTTTAACCCCACCCCCTACAGAAAAAAAATTAAGTATATCAGCGGTAGGCAATGGCGGCAATCTAGTCCAAATTTTCAGTGTGAAAAGGAAAAAACAAACAAAAAACTACTGTTTTTGGTGAAGCCGTAATTTGTACACAGGACCATTTTTTACAAAATATGAAGTCTAAAGTTTTATTACTTATTACCATAAAACAACGTACAATGTATGTACAATATTAAAACGAAGCCATACTAAAGCCACACTAAAAAGACACTCGATATAGTACTGTTGACATTCCTCATGTACAGGTAAAATCTCTGAAAGTTGTGTACAATAAAACTTTATCGAGAAAAAACAATCACCAAAAAAAAATAAAAAATCCCAACTGGGCAGGCTGCCCCCCTCCCACCCCACATTATACACGTAAGTTTGGTATAATCAAATGAGACCAGGAGGTTATTCTAGTCCAAGTACGGAATTTTGTGGGGGTTTCCTTTGCCCAGTGACATAAAAAAAACAAAAAAACCAAAAACAAAAATATAGGAAAAATGGGCCTTATTTGGTGAATGTTTCCCTTATTTGGTGAATGTTTATTATCAATAAAGCACAAATAAAATCTAGACATTAATAGAGGATTGGTATAAATGGAGTATTAGACAGTCAAACAAACATGGCTAGAACAAGTCGCAGGTCGGGCAGAGAAGTTTTTTTTTTTTTTTGTTTTTTTTTTTTTTTTTTTTTAGAAATATGTTGCCCTTGGAATCAAACAACTGAAGAAAAAAAAAAAAAATGAAAAAAAAAAACAGCAAAAGATGGAAGTTCAAACAATGGTATACTATATATACATATAATGTACAAGCACCCAGTGTCCCTTAAAAATCATACAAAGATGGTGCCAATGCTAATAGGAAAGTGGTACGGGAAGGATCTTCACACCCTGAAAGATCACATGTGCAATAAGATGTTATATACATCCATTTATCCAAATATCTGATCAATACATCGGTAAGAGAAGAGTCTTGTTCCTGCGTAGCAGAGCTGAGATGGTATACAGTCGGACTGGTATTGTTGGTACGCCTCTATAGAAATCAGCATGACTGGCAAGGCAACCTATTCCTCAGCCTTATTAATCAGATTTTTCTATAAATGGATTTAGTAGAACTAATTTAAAGGGAACCTATCATGTAACAAGCAGCTGTTGGCAAGACGTCCTGTGGGTTAGGATAAGCTGAACCCAATAGCTGGCAGCATGTGATCAGGGAAGAGTCACTGTTGCCCCCTGATTTTTGACTGATTTCTTCCCATTCACAGTAATTAGAAGAAATCTTTCAGTGGGTGCAGCAGTCACTCGATTATGCAAGGGTTGAGATCTGATTTTGGTTAAAGACGTTATCCATGATAAAAAGATTTTAAAAAATGCTGCTTTCTACCCAAAACAGCACCACCCCTGTCCTCAAGGTTGTCGGTGGTATTACAACTTTACTCTTTTCACTTTAATGGTACCAAGCTGCAATACTGCACACATACTGACAGAAGTGGTGCTGTTTCTGAAAGAGAGCGCCTATGTCTTTCTAATCCTGGATAATCCCTTTAATTGCCAAATTCACTCTCTCACTATAGTCTATGGACTGGCAAAATGAGTTTGCAGCCGGTATAAGCACAAATATCAAGCCAATCGCACAGGGACTGGCCTAACAAAGGAGAAACCACCAAAAAGTCCTACAATGGCCCTTACAGTCCAGAGGTGGTCGGACAGACCTCAGCCCATAGTCATCGGATCCCGCCGATGGACGTCTCTATAAGCCTACGGCAGCAAAACACAGCGCAGAGGACTGGAAGGGAAGTCAGAGGTGAGAGGTGAGAGGTTTCATTCTAATACTTTGCTGCATGTGACAAACCATATATATATATATATATATATATATATATATATATATATATATATATATATTTATTTATTTTTTTCATGAATACTGGCCACTTGACAAAAGAAAAAGAAAAAAATAATAATAGAGAAACAGCACAATAATTGCAGTCATGGAACCTTGGTGAATATTTAGCAGCATCTAACCTTAAACAGCAATACGGACATATTTACAACCTGTTCAACGGTGACCGCATCCGCCACTGGGGGGAGCTGCTCCTCCTGCTGCTGCCGCCGTCGTCCTCATCCTCCTCTTTTATTACTAATTTATCATCCCCCTCTTATATATAAAATTTTTGCAAATAGTCAAAAATATACACATTTATAAGCAGCAAACAGCTGATACAGTGTGCACGCATTCTACCGGCATATATACATATCATTAAAAAAAAAGAAACCTAAGGATTATCTAATGCAACTTTACTGTAATAAATGAGCAAAGAGAGGAAAAAAAAATCTCAGCGCCCGTGCCCAGGAACAAGATCAGCAGTGAAACTGTATTTTATTTCAAGAACAAAATTTTTAACACAATTTTTTCTTTTCTTTTCTTATGTTGTTTGATTGACCCAACGGTAACACGACGGCTTGGTTAGTGCACTTTTTTTTTTCTTTCTAGAAATGGCATTGTAATACTTTAAAAAAATATATATGGATGATGGCGATGACGGCGACTGACAAGAATATGGCTTTCAATACATGGGGAAAAAAAAGGGACTTCAACAGTATATGAGGCTTGTCTGAAGCAAACAATATACATAACTGAGGAAAGAAAGAGGGGGGGAAAAAAAAAAAAAGAAAAAAAAAAGTTATCCCATAAAACTCTACGCAGCACATGCAGTTAAAGCCTCTATTTTGTTCCCCCTAGTTGAAATTAGACCAGACACTTGGTTAAAAGAGATCACAAGAAAGGTTAGTACATGGACCAGTGAAGGAGATATCGCAGTGAAGCACCATCGTCTTTTTGCATGGCTGTCACGTGGTTTGCGATCCCGGCGCGGTAGCAGGTGGTGATCTACAGGCGGTGCGCACCTCTTGTGTAAGCAGCCGCTGGAGCGGGCCCGACAAGTAACATGTAACCCAAAGTTCTGCATATACCATAGAAAGTTTGTGTGTATTATTATTTTTTTTTACCATTGTTTGAACATCTGATCTTAGGCTGTACATCGCTTTACGTTATTGCCTACAGAACTGGGTTGAAGGGGAAAAAAAAAAAAAAAAAAACCTGACTGCATTAAACAGAACGGTATGGCACCCAAAAAAAAAAAAAAAAAAAAAATTCTGCTGTGTAACTGCTTCCGGAAAAAAAAAAAAAATTCCACAAAATATTTAACTGTCAAAGTCTAATGCCCGTCGTGTGTTATTAAATCGTCAGCTCTGCAATGAGATTCCAAGGCTTTCATGGTATAGATGTCCTGAGGCAATTCTGACTTGCGTCGTACGAGGGGTCGTTCCTTCTTCAGATCTTTTTGAGCCTGGAATTGGGGTAAATTAAAAAAAAAAAATTAATCTCTTTGACCAATCCATGTAGCAGTTGACAAAACAGTAAGATACAGCAGTCTGGGGAGATCTCATTTGTATTTATTTTTAAAGGGGTACTCCAGTGATATACATTTATTGATACCCCTTGGAAGGTGTTTAGTTCCAGTTTTTTTTTCATACTGTCGTCCCCTGTCTGTGCCGGCGCCATTTTGTGCCAACATGTCATTAGCTTTCGACAGTTCATGGGGCTGGGCTATCACTGCAGCCAGCAACCAAGCCATTGTCTCACGTGTCCTGCGTGTGTGTGGGCTTACTTGTTCTCCATTGGCCAGGCACAGTTAGGAATTCCTAACCCCACCATCTGCAACTCCCACCCCCAACATGTCGCATATCACCTTTAAAAAGGGAGCCAGTATTGGTTTTCATGCTGCCTGAGCATGTCCCCGGTAGCTTCTTCTCACCCACCAGCCAATACTTAAAAAGGAATAAAACCATCAATTCAGGCAGATGCCACGAGGGATCGCCTAGATGACTCGTGGTTTGTGCAGCATGAAAGTTAGGACAGGTTCCCTTTAATTTCTTCCATTACTCTAAGGGCTGTATTACACGGCCCGATTAGTAATGTAAAAGAGTGGTAATCTGCTAGATCAGCACTTGTTTACTGAGTCTATTTCATGGATCAATAATCATGCAGTGAGGGATATACATATATTTTTTTTTTTGTGATGTGATAAAGTGTAATATAAGTATATACGTTACCTCTTAACGCTCTTCCTGGCTTCTTCCTGCAGCTGCAACTTCAGAGCCGGTCTCTGAAGTCATAGGCCGCTCAGCCAATCACTAGCCACAATGGTCCCGTTCCGGCCAGAAATTGGCTGAGCAGCTGATCACTTCAGAGACCAACGCCTGCTGGGAGCAGGAAAAAGCCAGGAAGACATCGGGAAGCGTGGAGAGGTAATGTATAACAGTTGACAGAGTCTTCAGTCGCAGGCCAATGATTTTAGGTTAGGACTTAAAGGCATGATCAGCTGATGACCCAAACCCAGCTCAGTCACATGAAGGATAATAATAGGAATCTTGCAATGTGGTGATAATTTCTATTGTGCCAACGTGATAAAAGTATTTAAAAAAAAAAAAAAAAAAAGTCACAAAAACCCCCCCACACAAGATAGTGACCAATTTTTTGGCACTAAAATAAAGTATAATGTCACGAAAAATGATCTTAGAATCGCTATAGAATACGTTATAGTATCACAGAGCTATAACCGCATTAAGTGAGACAGGTCAGACTTTGAAATCATTAAGGCCCAACCTAGCTGCCGTACCAAGGGGTTAAGAATCCCCCTAACCCATGGTTACCTGAGATGCCTCTTCCCTCACTGTCTTCTTAAG
The DNA here is from genome assembly GCF_027789765.1 of Dendropsophus ebraccatus. Classification (NCBI taxonomy): domain Eukaryota; kingdom Metazoa; phylum Chordata; class Amphibia; order Anura; family Hylidae; genus Dendropsophus; species Dendropsophus ebraccatus. The sequence goes on along the minus strand of NC_091466.1, from coordinate 68,273,356 downwards.
CATCTGTACATCTTCAAGTAAGGGTCCATCTGTTTCCATTGCGACAGGACTGTTCAGAGCAGATGTGTCAGTATACATGGGGTACTGAAATGCAAAGCAGGAATCAGCTGCAGTGTAAAGCATAGAGCCACACAGGATGACCCAGTTCAGTATATAATTGTTAGTATTCTGCAGCACTGTGTTCTTCCTGTGGTTTCCCCTACAACCTCAGGGAGGGTGCTCGGTTGGTCAATGATCTTTGTTGTGTTTTTTTTTTTTTTTTGTAAAGACAACGATCATCCACTGAGCGTACGATTGCTCACTCCTTGGCTGATCGTTGTCAGAGCAGTAAATTGCTCTGGGTAATAAGGCTGTAAGGTGTCAGATTGGTTATTTACACCTTTTATTACTGCAGCATGATTAAGGAGCCCCTCTTACTCCTCAGTAGTACCTTTGGGGGTCTTCGGCACAATCAGATCAGGTGACCTAGAAAAGACCCCACGTCTGCCTGTACACTCAGCTTTTTCCAAAATAATACAGGGGATGACATAATGGTATACAGGAGTTTGCCAGTATATTATACATATAAAGTAGTCGAAAGGTAACCACTTACTGGGATTTAAAAAATAAAAATAAGTGAAAAAAAAAAACAAAAAAAAAAACTTAGCTGGTTTCATGATTGCTATTTTCTTCCCTGACGCCTCTCAGAAATTAGCTGAGGCTGGACATCTCCTTTAAAAGGGGCTATAACGTCAATGTTGGTTATCATCAATGAATGAGAGGATAGAAATTCTTCTATTGTCTCTCATTCTAGCAATCAGTGGGGGCCTCAGCCGCCAGACCCCGACCGATCAAACCTTACCTTTTCACAGGTCTCTATGACATGAGCAAATGCCATTTTTAAAATTTTAAGTGTCCCTGTTAAAACTTTATTGGACAGGAAAGATAATTCAGAAGGAACACTGAGAACATAGCAGAACTAGGCGAAGAGCTTTCTGCAGTCAGCTGAACCAACAACCATTATAATCTGTTTTACTTGTACTGCAAGGAGGCAGGAATCTCAGCATCCCCCCCCCCTGCCCATACAGGGCGGAGGGGTCCGCTCTGTAAACACTGCTACTTGTCAGCAATATTCACAGGGTGACCTGTCATTCCCCGCACAATAACACTTGGCCGTGCTCCGTTTTTAAGCATCTGGCTTTAGTTAGCAGCTATTTCTGACACATTAAGAGATGAAGCGAGACCTGCTGATAAAAGGGCTGAGATTACGGGAGGTGTCAGCGATGAACATGACGCAACCATTTTCTGTCCATTAAGTACAGTATAAAAAAAAAATATACATATGCTTGGCAGCGTGGACTATGGGCATTAAGAGCAGCACTCATCAGATGATTGATGAGGGAAGGAAAATGTTGAAGGATGGACGGTGGAGTACTGCGGTCTATTTGTATCCAGGCCTTTGTAATCCAGACTGATAAAACTTTGCAGCAAACTATCAGGACTCGAGATATCTGTACAGCTGATGTGTTTGGTTCCCTGCCTTGTCAGCCAAGAATTACACCTCCTATTCTATGTGCTGACAATGAAGAATAGAAGCAGAAAATGCAAGAAAATGAATGTGATCCATCTGTACGGCTTGATGGCAGGCATTGCTGTAGCGTTTATTACACTGCATATCCACGGGTACGTTACAGCTTTTGTAGCAGTTTTTTGCCATGGTTTTGATGGCAAACCAAAGAAAAATCAACAAAACAAAAAAACAACTGGTCATTATAATTTTCATAGTCTAAATCAACAGTATATGTAACATAAAGCAAGTTTGCAATTTACAGTCTTTTTTTGTCGTCATCATGCTGTTCAGACGACCTGGGAAACATGGAACTTCCTATGTTTAGACTCTTTGGAGAAAAAAAAAAAAAAAAACACAGGAAGGGTCATGTTTTCCATGATAACTAAAAAAAATGATGAATGTAAATTGCAAACTTGCTTTAGTAAAAAGCTCAGCGATCCCCAATGTAACATTAGATTATAGAACTACGCACCTGGGGGTTGGATTTGGCTAGATTTTCAATTTTAACCCAAGCTTCTTCTCTTTCTTTTAGCTTTAGCTTTTCCCTGGAAGACAGGCAGAGAGAAGAGTTAAAGACTATAAATCCAATTTCTGAAGTCTGCTAAAACTTCTACAAAACAAACGTGCTGCAAACTATAATGGTGTCGTTGATATTCCAGATATATTATTATATTATATATATATGTGTGTGTTTTTATTTATATTTGTTTTCCTTTTAACTGCAATATGAAGGGCACCATTATAGTTTACTGCACAGTTTTTGGTATCTTATCTTAGTTTTTGGTATCTTATCATATATGTTTTAACCTGGGGTCACAATGCTTAAAACCAATGTTGGTTCTCTCCAAGCATACTGCCCTTATTCTATCTGCTATTTGCATGGGCCATTGCATAGCAACAATTCACATGCCAGTTGGAAGGTGCAGATACTTTCTTGCACTCTACGGAATCGGCGCACAGAATTTCGGCGCCGATTCCGTAATGTGACAGGCCCTAAGAGTGCAAGAATCCTGCCTGCTATCTATTTGAAAGGGAGGGCATGTGTGCCTCCACTCAAAATAATTGACATGTTAATACTTTGAGCAAAGGTGCTTGTTCCCTCAGATTCAAAAGGAAAGCAGGCAGGATTCAGTGCGCAGGGGTTCCACACAGGATTTTGCCGCCTATTCCGTAGTGTAAACAGGCCCTTACAGCTGCAGCTTGTTCCCAATCAGTGATACTACTGTCTCCTAAAAAACCCAACTGAAATCAGAAGCTGTCACTTTAAAAGGGGTACTCCGCTTTGGCTAACCCACTTATTGTTATTAGGGTACTTAAAGTGCCCTACTGCCAGCAACACCTAGAGATTTGCTGTAATGTGGGATCCCTGCATTTCTCTGCAGCATCATCACAGGGAAACTGAAGTACACAGTGTCCATTCATATCAATGGGTTGCCTTCTGAATAGGCCTTGCAACGGGACTAACCATTAGCTGACTAACAAGGAAAAGCTTGTTTGTCAGAAGATAAGGAGTCCCGTACCACTATCAGGACTTACTTCTGCTTCTCTGCCTTGAACTGTTGAGTGCAGTCATCAAAGAGTTTTTGGTTCATCTCCATAAACAACTTCAGAGCATTATATATCAAGCCGTGTATAGTCCTGGTTTCACAAAAAAAGGAAAAAAATAACAGGGATATCATATGTTACATTTATCGTACACAGAAATGTTTATTAAGTAAAATATAGATACAATTCAATTAGGCAAGAGGTTTGGACAACGTGGTGGCATTGCGGTTCTGTGCACAGTGACACCCTGCAGAAAAACAAACAAGGTTTCTTGGTTCTTCTTTTTTCCAAATTGGAGAAGAACAGATCCTCATTGATCATGACGTTATAGTATATCCTAGTGAAGAGTCATACGGATATCAGACAGGAATATTCTTTTGTGTCTGTCCAGTTATACTCTTCTATAACAATATTAGGTAAGGAGAGAATTCATCTGATCACTGGGAAGGGGGGAATATTTATCATACTGTCCATCCTATGCCTAGTAAGTATTGTGCATAAGTCCTATTCTAATTTATGGGACCTGTGCATGATGGCTGCTAAGTATAGGATGGGTGCCTCAGCTATCCCAACCAGCAAGCAGATGCATCTCCCAATCTGAGCCCTGGTAAGGACACTGTACCTACAAAACCCCTTTCATTTCTGCTGCAAGGGACCCCATGTGATTCACTTACTGTTCTGACTATAAGAGGACAACCATCTGATACATGGATTACGTATGTGTAGATTCACTCTATTCAACACTGCTGATCACATGTACAGTATATGGAGCTGAATCTATTCAGCAGCTCAGCAGACAGGTCCCATGACTTCCATCTCTTATGCTGTAATTGTATTGTGTATAAGAAAGACAAACTGCTTACTTGTTCCAATGCGTCTTGGAGTTTCGGTACAACGATGGGAACATTATGGGAAGGATTTTAGCTGCATTGTCACTGATCAAGCTCATGATGTATTCATTATTCCAATAATACAAAGCTCTCTCTGCCACCTGAAATACAATCAAAGGGCGTACATGTAAGAAGGTTGTCTAAAGAACCAGCCGAGTATCTAATGTATATGGTAGCCTAATACTAGATGTTGTAGGACCGATGGAAGGGGTTGGGGGTGTGGGGGTGAAGGGGTGGAGGGGGGGGGGGCGCAGATGGGAGAAGTATCTACAAAACATAATTTGGGAGTAGTTTACTCAGCATACCTGGAAGTGCGGACTGGACACACACTTGGCCAGCTGTCTGAAGAGTGGTTCCATAACCTTCACAAACTCTGAAGGCTCTATGACGTCTAAAATTTCCTCTAGTTCATTTAAAAACATAACTTCCTTTGGACTGTGGGTCTTGGGCCAATACTTCAGCAGTGCCATCACCACCTGAAGAGAACACAACATGCCTGAGGTTACTTCCCAGAGGCCCAAAGGTAGACAGAGTAAAGTTAAAGGGATTCTCCACCTTAGCCTATAAAACCACGCACAATATATCTATTCATTTATACATCTATCTCCTAAAATATGGACTCCTCTCTATAGGTTGACTCAATATATTAAAGTATTTTTGTAAACTTTTGACACGTCAGAGACAGGGCCTGGGTTCTGAGACTCCCACCAATTGCTAAACAGGGAGAATCGTTCAGCTGAGCGCTTCTTCTCCTCACCATCTCTTCGCTGCTGGAGCCGGACTCATAGACTTTCTATAAACCCGGTCTTGTGAGGAAAGGATATGGTGGGGAGAAAAAGTACTCTGCCAAGGGTCTGTTTGTTTTACTCAAACTCCCCCTTTAAAAAAACAAAGCAGATATCTGCTGCTGACAGACAGAAAACATGATGTAACCCAACATATTCAGTACTGAAATCTATAAAACATGGCATCCCTCTCTATTTTAAACCCATGTCTTCCCTACCTCTAAGGCTGACATTACCCTGTGTTATAGGCCCAGAGGCTAAATCACATGGTTTTGAGCTGTCAAAAAGTTCTTGTTCATTGTCCTGTATAATAGAGGACACTGTAAAAGTACTAGACTATAAAAAGGCTGCACAGATGATCCAGCAGCCCTGCCTGCACCATAACAGAGCTATGTGTAATAGGCTCATTAAATGAGGACTGATCTACCAGTCTGCGTGTATATAATCCAACCCTAAGGGCCGTATAACAGAGCGATTATGGTTTACAAAGTCGGAAACGAGCGATTACTTTATTACCTGTAATAACACCTAGCGATCAAACGGCAAATGTTAAGTTGTACATCAAAGTAAAAAAAAAAACATTGGTAGTTTGTCAATTGTTCGCATAGCTGTTAGTCTAAATAAGTTGTTTGTAGATAACCCGCTTTGTGGATGGTACTGAGTGAGCATAGAACCATCGCAATAACAACAATAACATCCATCCTTTCGTGTACTGTGGTGAGCGATTTCAGATCGTTCTCAAAAGCAATTGTTTAGCGTTCCAAAGGGAAAACGAAAATCACTTTGTCTAATACCATTCTAACAGTGTTACCCCCCCTCCAAGTCTGTGACTCTCCAAGCAAGACTACAACTCCCATCCCATCAGCCTAAGTCTTTTAGGGCATGATAGAAGCTGTAAGTTTGCTGCAGGTAGAGATCCACAGGATGGGGAACCATGTTCTAACCTTCAAGCCTGAGGCATAGTTACACACAAATTTTCTTCCGGTTTTATAAGATAGATATTAATGTCACCAAAATAAAAAAAAAACAAAAAAAACAAAACAAAAAAAAACAACGTACTGGTTCAGTAAGTGTGCTGTCCTTTTCCAGAAACTGAACTACACAATACGCCAGCTACAACAGAAAACAGAAAAACATTACGTTATTTTTTTTTTGTTTAACATGACATTGCAAATTTATCGCAGAAAATTCATGTAATTTTACATCAATATGTGAACATATAGGAACAAAATGTGCACAGCTCATACATGCCGCATGTGTCTGTTACTGTCAGTGACATATTTACATAATGACCACATCAAATACAGAAAAAATACCCCATGATGCCGGGCTAAGAAATGAGCAAGTACAGGAGGCACATAACATTTGTGATTGTACCCCTCCCCTAAAGGTATAGATGTAATTTCTTACCTGTGGATGGTAGACGCTGAGTGACTTCACTTTGTGTAACGGTAATAATACCTTCAGTAGGAATATCTTGTGCTCTTCTTTTAATGGTAAGGCAAATCCATTAATTATACTGTAGGACAGGAAGAACAGTTGTTGTACCCAGTTATTATGAGAACACAGATTTCTAGTATGCATTAGGAGGTAAATCTGTAAAATCAGGACACCTGCAAAGACTGCAGGCTTCCCAATGCAAGGGTTAATTCAATAATATACTGGTAGGGCAACTGACTTGCAATTAGTATACGCATGTGCTAGGAAAACCTGACTGGTGCTATGCAAGCAAGACGCAGGGGTATGTGTCCATTGTAACAATAAGACTGCGTTTAGAATGTTGACAATTCAAATGCGTTCTTTAATCCATCAGTTAGCCATTTCTCAGGGTGGCCACCAGGGGCGCCATTTCACTAAAGAGGAATGCAAACCAAACACATGACTCCATCTGATAACGTCAACAAGCAGTAAAAAAAAAAAAAAAAAAAAGTAACCTATAGCCGGTAAATCTACAATCTTCACTTGATTGGATGTCAATCATTTTTGACAGGTTGCAGAGGAAGAGAAATAATGCGTCCCATAAATACAGACTTCAATGGATGTGCTGAGATTTGTGGAATGACAGCTACTCTCGGCTATGCCTAAGGCCTCTATTACACGAAGGGATAATCTGCCCGATTGGGTCAATATCGCTTTGTGTAATACAGACAACAAATCAGCTGAAGAGCCGCTCATTGGCTGATTGTTGCCTTTTAAACATGTTTAAAAATCAATCGGCAGCACATCACTCTGTGTAGAGGAGTACGGCCGAACATACACACACACACACACACACACACACACACACACTAATATATACACACACATACATACATATGCACACACACACATACATACACACAGCTATTGCTGCATCAAGGATCAGGCACAATTCTTGCTTCCCTTATATACTGACCTTCCAAGGATTTCCAATAGCTCTGCTATGCCGTTGTGATGTTCAGTTTCATAAATAAACCTAATATAAAAAAAAGAATGCATAAGAGCCAAATGCATTGCAAACAAGACTTTCTAAAGCCAATATTACAGTCACATGGCTCACACATAAAGTGATGTTGAGAAAGGAGCCATTTATCTGTTGTCTTTCAGCCACTGCAAAAATACAATTACCATCATGCCCTGACAACCAGCATGCTAGGAACTGTAGTTTTGCAATTCTCAAAAGGCTGTCAAAGCATACTGGGAAATGTAACTTTGCAATAGCTGGAGAGCCACAGGTTGGGGAACAGAGGACTAGCGCTAACAGTGAGTGTATGCTACGACCGCCGCTCCTCCTTGCTGCAGTTATGGAGGAAGAGGCACCAGGGTCAACCTTTTAGTGGTCAGTGGGGTCCAAGGGGTCTGACCCCCATCGTAAATTATAGAGAAGGGCCCCGTTTGGGAAAAAAACCAACATGCCCTCCCCCCACTCAATTCTCAGGGTGTACAAGGTTATGAGTGGGTGAGTAACATGCAGCAAGTTTCGTGGCCCTTTATACTGAAGGTTTGTATGCAGGGTTATCGTGAAGACAAAGCGGAACAATTTAATGAACAAAAAAACGCTCCAGGGAGAAGACAAAGCACAAGAGGGACTCTGTCATTATTACAATGAAAGGGTCGGCCGTTCTACAGCACAGAGCGACATGAATTTTCACTGTTTAAGAATGTGGATTTCAGTGGAGGCTGCGGGCGGCGAAACACATTTCCGTCAAAACGACTAGAATGAAACTATAAATTAATGACGTCACACCTCACAAAGCAGCTGTGTGTGTGTCAGCGGAATAAAAAGAGAAATATATTTTTTCCCCTTTATTTCTAGCATGCAGAGAAAAGAACAATACGTGTGACCAGATCCTTCCATTAAGTGCTTGGAACAAAAAGAGCTCAGCGCCAAGAACATTCTGTACAAGTAGGCTATACGGAGGTGAAATTGAGAGATAACATATAACACATAAACCATTAGTTGGGTCTCGTTCACATCTGCATCACAGGTTCTGTTAGGAGCCTCCAATACAGATTCCAACAAAAACACGCACAAAATAATGCACATGCAACGGTATTTCCCGGTAACGTTCAATACACCATTTCGGAAACCAGTCTTTGCCCAGCATTGCTATAGTCTTTATTGTTGTTCTTGTATGATATGGTAGAGAAGTGAACCAGGATATATCTGGTTCTGGGAAAGCTGGGTCATGAATATGTCCAATTATGTCCTTTGGAGTTTGAACCAACTTTCCTAGACTCCAAGGGGTCCTATTACACAGGACAATTATCAGGCAGAATTGCCCCATGTAATAACGACAAGGAGCCGATCGGCTCATCATTGTCCTTCACCTAGTTTAAAATTGATCAGTGCCCCATTGGTGGCTGATGAAAGTATATAGAAAGTAATTACTGGCTCCCCAGTGTTATCCTGCCTGTTCCCCGCAGCCATCTTCGAAGCTTCCGATGCAGTCTACGAAGTGACAGGCTGCGGCTCTGTCCCATCTCAGCCATTGTTTGGCTGAGCAGCCTGTCACTAAACAGGTTCAGAAGCTTCATTGGTGTCTGCAGTGAGCGGATAGAAACCAGGATGACAAGCCGACGAGCGTGGACAGGTAATTAATAACTTGATTACTGTGCTGCACATACCTGCTAACTACATATATAGCCATTGCTGCACAATCATTGAGCCGTGTAATAGGCTGAATAAGCGAGCACCAATCTAGCAGATCAGCGTTTGCTTACAGCAAAAGTGGGACTGTGTATTACAGCCCTAAACGTAAATGTTTTTGGATACAATGTAGAAAACACTAGACCCAAAGTTAATGGGGTTAGTTGTGTACAGCATGTAAATTATCCTAATGTTCTGCTCCAATGATGGAAGTATGAACCTAGCCTTGTGGAATAACCAGATGGAAGACCCTCTGGGGAAGGCTGATCATTTTTCCTTCTGGAGGAGAGCATATTGCCCATTTTCCCCTGTAGCATTACCTGAAGTTTTCCCCTCTCCCTAAGGAAAGAATGTATTCCACAGTAATTCCCAACCTGTGGCTTTTCCAGCTGTTGCAAAACTACAATTCCCAGCATGCTGTGAGTATAGACCACAGAGCTTCCAATGGTCTGGCCCCACAGATATTACACAAGCTGCAAAGCACCTGCTAAACATTCAGATATTCTACACAGCCAAGTTGTGTCACCCACCTATAAAATATATTATTGATTTGTTTCCTGATGTAAGCTCGGAGGCCTAAAAACTTCCCATAGATCCGGTGGAGTGTTGTCTTCAAGAAATCCCTCTCTCTGGGGTCTTCACTGTCAAAGAGCTCCAGTAACTAAGAGATAAGCATTAAATATTACTCTCCAGCTAAGAAAACTTTACAGTCCTGAAATAAAGAAAATTACTCACCTGAAGAACAAACTTCTGGTCAATGTATTTCTTTGCTACATTGGGTTGGAAATCGGGAGATTCCAGGAATCTCAAGAAAAATTCATATACGAGCTGAAAGAAAGAGTTAACAGTGAAATAAAACTTTCAATAGTGGTAAATCCTCCATGAGCAAGACACTTTAATGAGCTAGTCTCATCACTGCTGGGATATGGGACAAAGTCTGATCAGTTTTTAGAGATGAGCGCAACTCCAGCATGCTCAAATCCGATCATTCTGCATTTGAAGACAGGTGGCTCAAGTAGTTGGAAGCCGCCGTGAGGAATCCTAAATATGCTTTCCAGGTCACCCCAGGGCTGCATCCAACTTCTTCAGCCACTGGTATTCAAATACCTATCGGACTCTTGCATTGTGAGTTTTCCTGATCTCTATTGGTTTTATGCACCATGGTGGACAAGTGGGTGTGGTGCATGAACCAAGACAATCACTGAATGTACATGTACAACTATAGATGATTTTTACGCCTGTTTAAGGATTTTGTCTGCTGATCAATGATCATTCCAGCAAAAGTTCATTTGCTGGAATCTGCCCCAAAGTGCTCAGTCTGAATGCAATCTCCTGTTCTCAATTATCAGCCATGTCACTTGCCCTGTAAAATGGACTTTGAGACAGACTGGTGGGCAATACCTGCAGGTGAGGCCATGCAGCCTCCAGGGTCGGCTCGTCTTCCTCTGGGTCAAACTCGGCTCCTGTCGGATTAGAGGACGGAGGTAATGTCCGAAACATGTTCACCGCAAACTGGAAATAAAGGTAAATGTGTTATTAAAGATAGAAATTATCCAAGGTCTGTAACCCAGGTCATATCTATAAAGACTCATGTCTGAGGCCTTAGAGAAACCTCTTGATAACAGACAAGCAGCAGAAATAAGCTGCAGTCAGGAGTCTGGCAGCGGCTTACTCCCACTCGCTCCATTTCATATATATATATATATATATATATATATATATATATATATATATATATATATATATATAAGGATTGGGAGGGACAGCTGTCAGCTGCAGCAATCGCACATGTATGGCAAGCTTGATACAGTATTAACCCCCTACCAGAGAGATCTATAGGCTCACCATGTGGACGACCTCAGGGTAGATAGGCTCTGTGATGACATTGCGGTTGTGGGTGATGTACTCCACCATCTCGCTCAAAGCCGCTCTCTTTACTTCCTTCCATTTCAGGTCACTCAATGGGTCTGAAACAAAGTCGAAGAGGACGCAACACTGGCGCAGCTTCTGCACGAACAGCTTCTCCTGCTCAGCTGGGGGCACATCTGCAGAGGGAGAACACACATAAATGGTAAGAATGGTGCCAGTACCAAATCAATACATACAGGCTTTTCCTTATTCTACTAATCCAGTCTAGGAAGCCATCACTTTCTCTATGAGCCTTAGTCACAGAGTCGCCCAGGCCTTAGGGAATACAATAAGCTGGAGGATAGATCAGTACTGGTCATTTATTTTAAAAATTTTGGGTGCCTTGAGTCACAGATGGTAAAAGGATCCCTTCATTCTTCTATATACAGGTCACGTCACTACTATAGGAATATGAAGGAATGGAAGGAAGATGCCGTCTGCCCCCCTGCATTGCCCTGTCATAATCACATCATCAGTTTCCATGGAGGCGATCTGATTCTGAACATGCAAGAACTCTTCTGTATTCTGCAACCTAACGCTCTAACCACAAGCCTACAATGGAAGGGTTAGTACAGGGTGATATAAGTGGACCGGCCTGATCAGATATGCGCAATGTCATTAAATGCACGCTACATGGTGTGATAAACCTGCTACAAGGTACGCTACAGGGTGCGATAAGCTCGCTACAAGGTACGCTACAGGGTGCCATGGCGTTTGTAAGATTGACTACATAACACGTGGTATATTCTATTGTAAAGGAGGAAGGTGCCTGAAGTATTTCTGGATGCCATCAACACTGGGCTTCATATCCTTCCACTGCTACTTAGGATGTGTTCCCATGATCGAATGAATAATGTCTCCCAACCTCATTCTGTAATACTAAAAATTATATACAATATATTTTATATATATATATATATATATATATATATATATATATATATATATATATATATATATAAAATTATATACACACACGTTTAACAGAAGGAAGAGGTTCAGGACTCTGGACCACACTTTTTTGATGCATATATTTATTAGGCTGTTATAGTATTTATGGTTATAGTATGTTATGCATTAAGTAACCAATGTATGACTATAAAACAATCCTATCTTTTTCTTAGCTTTTACAGGACTAATATTTTTGCATCTTTGTATTCACAATGCTATAATGTACAAATAAAAACAGTCTCATGTATCCGAGCGCTGAACGTACTATGGTTCTACTTCATTTTAGGTCAACTGGGTCTCCAAGTTCATCTGAGGGAACGTGGCCACAGGCTGGAGTCAATACGGCATCCAACATGCATGAGGAAGAGGCACATAATGTTCACATATAAAATTCAAACTCAGGACGTTTAATAGAAACCCAAAAACTTGTTCCTAAAATAACCCAAAAGTGAAAAAAAAAAATACTGTTCCTATTTGTGGCCAAACACTTGAGAGGCGAGAGTCATTTATGTGGCTGCTATGAGATACAAAGCCTCGGCGAAAGTATGTGCGGAAGTGGAGCTCAGCAAGCTGGCTACAGACCCCGGACAAACATCAACTACACCACCAGTCTCAGCTGCCACAAACATCAACTGCACGGCCGTCTGTGGGCTATTCCGATGGAAGTAACTAACGCAGCAGGAGGCTGCCATATATCTGCAATGGAGTCATGCATCCCATAGCTGTAAGTACTGTGCACAATGTACTTTACATAGACATCATGGCTGGGCTGTGCAACCATAAACGCACATTGTCAATTGCCAGATACTGGAAATAACCGGTTGCCTTCTCAGAAAATACCTCTATAGTACCTGATGAGCAGGGCCGCATACAAATTTCCCCTGGAAAACATGAATACAGCCATTCCTGCAGTGTCATCAATTTTATCCCAGCTCAGCTGCATCCATAAACTTTTTATTATGGCACCGGGGTCATGTGACCTCCGATCAGCCACCATCTTGACTTTTAGATTTATACTGCATCACCTTTTTAAATCCGCTATCAATCCCATGATGCATCAGCACAGCATCACGAGGGCAGCTATAGGCAGTGCCATCTCTGCCTACCAGGAGGACAGCATAATAGTTCTTCTCTCTATACATCTGGAAATAAGTTAAGAGACTAAAGTATACATACAGGGAGCAGGAGCAGGCATCAAATCCATTTTATACTGTATACTCATAATCAGTAAGGCTTCATGCACATGTTCTGTAGTGCTGTCTGTAGCTGCGGACCCGCATGCATAGTTGTCTGCAATGCACAGTCCTATTCATAGCATAGTGATGGGTGCTGCAATTGCGGGTCCGTACTAGCACCGGTCAGTTTTTATAGACGTAGCCCTTCAAATGTGTGATGGAATGCATGACAGCGGCCTGTTATGTGCGTTTCTGTCCCCACTCAGTGAAGACCTTTTGTGGAACAGTCCATGCAACTTTATCATACATTAGATTCTTCTGGCTGAGATGGTGATGACAGTGAGAGCACAGAAACACACCTCATTTCCACAGGGTCACCATGAGATCACAACTGAACGAAAGGATTCCAGAAAGTTTCAGATAGAAAGGAACGACTCAATGAGCTAATACTAGCTGAATACACACACCTTAATAAATATACACATTAAATATAACATACAGATATGTTTTTACTGATATCCTGATGTATACCTAAACCTACTTTTTGGAAAGAGACAGGACTTGAAACCATATGTAAGCGAGTGCCAATCTCTGACTGGTGCATTTAGGACCATCACAATACTCGATCAGTTGTGCGGCCCTTTCTGGCACTCAGCTGTCGGCTGCACGTCCTCTATTACTGGGGACAGATGATAAGGGAAGCTCGCCGAGTCTGATCAGAATGATCGATAACCCTATTAGGGTTTGTTCACACCATCCGGTACATTGCTTTTGTATTTGTACCGTAATGTATTGGTGCTGGGATGTTGGTGGCGAGGTGCTTTTTTTTTTTTTTTTTTTTTTGAAACACCTCCCATTTTCTGCTCACAGTGTTGGCCTTTTCTCCAACACCGTCCCGTCCCGGAGTATTGTGGGCAGGCCGCCAGCCCCAGTGTGAAGATCTCCACGCCTCTCTGCGACGTGGCTCCTTTAGAATTTTGCGCACCACTGACATATGAAATATGTGTAGTTTTGGGCACAGGTATATAAAAAAGGACACAGCTGAACTGGATCAGGTGCAGAGGAGGGCAACAAAGATCATTAAGGGAATGGGGGGGTTACAGTACCAGGACACGTTATCAAGCTTGGGGTTATTTACACTAGAAAAAAGACGACTAAGGGTGATCTGATTACAATGTACAAATATATGAATGGACAGTACAGAGATCTTTGTAGTGATCTTTTTACTCCTATGTCTGTAACAATGATAAGGGGGCATCCTCTAGGTCTAGAGAAAAGAAGACTTCACCATCAGCATCGACGCTGGTTCTTTACTGTACGAGCGGTAAGACTGTGGAATTCTCTGCCACATGATGTTGTCATGGCTAATTCATTAAATAAGTTCAAGGAAGGCCTGGATTTTTTTTCTTGAACAATATAATATTAAATTATAGGCATTAGATTTTCGGTGATACGTTGATCCAGGGATTATTCTGATTGCCAATGAAGTCGGGAAGAAATTTTCTCCCTGTGATGGGGCAATTGTCATCTGCCCCGTGGGGGGTTTCACCTCCCCTAGATTAACACAGTAGGGTTTCCCTAGGTTGAACCTGATGGACCCTTGTCTTCTTTCAACCTTATTAACTATGTAATTATGACATCCCCATGCCAGCGCCGATCCATTAAGGAAAAAAAATCCCAAAGCGATCTACCGGATTGTACATTGGCTTTAAAACGAAGACCGGATGGATGATTCATTACCGCAAGGAAGTGATGCTGCACTGCAATTAAATAATGCATTCATACTGCATGTGAGCGCAGGCTTACACGGGGCAATATCGTCTCTAGCAGTTGAAAAACATGCGCGTGTTACACTTGGATGTTATTATGGACTGTACCATAAATTTGCTGCAAATTGTAAACTGAAAAGGTGCCGTCGTTTCCAGGTGCGTGTGGATTGGAAAACGTCACTCCCCGAGGATTTACGAAGCAGAAACTACTCGTCTATTAGAAAGCTGCAGGACTTTTTGTTCGATATAAACCTAGAATATTCCTTAAACTCAGGGATGGGTTAACCTCCGGCTCTCCATCTGTTGCAAACCTACAATTCCTATCATGCCTGGACAGCCAAAGCTTAGGCTTTGGCTGTCTAGGCATGATGGGAATTGTAGTTTTGTAACAGCTGGAGGGCCGAAGGTTCCCCATACACTAAGGAGCTAAAGCAATAGCCAAGAAGCAAATCAAGAGAAAGCTTTAGATGACGCAGGTCTGAGAAGCTGTATGTGGAGAGCTGGCGGGCAGGCTTCTTGTTGGCATCGGCTTCTCCTGCCCGTCCTTGATTGCTAATGAGCAGCGATGCCATGTATCATCCTCGCCCCGTGCACCAGGCAGGAGACGGGAGTGGGGGCAGGAAATCCACCGGAGTTTATCCCAGTAAATAACACACAATACACAGTCAAACTCAATTACAGCCTTCGTCATCGTTGCCAGGAAACCATTGATGGCTGAGAGCTCTCTAACTGGAAAGGTGCTAAGTGACGGCGACGCACGAACAGCCGCTGCTCAGGGCTGGAAATATAAGAGTCGGCAACATGGCAGACAGGCTCCGCCGTGCAGACGACAGCTACCTCAGCCAGAAAAACGGAGACATGAATTTTATCTAGTAGAAGGAAATATAGGAGGTGACATCTGGGGGCGGCCATTAGAAGGCAATTTACAATAAATCTGGGAGAGCTCGGCCATAGACGCAATAAGAAGGGTCAGACTGCACAGAAGTTACAGGACCAAAGCGAGGGAGACAATTTGTTCTATTATAATAAGGTAGTAAATGTATAGCAGAGTCCATTACATCAAACTACCCCCAAGTTCTCACCCCCAAAGGTCATTTCATTCACAGCAGAAGGCCTCTTTAAAGGGGTAGTGCGGCGGTAAAGAATTATTCACAGACTAACACACATTACAAAGTTATACAACTTTGTAATGTATGTTATGTCTGTGAATGGCCCCCTTCCCCGTGTCCCACCACCCCCACCCGTGTACCCGGAAGTGTGGTGCGCTATACTCACCTCTCACGTGCCGACACCAGTCTCCGATCTTCAGCGAGTGACGTCTTCTTCGGGCGGACGGCAAACAGCTCCGACTGTCCCGAATGCTGGCCGCCCTCTGCAGCGTCATCTGATGCTCAGCCGCGATTGGCTGATCATAACTGTGCTCAGCCAATCGCGGCTGAGCACAGTTGCGATGCAGCGGAGGGGGGACGGGCGGCAGCGACTCGGCCATCCGTCCGAAGATGACGTTTGGCACAAGATGGCGGACGGCCCTCAACACGGATCAGGTAATGTATAATGCACCACACTTCCGGGTATACGGGTGGGGGGTGGTGGGACACGGGGAACGGGGCGATTCACAGACATAACATACATTACAAAGTTGTATAACTTTGTAATGTGTGTTATTCTGTGAATAATTTGAGCGCCGCACTACCCCTTTAAGGACCACAGCAACGAAGCTTCATGGTTCCACATAATGCCAGGACTCTAGCACAACATTGCCCATCACACTGCCCCCGCCTTCATGTCTTCTTCCCATTGTGCATCTTGGTGCCATCTATACCCTAAGTAAGGGACGCACACGGAGGCAGACTAAGGGTCCTATTCCACGGAGCGATAAGCTGCCGATTATCGCTTCGTGAAACAGAGAACGATCAGCCGATGATCGTGTCTTCGACTGATCATTTATTTAGGTTCGAACCTAAGATCGGGCACCGACCGTGCATTGCTGCGTGGAATAGAAATGCGCAGCGGGCCACTGACGATTCCACAAGCGCCATGCTTTACACAGGCATGTTCCAGGGCTTCTCCTGCGCTCCTTCCTCCCCCTGGTCCTGCGCGCAGCAGCAGCTTCGGTGTGGCCTGTCTTAGTTGACAGACCGCTCAGCCAATCACTGGCCAGGAGCGGATTTGCCTGAGCGGTCTGTCAGCTCAGACAGGCGGCACTGAAGCTGCTGCTGCGCGTTGGACCGGGAGGAAGAAGGAGGGCAGGACAAGACCTGCAAGATTTTTATGTTAAGTATGGTGTTTAAACAAGGGCTGCAAGGACATCGGTAACAATATCCCTGCAGCCCTAACTAAACGATTATTGGGCCGTGTAATAGGCCCAGCAAACGAGCGCCGATCTAGTAGATCAGAGCTCATTTACATTATTGATCGGCCCCTTTACATTATTGATCGGCCCCTCATCGGCCCGTGGAATAGGACCCATGCACATAATAGAAAACATGACCCATCAGACCAGTAATCTTTTTCCATTGCTTCAAGCACCAGTTCTGTACTGACACAGACCCCTTCGGTGGTGGACAGGCCTAACATGCTGACCGGTCTGCGGGGCCCCATACACAACAAGCTGCAATTTCCTGTGTGATCTGACTCTGTTTTTCGACAGTTTGCTCTACAGCAGCTCTTCTCTGGTATCAAATCAGATGGTTTAAGGCTCTATTACACGGGCCGATTGAGAGGATCAAGTGAGCTAGCTTGCTCTTCGGTCCCTGCCGGCGCTATTACACTATGCATGTTGGCTGATCGTTGTTTTCTATTACATAAATCGATTATCAGCCGTAACGGGCGATAATCACTTTGTGTAATAGGGCCTTTAGCCTTCATGCTTCCCACACACACCCATCAATGAGCCTTGGGCCCTATGACCTTGTCCCAGTTTGTCCTTCATTAGTCACATTTGGTAGGTACTGACCACTATATACCATGAACACCAGACTAGCCGTCTAAGAGATGCCCTTATCCTGGCATCTACACATCACTTGTCATAGTCAAGCAGATCCTTACACTCGCCCATTTTATTTCTGCTTCCAACATCAACTACAAGAACTTACCCGTTATTTGCTCCTAATATGTTACCACCCCCCGACTGCTAGGGACAGAAGCCACTGTCAGCAGATGCATATCTAGCTTATTCACTTCACCTGTAATGGATTTACTATCATGGCTGATTGGTTTAGGTAGTTTTACGGCCCTGTAGATCAGCGTTTGTGTACTGAGGCTATTACAAACACTCATTATGGTGCCTGTAGCCCATGTTGGCTTTTGCTGCCATCATTTGAAAGTCAATCTTCCCCTTTAACAGGGATGGGAAACCTTTAAGCCCAAGGCTGTTGCAAAACTACAATTCCCATCATGCCTGGAAAGCCAAAGGGGATGTCACTCAGGTTTCCGACAATACTGGATGGCTGATCTGTCTAGTAATACAGCACTAGGGATAAAGGCTTTTCCTCCCATTGAAAAACAACAGTCCTCCCTACAGCAGCCTGGCATGGCTGACAACAGGGAACAATAGATTACAGTGGACCGTTGATCCTATGGACATAACAGCATGATGCAATAGACTAGCCCTGTGTGCTTTAAGTATGTATTCCTAGTAGCCGAGCTGCATTTAGAAGGAAGAAATACAAGAATGTACTTGCAGCAATAAAAGGCAGCGGCAGCCTCCCACCCCTACGGTGTCTGCAGCGAGTGAGGCGGCCGGCCGTCAATCATGTGCGCTCGGTATGTAGTCACATTTTCATAGGCTTCGGCAGGCATCGCTCCCAGTCAAGCCTGAACATGGAAACAAAATGTGAAATATCTGCATTTCACAGATAAATGGGGTGGGGGAGGCAGCGTGACACATCGGACGACGCTGAGCTATACGTCCTTCTATATGTATCCCAATGCCACCATCTACAGATTTGAGGGATAAGAGGTATGGTCACCACTGCCAACAAGGGAATAAAACAGAACAAATCATGACGTAGTCTATGGACCTTGTGTAACCAGTGGGTGAACATACGCCAGGGGTAAGGAACCTTTGGCCCTCCAGCTGTTGCAAAACTACAATTCCCATCAAGCCTGGGCAGCCAGAGGCCGTCCAGGCATGATGGGAATTGTAGTTTTGCAACAGCTGGAGGGCCATGGGTTGTTTACCATTGCATTAGACGGTCAAAGGCTGTCCGGGCAGGATGGGAATTGTACTTTTGCAACACTTAAAAGGCCCAACACTTAAAGGGTTGTGTATTGCTGCATTAGATGGTCATTGGGTATATGGTGGTCCTCATGACTCTCCTCTAAATCCAGATATTGCAGGAGAGAATGATTGGATATGCTACATTTCATCTTACCAAACCTCTTGCTGTTGGGGTTATAAGGGGCTTAGCCCCCCCTACTGCCCCCCATTCATCACCTTGTCTGGCAGGGATAGCCATTATACGTGTATGCTCAAACATCTGGAACTGGGCTAGGAAATCGTCTTTCATTATAGCGAATCGATATTTGCATGCTGCAGACACTGACATCCCCTTTTAGAGGGCGACCCCCTCTATAAATTCAGTTGAGTGAATGCATACATGCAATACATTTTCTCACGTCAAGATCCAATCCTATCCGGAGTCACACAGGGCGAGAATAGAACGGTGCGTTAAAAACCCCAAACTCCATTGCAGTCAGCCTGGTCCATGTTTGTGCATTTGAGATATAGAGGAAGGTTTTAAAACACGAAAGACATCAGTGATATCACATGAATGTGTCCGGAATTACATGTATACAGTATGCGTGGCTATCTCATGGAGGTCATATTGGAGCAGTCCTAGCCCCTGGACTCTTTCCACGTATTGACTTATTTCAGAAACCCAATGATCGTACGTGCGAATTGTCATTGCTGGGGAGGCATCTGCCCATGGTGTCTGACAGAGAGAAGGCAGATTACAGCTGCTATCAATAAACCAGAGGGGCTGATGATATAGAAGGGATGTCAGGGCAGGCAGAGCTCCGGGACATGAATGTGTATTGTGAGCACCAGGTTATAAGGGGTCTGTGTTGCACTTGAAGGGAAGACCCCAAATTTTGACATCTCTGCTATGGCAAAACTACAACTCCCAGCGTGCCTGGAAAGCCAACTGCTGAGAGTTGCAGTTTCACAACACTGAAGAGAGCCACACACACACATATATATATATATGTGTATATATATAATTTTTTTATACACACACACTTTATATAATTATACACACATATATAATGTGTGTGTGTATAAAAAAAAATATATAATTTTTTTTATACACACAAACACACATATATATATATTTATTTATTTTTTACACACGCATATACATACGTACATACACACACACACACACACACACACAAATGGGAGGAGAAGTACAGTCATCAAGCAACAATCCAGAACCATCCTGTCCGGACGGAATTCATTCTCATTCATGGATCTGATGATTTTAAGGATAACTATTATTACCCTGTACTTAGCCACACTACACACTATGGCGACGCCTCCTTCTGATTGGTCACGGAACCGCCTGGGGTAATAATCCTATTTAAAGTGAACTTGTCACCAGACAGGTTTGCTGTCAACGACAAGTATCTATTAGATAACCAAAAAAAAAAAAGACAACCTTTGACAAATAGGCATCTCATTGATACCAGTAGCTCATAAGGGCTCGGCTGTGTTGGGCACACCCATAGTCAATGAATGGAGCGGTGGTCGAGTATGCGTCGCTTTATTCTTCTATACATTCCACTCTTTGTAGTCAAAAACCCAGTGTTTCCCTAAGATGTATTCATAAGTGGACAACCCCTTTAAGAGAGAGAATAGGATACAGTTTTTTGGTAGCCTATTGGCTACTAATGGAGAAAAAGTTATATAGGCATTATTAATAATTGAAATGTAAGTTGCCATTTTCTGGATCCACCATTCGGCCTCTTTTAGGTTAATGTGGCTGACTCACTGCATAATAAAAGTTTTGTAACTTTTTAATATACTTGGACAGCAAACTAATTTAGGAAATTATGAGGTGTCGGCTCGGTGTATACGAGTGTGTAATGGGATGAATTACACGGTAGAGCCAAAACCATTATCAAATCCTTTACGAATACAATATGCGGGGTCCTGACCACCCCCTTCATGTGGATGGCGATATACCACAAGTACAGTGATTTATATAAGAGGTGTAACGTCTCTAAGGCCTGTACACCTGTTACCACCAAGAGATATTGGTAAAATCTGCAGATGTGAACGGGACCTAATAGGAGAAAGATGAGCAAATCCTCCACACTAGGAAAAAGATAATCCTAAAGGGTGTGTTTACACTGATTGGATGAGCAGGACACCAGAGAGCCACAGAAGCAGGCTGGAGCATGGACAGGTAAAGTACTCACCTGGCCATGGTGGGTTAAGGGGGAGGGGGTTTACATACTTGCAGCATAATGAAAATTTTGCTACCAGTAGGTATACCCATACAAACTGACAGTACTGGAAATGCAGCAGATTTTGATGCAGAACTCGCAGATGGAAAGCCACTGCGATTCCGGAGTATTCCAATCTCAACTTATATAATTATACTTGTCAAGTTTAATATTTCTGCAAATACATTCATTTAGCAAACTTTCCTCCTGCTCCTCTTTCCCTCCTATTGTTGACAGCTCGTTGTCTAGGTTATCGACCACCCGTCTGCTCTAAAAGCTGGCATCAGCCAATCACTGCCAGACTTGATATGCTCCGCCCCCACCTGCTCAACACAGGCTGCAGGGGAGGCAGGAGGGGTAACAGAAGGATGATGCACAGAAGGGGACATATACAAAATGGGGACTACCTGCAGAGGGGATGTATACAGTATGGGGGAACAGCTACAAAAGGGGGAGGGAGGTATACAGTATGGAGGCCTTACTACAGGGGAGCTTACAGTATAGGAGCCAAACAACAGTGGCAGCTGACTACTATATATATGTAGTAGTGGAGCTAAATAGATCTATCCATGCTAACATTTTTCACTGAAAATAAGTCCTAGCCCCTTTGTTAAGAGAAAAAGAAAAAAAAAATACTCTTTATTTTCTGAGAAACATCGCACATAGTTACATAAGCAGAAATACGCTGTCCTGGACTACAACTCTCATCGTGCTGCAGGGTAGCAACACAAGACCATACAAAATGAAAGTCAAATACTGAAGGGTTAAAGTGGTTGGTTAGGACTAGGCAAACATGGCTGTCTCCACCCCCCCCCCACCTTCTTAAAAACAGCTCCCTACCTGTCCACAGGTTCTTTGTGGTACTGCAGTTCAGCCTCAATCACTGGCCCGAGCTGCAATACCAGAAACAACCTGTGGAATCATGGGGTGTAGTTTTTGGAAGATATACGTTTTTTCTAGTTTTGGTCAACCTCTTGGTACAAAAATGGCTGTAACAACCTTTCAAAGGATTAACCTAGGATTAGAGAAAAAAAAAAAAATGCTACTTTATTCCTAAAAACAGTGCACCACCCGAGGACGAGGGTGGCACTGTTTAACCAAGAATAGGGCAAATATTGATGGGAGGCGCGTATACATCGCTACGGTATATACTGCAGCTGGATTTATCAAAATTTATGTTCAGACTGTGACTTTAAAGCAATGACTACAACTCCCAGCATGCTGACAGGTATTCATAAAAATGAATGTGTACGTTGCAGTAAATGTAAAACAGATTGTGCCTTAAAAGCCATGATCTCCGACCTGTGGTAAAACTACAGCCGATCAAGTGCCACAGGTTGCTGCACTGAAAGAAGGAAACAATGTGAACCTGCACCATACACTTGGCCTGTCTGCAGACTATTGCTCCTGCTGCATGCAGACTATTGCCCTTGCAAATCTAATAGTCTCAATATACAAAATTTATTTAAAACACTTGCAACATTACTTCCCCTCCCCCTACCATGCAAACGCTTTACCTCTCATGTTACACACCACAATAAACTAAAGCCCAGGTACAAAGCATTCACAAAAGAGAAAAAAAAAAAAAAAAAAAAAAAAAAAAGGAGGTGGGTAGAATCGTGGATCCACCAGTCATGCACCGGAGAATAAGGAGTCCAAATAAAGAAACTAGTAGGGATCATTGAAATGGTCGTGTCCTAAGCGAGAGCCATGATTTATGTATAATTCATGTGATCAAGGCGATCACCACCAACAAATAGGTTGGGGGCGGGGTATAACGTGATGCCGGAGAGAGACCGGGCATAATGTGACATTGGCGTGGAGGTCTTGTCTGTGTCTGGTGGAAGCGAGCCCCCCTACCGGCCCACCTCCCCCCCCTTGGATAGCGATTTCACATCCTTTGACATAAGCAGAGCTTGAAGGGGGAGGTGGAGGAGGAGGAGAAGAAAGGCAGCTATGTATCCCTGATCATTAAAGGGTTAAAGAAGAGCGCGTCCTTGCTGGTGGGGAGGGGGGGGGGGGGGGTCTGGTTATCCGCCAGGGAGCTCAGGGGTTAAGCCGCCCGGCACTTCCTGCTTTTCTTTCTCAGCCTTCACAATGGCTATTTATTAATGGAGCCTTTACTATTGTACGAGGAAGAAGAAGAAGAGGAGGAGGAGAAGGAGGGGGGGGGAGGTGGAAGGAAAAAAATGCAACTCACCGCGGATATAGAGCAGGGCTGCTGGCTGGAAGGGGCCATTGGAATTCGCTGCGTCTACCACCATCCTGCTTGCAGGTCCGTTACATGTCAGCATCAAAGAAAACCCATCAGACGGCAGGGCATCAGAAAACCCCCAGCGTACTCCTTAAGGCAGCGATCCAGACTCCATTTTAGTTAGAAAAAAAAAAGAAAAGAAAAAAAAAAAAGAAGGGGAAAAAAAAAAGAAAGGAAGCAGGCAGGTCTGCAGCTGGAGGGAACAGGGCTGGAGCCGGTGATGTCACCAAACAGGAGGCGGCCGATTGGCTGGCCACAGCAACTGAAAATGACACTAAAAACTACAAATAGAAAGGGAGATATGATTGGATGCCGATGGATAACAGGGGTGGGGCAGGGACAGGCGCCGCCTCCATTCAAGTGTAACTTTTTTTTTAATCTTAATCCATGACACTGGGGGAAGCAGAGGTCAGAGGTGCTGGGGGCCTAACAGTAGCACAACAAGCCCCGGGAGGGGACCCATCCGAACAAGCCCCCTCCTCCATAAACTATGCTCAGAGATAGCAACGGAAGGGATAAGAAGGGGTTAAGGGAGAGTTCACCGTCTACACAGTAAGGAAGGGAAGGTGAGTGCTGCCCCCGCAACAATGTATCCACCACACAGAAGTGATATCAAGTATCTAATCTGTATCCAATGCACATGAGTGACACAAAGTACTTATGTCCTGTATCCACCGAGTGACACAAAGTATCTAACCCGCAAAAACGTATCCACCACACAGAAGTGATACCAAGTATCTAATATCCTGTATCCGCTACATAAGTGACACAAAGTAATGTCCTGTATCCACTGCACAGAAGAGATACAAAGTATCTAATGTCCTGTATCCACTGCACATGAGTGACACAAAATATCTAATGTTCTGTATTCACCGAGTGACACAAAGTATCTAATGTCCTGTATCCACTGCACAGAAGAGATATAAAGTATCTAATGTACTGTATACAATGCACAGAAGGGGCACAAAGTATCTAAATGTTAAAACAAAACAAACAATACACAGTAAATAAAGTCTTTAAAAGTGGTCTCCAGCTGTTGCAAAACTACAACTCCCAGCATGCCCTGACAGCCCATGATAAATTCCCTTATGTTTTTTTTTTTAGCAATAGCCGTGTTCTGTAACTTGTAGCTGTAACTTCCAGAATGCCCCGACAACCCATGGGCTCATCTAGAACACTATCCAACTACTTCTGACTCTCCAGTGGTTGATGAACTACAACTCCTATCATGACCTGACTGGAACATGTAGTTTTGCGCCCCAGATTGGTGAACATAGCATGCATCTTCATATAACTACAACTTCATACAAGTGATGAACAGTCTCAAATCTGCAACTTACAAGCTCTCTGGATTTTGCAAAACTACAACTCTCAGCATGCCCTGACACATGCTGGAGAAAACAAAAACACAACAACAATTAAGCATTTCTTAGGGTCCTATTACATGGCCTGATGGGAGCCCGATAAAAACTGTAAACGAGCGCCGATCTGCTAGATCGGAGCTCATTTATTGGGCCTATTACACGGCCCGATAATCGTTTAACAAGGGCCGCATGGACATCCTTACTGATGTCCTTGTAGCCCTTGCTTAAACTGCATACATCATGTATCCATGGTCCAGGGCTCCTCTTGCGGTCCGCTTCTCCGCGGGTCCCGCACGCTGCAGCTTCAGAGCGGCCTGTCTTAAGGCCCTATTCCACAGAACAATTATCGGCCGTATTCAGCCGATAATCGTCCCATGTAATAGAGGGCAACGATCAGTCGACATTGTTCATGTTGGCTGATTGTTGCGTTGCTTGTTTTTCAAACGTGTTGAAAAACAATCGACTGATATAGCAGCGATCTGCTGCCGTCGCTCCGTGGAATAGGAGTCCTGCAGTGATTGGCTGAGCGGCCTGTCCACTCAGACAGGCCGATCTGAAGCTGCAGCGTGCGGGACCCGGGGAGAAAGCGGACCGCAAGAGGAGCCCTGGACCATGGATAGGTAATGTATGCACTTTGGTGCCCGACAATTATAGGTCTAAACCTATATCAACGATCAGCCGATGATGGTTGTCATCGGCTGATCATTTTGTTTATTACACTGAATGATAAATCGGCCAGATAGGGCCGGTTCGGCTGATTATCGTTCCGTGTAATAGGGACCTTAGGCTCCGTTCTAGTCACACTCTCTCTTGAAGGTAAATCAAGACTTCCCTTTCATTTCAGCAGTTCAGTGCTTTCCTGCTGTGATGCAATTTCTTACATTTCTCTTCACGCAGCCCCCTGCAAAGCCAGTGCATCAGGAACCCCTTTAACCACTCCCACCACATGCCATCTATAGAAGTGTTCTGTAATTCATCCTTCAGCATCATGCTAGCCTGCTCTTCATTGCCACTGACATAGCAGTAAGGAATAGATGCTGTGCTACTGGCTAACAGCAGGTCTCTGCAAATTGAGAGAAAGAGAAATAACTGAGCACCATGGAAGGGACTCACAGGGACTCAATAACAGCAGTGACGTCACAAACATCACATTGCCTCCATTTTGAAGGCTTAGGGTAGGCTTTAGTGGCGCTCTCTGGATTTAAGTCCATCAGATTTAGGGTGGGTTCACTTCCCACTCGTACCCACTCAAGCCATTAAATCTGCTGCAGATCGTGCACATGTGAACGCACCCTAAAGAGGTTACTATTTAAATAAACGTTACTGCTAGAGCTAGAAACACACGGCTCCATGTTGTAGCAGGACACCTTCGGAGGCCTCATACACGCACATGTGACTAGATGCGAGTAAGCCGGTGACTCTTCATTAGGTAATGAGGAGAATGAGGAGAACGGAGGCCGCTTCATTGAGTAATGAGACCTGATCATAATTTCACAACTCTATCAGTGCAGATTACCAGCCAGCTCAGCCGACTGACATCACTGCAATGATTAAAAGCGTAAATGACTCAAATCCCGCACAACCTGGAAAGCCGAGGCCTCGGAGCAGCACAGCAGAAGGCTGGGGCCGGTCACTGCCCTGCCACATAAGATGATCAACAGAGATCAGCAGAGAAGACATAACATGATCACAGCTCCAGGGTCTCTACATCATATACCATTAGCAGGTATACTTGTATCCCCTTCACCCATACAGCCAAACACTGGGTGTCGGAGATGCTGCAGCACATTAGACAGTACATTTGCTGAAGAGAAAAAAACCTGAAAGAATATTTAGCAGGAAAAATAGCACCAACATCCTCAGCTCTGGCATCCCATGTTAGTTCACATTCGTCTGGTGATCCGGACAAACGTGAACCCTATCCCCATGTTGGGGCCAGATAAGACAAACTGGGCAATGTTTTTTAATCTGATGCCACCAAGTTGGATGGCAAATATCCCAGACATGTGCATAAAGCCTAAGGGTACTATTACACTGAGCGATTTTTAACGATTAACAATAAACGATCGCAAACGAGATTGTTTATCGTTAACCTGAAATCGTTCACCACATTACACAGAACGATAATCATTAGTTACGATAGTTATTGCGATCGTTACTATGATCGTTTATTCCTTCTGATCCCAGAAAAACAATGGACAATGTGCAATTACACTGAACGATTAGGGAAAAAACGCAGAACTTGAGCAAGCGAACGAACGTGGAATTACAGCAAACGATTAACGATAATTTTAGGTTCAGATCTAAATAAGCGATCAACGACATATGAACGATTTTTCGATCGTTGCCTGCAATTACACAGAACGATTATCGTTTAAATTGGAACGATTATACGATTTTTTGCACGATAATCCTCACAATAATAGGGCCCTTGGAGGCTACACATGTAATACACAGTAAGAGTACTATTACACGAAGCTTTTATCCGCCGTACCTGGTCAATATTCGATCGGACTTAAAGCTCATGTTGGAAGGCAATGATTTTTGTTTTCAAACATAAACCAAAATCACGATAGCAATGGTCTGCTGCTCATTGCTCTGTGTAACCGGAGCGGTGGTAGCAGCAGACCGCCGCTCTAGTCTATAGGCCATCCCTATCTAAAGATCGTCCAGACAGGCAGCCCCTCCCACTGCTTCTCGGCACTCACTCGCTCCTAATATTGTGCCGTGTACTACGGCCCTAAGGAAAGGACATACATACACACACACACAGACATGGATGTCATTGGATGACACTCAGAGTTCATTCGGCCCTCCAGCTGTTGCAAAACTACAATTCCCATCATGCCTGGACAGCCTGTGTGTAAAATATAGGGATAGGTGGCCCAGAAAACTATATAGGTTTATATATGAATGAGCCTGGGCACATATAATAAAATAGGGACAAAGCAAGAAAAAAGTTGCATAGGATTTAAAAAAAAAAAAAAAAAAAAAAAAAAAAAAGAGAAAAGAC
This sequence comes from Dendropsophus ebraccatus, assembly GCF_027789765.1. Classification (NCBI taxonomy): domain Eukaryota; kingdom Metazoa; phylum Chordata; class Amphibia; order Anura; family Hylidae; genus Dendropsophus; species Dendropsophus ebraccatus. The sequence goes on along the minus strand of NC_091466.1, from coordinate 68,245,571 downwards.
AGGGTCTTTCTAAAGGAACGCCAAAGGAAGAGAGAATGTCCCAGGCACAGAGTCTATTGAATCATTTGACGTTCAGCCGGACATGGTGAAGCTTTCAAGTCTGGAATATCCAGGTCTGCGGTGGGACACCTATGGCACTCCAGCTGTCGTAAAACTACAATTCCCATCATACCTGGGCAGCCAAAGCTATATCTTTAGTTGCCCAGACATGATGGGAATTGTAGTTTTGCAACAGCTGGAGGGCAGAAGGTTCGTCACCCCTGCCCTAAATGGTCAGCAGGTAACAGATGGGAAACAATGCTCGCTGGGGGAAGAAGGTAAGTTACATCAACATGGGGTTTCTATTCGCCTACTGTCTGTGGGAGGCTTTAGCAGAGCTCTCTCTGGTTTTAGGTCCATCAGATTAAAGGGGTTGTACAATTTAAATAACCCTCACCAGTAGGGCTAGAAACTACACGAAACCTCACCTGCAGCAGCACTGAACCCTCCACTTATATCCAATCTTGAGGGCCCATAAGGAGAGGCGATCCGTCCTCCAAATTAGACAAATGCTAAATGTTCACATGATTGACAGAGTCCAGTAACCAGAGTGGACAGCACCACACATCACCATTATCATGTCTATTTGGATCTATAGATCTGTGGTCAGGCTGGACTTGCGGCTGTAATATGGACACAGAAAGGCTGTATTACACTTCTGGTATAGTAGGGGAGGTAGGCTTGGACCTCCGGAGTCCGTTAGACCTAATTTTGTGAAGGTCTAAGGGTGCCTTCACACACACAATGGATCTGCAGCAGATCCGCAGATTTTATGGTGCAGATTTGATGCTGTGTTCAGTCATTTAGATCAAATCAGCCGCGGATCTGCTGCAGAAAATCCGCTGCGATACGGTGTGTGTGAAGCTACCCTAAAACTCGCTTCAACTCCACTAGAAAGTTTAGGTCAGTCTGGGAACAATAGACCTGAGCGACCAAGATCACTGGAGTGACAGACATGTCTGAGGGAATTAAAAGGGTTATCAAGCAAAAATCTTTTTCTTTCAAATCAAATGATATCAGAAAGTTATATAGATTTGTAATTTACTTCTATTAAAAAACATCTCCATTCTTCCCATACTTATCAGCTGCTGTATGTCCTGCAGGAAGTCTGACACAGTGCCCTCTGCTGACATCTCTGGCCGAGACCTCTCCTGCTCTGGACAGTTCCTGTCTCGGCCAGAGATGTCAGCAGAGAGCACTGGGTCAGACTTCCTGGATGACATACAGCTGCTGATAAGTATGGGAAGACTTGATATTTTTTAATATAAGTAAATTAAAAATCTATATAACTTTCTGACACCAGTTGATTTGAAAGAAAAAGATTTTCGTTGGACAACCCCTTTAAAGGGTGCCTTCACACCTACCGTATCGCAGTAGAAAATCCGCTGCGGATCCGCAGCAGATTTAACTAAATGAATGAACACAGTATTAAATACGCACTGTCAAATCCGCTGCGGATCCGCAGCAGATTTGTAAGTGCGGATTTAGTGCTGTGTTCATTCATTTAGTTAAATCCGCTGCGGATCTGCAGCGGATTTTCTACTGCGATACGGTAGGTGTGAAGGCACCCTAAGGAGGGATCATCCAGCCCCTACCTGTGGATTTTGATGCCGTTTTGCTACAACAAGGAGTTAAAGGGGTTATCCAGTGCTACAAAAACATGGCCACTTTCTTCCAGAGACTCTTGTTTCCAGCTTGTGCGGGGTTTTGTTTCTCAGTTGCATTAAAGTGAATGGAGCTTAATTGCCTCTGGAAGAAAGGGGCCATGTTTTTGTAGCAATGGATAACCCCTTTAAAGGGGTTATCCAGCGCTACAAAAACATGTCTATTTTCCCCCTACTGTCTCCAGTTTGGGTGGGGTTTTGAAACTCAGTGCCATTGAATTAAATGGAGCTTAATTGCAAACCACACCTGAACTGGAGACAACAGTGGGGGAAAAAGTGGCCATGTTTTTGTAGCGCTGGATAACCCCTTTAAGTACACATTAAGTCAGTGGGAAATAATTATTGGCAACTGATTTAGCAGGCAAATTCACTACCCAGGTATCCAACATGTGACTCCACCCACCCGATAAGCGACCCCCCAAGAACTGGTGCTCCCCCTTCTCATATGTAATTGGAGCCACCGCTGGGCATGAGTCCTACCACTATTGAGACTCTATGGTGCTAACTGGGAACGTAAAGTACTATGTCCGGGTAACTATAGCAATCCCACAGCTGAATGGAGAGGCAAACTAGCATGTGTAACCATGAGGGTGGCAGTGGCCAGACTCCCACAGTTTACAAACTTCACCTGTCCTGTGCTCTTTGTCGGAGGAACCCTTTAAATTCACGTACTGTTTTCCTACCACCTCCGCCAGAGGTTTGCTCCAAGCATCTACTAATCTTTCAGCAAAAACATCTTTTTCTCACGTTGCTTCTGATTTTCATCCCAGGTAACCTCGGGCCATGACTCCTTGTTCTTCTTTTTGGCTGCATATTATCAGTCCCATTCATCTCAATGGGGATGTTGCTGCAGGTCTTATTCTAATAAATGGGACAACACGCTGCAGGTGAACATACCCAAAAAGTAATAAGGATATTAACCCTTTACAAGCAGGAGCAGCCCTTTGCAAGCAGTCATAACCTCCATGGAGGGGGGTGTCACCTTACAAACCCTGGCATCATGATGGTGGTCACTACAAATCACAAAAGGAGCAGGATAGATTGTCTATATTCACCCACAGCAGGGCAAGGATATCGATATAGAATATATGCAGCTCCCCTTGATACAAAGCATAAAATAAAGCCATTACACAATGCAGTAAATCTGCACTCGTCTACTGGACACTAATCCTCGGCTGCGCGGCGAGCTCAGGTAACGTGGGGATACGGCTATTTCTGGAGGATAATACAGGGTCGGTGTTTTGATGGTTTTCAGCTGCTGTCTGCGTGAAGCTTTCATGGCACTGACTTCTTTCTATCTTCCCTTTCCACAGGACAATGGAATTGATGCATGTCACGTTTCCTCCCTCGCTGGGTCCATTTCCTTCAATTGACTAGCAAGGTTATAAAGGGGACTGAAGCGGTCAGCACCTGCATCTCATCTCCCCAGCGGCAGAACGTGGGGCGAGGTGGCGGGCGGAGGTAATCTTAGACAAATCTGCTACTTAAAGGGGTTATCCAGGATTAGAAAAACATGGCTGCTTTGAGAAACATCATGACTGGATCAGGTTTTGAAACTCCATTCACTTAAATGGAACTGAATTGCAAAGCCTCATGCAAACTAAAAGACAAGAGTGGTGCAGTTTCTGGAAGAAAGCGGACATGCTTTTCAAAATGGAACAGTCTGTTCACATGTTCGTCCAATCATATAGATACCAAAACCCAACACATATCCACCACAACTGTTAAGTGCATAGTCACAGAAAGTTACTACCCATGGACTGCTATCTTGCCCATTCCCCAATAATACGTATTCTCAGCTCACATGAGCATGGAGAAGAGAAGGGAGTAAACTGCTGCCAGACTCCTCTGTTAGTGGCTTATTTCCCAAGAACAAAAGGATAGAGGCAATAAAATCCAACATCGGATTCTTCTTTCCGAATATCTGCTAGCAGGGACGGGGCAGGAGGCTCACATACACATTAGAGCGGCATTTCCCAACCAAGCCAGACTCTCTTTCCACTTGGAGGATAAGTGTGCATGATCACCCAAGTGTGTGTTATGGGTAGGTCAGAGGAATGATGCAGATTTACACCTGACATTAAACCCAACAACCTTCCTGCCCATCGCTATAAACAAAGACAATAAATATTAATACCAATTAGGGTAAAACGGAAGACGTGGCTTTTAATTAAAAGCTTCCTAACTGTGCGTCTCTGCAGGGGGCAGCGCTGAGAGAGGGAGGGGTCCGCTGACTGCCTGCAGCCTATATGTCATCTCCACATCTAACCCAAGGAAAACGACTAAGATCAAGGGTAAGTTATAGGAAGGAGAGGGTAAAACTATAGACACTGACTCAAGACACCATTACCCAGTGACCTGCACTCACTATTCTGCTGGTGAGGTCACTGTGTACATACATTACATTACTGATCCTGTATTATACTGCAGAAATGCACTCACTATTCTGCTGGTGGGATCACTGTGTACATACATTACATTACTTATCCTGTACTGAGCCTGAGTTACATCCTGTATTTCTTTTAATAAAATTTTAAACATAATAAATACAGAAAAACACACTGTATGTAACCAGAACAAAACAAATAGAAAAATTACCAAAACAAAATGAATCCATAATATAAACCACCGGTCCATCCCCACACTCATTTTTCCACACAGACAACCCATATACAATATAATAATATATATATATATATATATATATATATATATATATATATATATATATATATATATACACACACACACATATATATACACACACACACACACACTATAACCAATTTTAGCTAAACGTATTTATATAGGTGTATAGTATATAGTGGTGTATACTATATAGTAGTGTATATAGTTTATTAATACGTGAACTCCCTGGCCCAGTTGCATTGTGCACAACCTAATACCACAGAAATAATTCTATACAAACCAACACCAACTAAACAAGACATCATACACAAATAACCTACAACTAAACAAGACATGATAGAAAAAGAATAACCTACAACTTAATAATACATATAATATTTTTAATTTTTTTATACTGTATTATACTCCAAAGCTGCACTCACTATTGGTGAGTGGGGTCACTGTGTACATACATTACATTACATTACATTACTGATCCTGTATTATACTGCAGAGCTGCACTCACTATTCTGCTGGTGTGGACACTGTACATACATTACATTACTGATCCTGTAATATACTGCAGAGCTGCACTCACTATTCTGCTGGTGTGGTCACTGTGTACATACATTACATTACTGATCCTGTATTATACTGCAGAGCTGCACTCACTGCTCTGGTATGCTGGTGGAGTCAGCTAAGCCACTTATTGATTGCTTTCAATAAGAATGAGTAGAATTATGAATGCATCTCTTCAGTATAACACAGAACGCTACTGACTATAGCCTGTCTATTTGATCCCTGTTGCTCTCCACCCAGGAGACATCTATCATGTCTCCCTTGTACCTTCCCCATCAGCTTTCTGACATTAAGCCACAGCCAGAGCAATGGAGAGAGGGGAGACAGAAGAGCAGCCCGGAGGCTCAAACCCTGAGAGCCAACTGGACATGTGACATCTGTGCGAGGTCGGACAGGGAAGAACAAAGTGGAAATCCTGTGACTAGACCGCCCAGTCTGCTCATTAAAATGACTGCATGCACTGTCGGCCATGACACCCTGGGGGTTGTAGTTTCTATAAATTGAGGAACACTGATGTGAGCCATCAGAGCCTGTAAACTCTTTCACTTCTTGTTCTCTAAATAGAGACCTGCTGATGTTCAGCCGATGGGTCCTGTAGCTAAAAGTCTCAACAAATCAGCTGTTGTAGCTGGGGATAGCAGGCGGTAGAAGAAACATGGTGTTTGTGGAAAGGGCAGCCATATTCCATGGAGGGATCAGTAGAGGTGTCACTGGCAGGGTCCCCTCTATGAGGTCCGTATGATGCTGTACATTCACTGCTGTTCTCCACAGCTGGGTATGAGCATCAGCCTTTGGGGTCACTGATGCATGGTATCACTTGCTCCATGTTGTGTAAACTGACCAGGAAGCACGTGTGTGGCTGACGTACTCCAGGCCGCACAGGCTATAAATACACTCCTGACTGGCAGGTAACACTGGTTTTATTTTCCCATATAACATTTTCCACATAAAAGCCTTCTCTGATTCCTGTGTGTGCTGCCACCTAGTGTTCAATCTGTGCACAGCTAAGTGACTATTTATTTTCTAAATAAAAGCCATGACACAGGATAGGTGATGAGTGGGAGTGCTGATTAAAATACAGAAGGTCTTTTATCCTCCAACAAGAAGAGAGCGGCAGCTTAGTACGCTTAAGATCTATGGGAGTGCCTGAGATCGCTGCAGACTGCACTATGTTACATTCAGGCAGACATGCCTGACCGTCACTGCTGGACCAGGGCATCCCAGCATTCAGACCTCCAGTGGGTACATGTTTATCATCTACCTGAGGGCAGGTGACCACAGCGTGCCACCCCTTTAAATTAACAGGGTCCATTGCTCTCACTGGTATGCATCATATGTTGGATCAAGCAGAGCCACACGGATTGTTCCTAACTAAAGCCCCAATGTGAACAGAGCCTTAAAGGGACCTGCAGCCAACCAAAAAATTTGCTGTTACTACCATTAAACAGCTACAGTTTCTTGATACACCATCCCGTTCGTGAGTTATGTGTGTCTTTAGAGTTTGTTCAATAGTCAGATGGGCGTGGACATATCACTTGCTAGTCATGCCTATTTTTAAAATTAAAAGGAGAACTCCAGGGAAAGATCATTTTCCAGCAGGCAGGAGTAGGAACATAACAAGTGCTACTTTCTTTTCCCTGTGCCTCCGCAGTGCAGCACTTCTGCCCAAACTCCTTCTTCCCCGAAGTGATGTGTAGTGGGAAAGTACCCCACCTGGCTCATGGTCTCACCTTAGTAGGCAATCCTTCAGCCGAGTCGTTCCGCCCCTTCAGAAGCAGATCCAGGAGCTTCGGACTCTTTGGGCCCTATTACACAGAACGATTATCGTTTAAATTCAAACGATAATGATTTTTCGCACGATAATCGCCCTGTGTAATAGGGCCCGTAGAGTCCGAAGCTCCTGGATCTGCTTCTGAAGGGGCGGCACGACTCAGCTGAAGGATTGCTGACTAAGGTGAGACCACCTAAAATTATCGTTAATAGTTAGCTCTAATTCCACATTCGTTCAGTGCAATTGCACATCATTTATTGTTTTGCGGGGATAAGAAGGAATAAACCATCTTAGTAACAATCGCAATAACGATCGTATCCAACGACCATCGTGTCTAATATCGTGAACGATTTCAGGCTAACAATAAACATCTTGCTTGACAACAAAAATCTTGTCTGCGATGGTTTATCGTTAGCCGTTAATCATTAAAAATCGCTCCGCGTAATAGGACCCTTAGTTTACACCCAACTGACTATTAACTGAATGGACAAACAGTAAACCTAGAGAATATTGAGAAACTGTAATAGGAAGCATAATCAGGACATCTCAGACTATTTCAAGGTAGTAACAACCCTATTTGGGGTTGGCTACTAATAAATAAATCTGGTAATAATAATAAAAAAATATATTATATATATATATATATATATATATATATATATATATATATATATATATACACACACATACACACACACACGCAGGATCAATGCACACAGAGTTTGTTTATACAGCAGTCTGCTGTATACACAACGCCGCAGAGGTCTGCTGTATACACAAAGCCGCAGAGGTCTGCTGTATACACAAAGCCGCAGAGGTCTGCTGTATACACAAAGCCGCAGAGGTCTGCTGTATACACAAAGCCGCAGAGGTCTGCTGTATACACAAAGCCGCAGAGGTCTGCTGTATACAAAAAGATGCAGAGGTCTGCTGTATACACAAAGCCGCAGAGGTCTGCTGTATACAAAAAGACGCAGAGGTCTGCTGTATACACAAAACAGGGAGATAAACATTTTATTTTTGCAAAATACCTCCAATTTCTCCCTTTTAAAGCTGCTGACTCGGCTCACTGTATAATAAAACAGGGCATCCAAGACCTGGCAATGCCCTCCAGCTACGGAGAACCGTACTGCTACTAACCCTCAGGACACGGGCCTCATTGTCAATTACATGGCACACACAATGGAGCCTTAAATAATGAATCCCTCTCGCAGGATGACACAAAGGTCGCCAGTGTGCACTCTGTGAATTAAAGCAGATGCCCCAGTCACATGCCCACTTCTTATTAATCAGGTGCCATGAACTACAATTGTAAAGCAGAAAAAGGCTTTAGACACCTGCCAAATGCACAGCGGATCAATCTATCTGGTGTCTATGAGTTGTCTTTACGTCAATAACACTTTCGGCCTCCATCAAGTGAACAAGCACCAATGAATAGGCTTGTCCTATGTGCCAGAAACTTGCCTAATACTGTATATTGCTAACGTAACGTGAACGCAGCCTCCTCAGGCCGTATGATGATGTATGAAGTTACTTCGGCGAGCAAAACTCATTTCAGCATTGTCATAAAATATATTGTATTAATCACCAATGCTTTACAGCCCTGGAGGAACGGATCAGGATGATGAACCGCAACCACAACAAGTCAGACATCTACAGCGAACATGGAGAGAAAGACAAGATAAAGAGATGCAATATGGGAAACCCATCATTTACAAGCACTGAGGAAAGGCTTCACATACAGTATATATCAGTAGAATGTGCCTGTCATATACATCCAGCAATCTCAGGAGTAACAAATATAATATATGCAGAGAATATACAAGACCATAAAAAGCTGGTGGGAAATTGCTTGAAAACTGTTTTAGAAGGAGGAAAAGAAGTCTTCTCTATATACAGACAAGGGCATTGTTCATACCCAATATATGCTGACAGTACCCGATACCCAACAGATGTATCCTGACAGTACCAATACCCAACAGATGTGTCCTGACAGTACCAATACCCAACAAATGTGTCCTGACAGTACCCAACAGATGTGTCCTCATAATACCCTATAACCAACAGATGTATCCCGACACATATATCCCGACAGTACCCGACACCCAACAGATGTATCCTGACAGTACCAATACCCAACAGATGTGTCCTCAAAGTACCCTATAACCAACACATGTATCCTGACAGTACCCGACACATTTATCCCGACAGTATCCGACACCCAACAGATGTATCCTGACAGTACCAGATATCCAATAAATGTACCCTGAAAGTACCTGATACCCAATAAATGTATCCCGACAGTACCAGACACCCAACTGACGTATCCTGACAGTAACTGATATCCAATGGATATACCCTGACACTAACCAATAAATGTACCCCGACAGTATCCTATACCCAACAGATATACCCTGACACTAACCAATAAATGTACCCTGACAGTATCCTATACCCAACAGATATACCCTGACAGTACCAGATATCCTATAGATGCCTCCTGACACTAGCCAATAACCAATAGAGGCACTATGACTGAAACAAGGAATCTATCTGATCATTTCCCTCTAGACAACCATGAGAAGTCCTGCTGCTGCTTATTTCTCCATTGTGATGTTATTGGATCAATCGTTCTGCAGCAGCTGGAGGGCGACAAGTTGGTGAACAGCAGCATAATAATCCGTGTAATCTAAACTGTATGAACAGAACCGAATCCCAGGTTGAAGAACAAAGCATGTAATGTTAAAAAGTGTCCTTGTCCCTTTAAAAAAACAAACAAAAAACTTTTCATATATCACCCAGACATGGTTGGGGTCTGTATCCAAGCACTTGTCACCACGCTGCAGGATACAGACTCCATTTCAAGTCTATGGAGATGCAGCAAGATGGAGATCACAGTGAGTGAAGTGCTTGTTGAGCCCTTTTCCTGAATCTACCTAACCATTCTTTATAAAATGATAATATAATCATACAATGGGGGTTGCAGGTGTGCAACTGGAGAGCCCCAAGTCGGTGAACATGGCAATGGCAAAATATTGCAGGCAATGTTAATATAACCATATGATGGGAATGATTTTTGCATGACTTATGACTACAGTCAACAGGGATTCCCTTCCTTTAAGGGAATGAAGAGGACCAAGAGGTTATAATACACGGACATCAATATCTATGGACTAGTATGAAGGGAATATGCTAAAGCCCCCAGTACAAACCACGGCTTGGATACCTGGTTACAGCCAGATCCGTATGAGCCTTTATATAATATATTATTATTATTATATATATATATATATATATACACACACACACACACTTACACACACGTACGAGGACGCCACTCCTCTCTAGTGATTAAAGCCGTGCTGCAGGGGTTTATTGGAGGATGTGACAATGCCCCATGGGCTGGGCCTAAATATTCCAACAAAAGAACAGACACTGGATTTAATAGGCTTTACAGCAAAGGACCAAACTTTAACAAAATGAAAGAGGGAAACGGTTAATTTGGCAGATTGTCACACTAAGTCCCAAGCCAAGTGAGGAAGAAAAGCATCAGGGACATGAAGCTGCCCGGCTCACTGCTCTCTCTATAGCAGCAATAAACTCGGAGCTGCTCTTTACTGGCAGAGCGACATACACAGGGATACCATCAATGAAAGGACACCTATCCTTCATATATCAGTGACACGTCACGTTATTTGGTTGTGTCTGTCTGCCCTCTGCTGCATAACATTTAAAGGGGTTGTCCAGCGAAAATCTTTTTCTTTCAAATCAGTTGGTTTCAGAAAATTTAAAGGAAATTACAAATTTATATATTTAAAAATATCAAGTCTTCCCATACTTTTCAGCTGCTGTATGTCCTGCAGAAAATTGTGTATTCTTTCCGGTCTGACACAGTGCTCTCTGCTGCCACCTCTGTCCATGTCAGGAACTGTCCAGAGCAGCAGCAAATCCCCATAGAAAACCTCTCCTGCTCTGGACAGTTCCTGACAGAGGTGGCCATGAACGCAGCCTAACCTCTGGTAACCGCTCCAGTGGAGGACGGGAGAAAGACCACTGGGATGTTGTGACATGTGAATCTTCATCCTGGTGGTCTCCCGTCCCTGCACCAGAACTGTCATTATCTGTATTGTGTGGGCAGCCAGTAGACCTGGATAGACGACTGCTGAGAGAGCTGCTCTCACCAGCTCTCCTCGGTCAGACCTGTCAGTCTATGCCCCGTCCCTGCTGCCCGTGTAGCCAACCCACCATCTGGACCTTTCTATACTTCTACCTGAAGCCGAGTCACTTTGTACATGGGGAGAGAGCAGGCTGCGCGCTTCTTCCCCAGGTACAGCCAGCTCTCTCCCCAAGCACACAGCAATACAGAAGGTCTGGATGGCAGGTTGGCTATATGGCTACACAGGCAGCAGGGACGGAGCACGGGCTTACACGTCACATCATTCCGGTGATTTGTTACAGCTCCGTTGTGGGACAGGATAGAGACCACTGGGATGATGTGACATGCCAGCCCGTGCGCCGCCCCTGCAGCCAACCTGCCATCCGGACCTTCCGTATAGCTCTGTGCTTGGGGAGAGTACAGACTGTACCCGGGGAAGAAGGGCACAGCCTGCTCTCTCCCCATGCACAGAGCAATACGGAAGGTCCGGATGGCAGGTTGGCTACATGGGCAGCAGGGACGGAGCATGAGCTGACATGCCGGTGGTCTCTCTCCTGTCCTGCACCAGAGCAGTTACCGGTGGTACCCCTGCTTCATGCTCCCGTCCCCACCGCACACAGCCCAGCCCGCACCTCCGTATGTTAGACAGTGGGTTGTGATGTCACCATTTTTGCTAGGAACAGAAGACTTCAAGCTGTAGTAAATGTATTAAACAAGCATGGAGGTGGTGGGAGAAGGAAGGAGTAGCTCCAGGAGGACTGCTCAGACGAGCCCTACACTGACAGACAGAACTGGTTTGAAATATTTGTCACTTAAAAGGGGCTATCCAGGACCAGCACCACCCCTGTCCTCAGGATGTGTGTGGTATGGCAATTAAGCTCCGTTCATTTCAATGCAATCGAGTTGCAAAAGCACACCCAACCTGAGGACAAGAGCAGTGCTGTTTCTGGAAGTAAGTGGACATGTTTTCTAAGCCTGGACAAACCCTTTAATGAAAAAGTGAAGCTTTATTACTCACAGGCCACACTGCACACCCCAATGTGCTGCTCATCATCAGTCATCACCATACACCTTAGGGGGCAACAAGCTGCTGCCACTTCTCTAATTAACACAGTTCTTATATGTGGAGACCCCCTGGGTATGCAGAGACCCCGGGTGTCTGAAGAACGACAGTGTGTTTAGAGTAAGCTCAAGGAACAGCCAAACCTTAATATGTGATAGTGGCGAGCACAGCCATAGATTAGCTATGCCTGTCAAACCGCAAGTAATGGACACAAGTCTTAGCAACTTACTACTGGGTTATTGCTTCAGGTTTGTAATGATAAAGAACTATGGCGAGAAACATCTTAGGCTCTGTTTACATTTTATTTTTTAAAGGGTTTGTCCACCAAAATTTTTTTCTCTTACAAATCAACTGGTGTCAGAAAGTTATATAGATTTGTAATTTACTTATATTTAAAAATCTCAAGTCTTCCAGTACTTATCAGCTGCTGTATGTCCTGCAGGAAGTGGTGTATTCTTTCCATTCTCACACAGTGTTCTCTGCTGCCTTTTCTGCCCATGTCAGGAACTGTCCAGAGCAGCAGCAAATCCCCATAAAAAACCTCTCCTGCTCTCCAGACTGGAAAGAATACACTACTTCCTGCAGGACACACACAAACTGATAAGTACTGGAAGACTTTTTAATAGAAGTAAATTACAAATCTCTGGCACTTTCTGACACCAGTTGATTTAAATAAAAAAAAAACCCTTAAAGAAGCATTCCCTTTTTTATTTACTTTGTACCCCCCTCCACACTGCTTGTAGGCGCAGGCACGTACTTACCTGTGATTATTAGCGCGGCTACGTTGTCTTTAAATCCCGTGCATGTTCACGTCACCGCTCTTTCGACCCCTCTTCTGTATGGAGACCATGTTGATTGAGGGCTGGAAGTCACACTCACCCATAGAGATGCACTGGAGAGCATGACTTCCAGCCTTCAATCAACATGGAAACAGAAGAGTGATGACGTGAACAGCATTGTAGCACCGTAACGAAGCCACGCTGCAGGACACTGATAGTCACTGGTGAGTATGCGTGCAGTAGGGGACAAATAAGAAAAAAATAACAGAGCTCCCAGCACATATGCCAAAAGTATTCATAGGTACAGTATTCATCTACATACTCAGCATGTGCAGTCTGTGTATGCATAGCTTTAACGGTTAAGCAAAGTAAAGTACCATTTATCCTAAACAGATGGATACAGTAAAATTATACTCAATGGTATAAATGCAAAGTCAATCTATATACCAGGGAAGCAAATTACAGGGAGGCAGAAGCAATCTACACAACTGATTTTGCATGGTAATTGGGTTATCTAGCCTTAGAAAAACATGGCCGCTTTCTTCCAGAAATAGCACCACTCCTGTCCTCAGTTTGGGTGTAGTATTGCAGCCCCATTCCATTGAAGTAAATAGAGCTGAATTGTAATACCACACACAACCTGAGGACAGGGGAGGCACTGTTTTTGCAAGAAAGCTGTTTTGCTTTTTTTTAAATCCCAGATAAACCCTTTAAAAAAAAAAAAAAAAAAAAAAAGGGACATTTCACCAAATATTCTAGTGAACTCTTGCAGCCGGGTCTCCTTGCAGATTGCCAGGGCTGATGTAGTAGTTTTAATACTGTGTATGCACCAAGAGACTATTGTGCTGTATCCAAGGCTCCTGTATCCAGCAGCGGAGCTAGTGTTGTAGGATGTGGCGCTAATGCACTGGCTTCCTTGCTGGGTTTAGGATACTGAGTAGGATGCTGCCGCACATGTGCAGGGATGAAGAACCTTTAGCTCTCCAACTGCTGCAGAGCTACAATTCCCATCATGCCTGGACAGCTTTGGCTGCCCATAGATAATGGGAATTGTATAGAGATGAGCGAACCGGGTTAGAGTCGTTCCGAACCCGAACATTCGGCATTTGATTAGCGGGGGCTGATAAACTTGGATACAGCTCTAACGTTGTCTGGAAAACATGGATACAGCCAATGACTATATACATGTTTTCCACGTAGCCTTAGGGCTTTATCCAACTTCAGCAGCCACCGCTAATCAAATGCCGAAAGTTCGGGTTCGGATTGACTTGAGCATGCTCCAGGTTCGCTCATCTCTAGAATTGCAGTTTAGCAGCAGCTGGAGGGCCACAGGTTTCTCATCCCTGTCCTACTGCATAGCGACAAACAGCCTGCAACATGAACCACAGCCGGTCTGTACATTCTACTATTTGGAGATATCTGCTCTGCAATATCTACTGTGTGCACTCCTGCCCTGTAACCTTCTCTCTATACAACTGGAGGTAGACCAACATTACTAATATGACAGCCCTGTAGGCAATGCTAGCAGAGCACTGACCATATTATGGGACTATATACATATAGTAGTGCCGGTTACTTTTTTTGAGCACTGACATTACTTACAGGATCCTGTAGAAGTCTAGGGCTTATTTTGAGCTTTGAAGCAATGATGTACTGGCAGCAATGGCGACAGCCACTCGGAGCTGCCCATTGACATTACACAGGCCGCAGTGAATCGTGCCTGTGTCCTGCTGACACTGCTTGTAGAGGAATGCATTCCAATAATTGTACATTACAGAACTGCTGATAAGTCTTGATGGTATGTCCTGCAGGTCCCCTTAGAATAACCAGTCAGGAATTACGCCAGATCTTATACACTGGTAAATATAGCTACCGTCATCCCACCAAGGACAAGCAACAAAACGATAAATGTTAAATTACCTTTCAGAGACGGAAGCTTCTGCAGTTCACGGTTATTGCTCACGTTGAATCTTGAGGAGCTCTGACGTTTTTCCTTCTTCACGACCGCTTGGGGGGTGGGTACCTTAATTTTGGACACCTGAGCTGGTGGGGGGACGTTGTTTGCCTTCTTGTTGGACACCTAAACACATAATAATGAACAATTATACCAAGTACAAGTATTTGAAGAGGAAATTTACCAAAGCTTCAGTCAGGCCACATATAAGAGATATACAGTGCCAATAGCTCTACAAGTATATATTACTGTGCACTGACAAATTAGCAGATAGTGTCTGCGGCAACGGGAAACATTAGTTATCGCAGTCTTCGTACAGGCCAGACCTATCTAAGTAAAACTTTGCTTACCCTTTAAAAAGAAAAAAAAACAAAAAAAAAACATACATTAGAATAATAACATAAACTAATATATATATATATATATATATATATATATATATATATATATATATATATATATATATACACACACACACACACAGATTTACCCTCCCTATGTGTGGCTTTATTCCTCCTCCATGTATGACACCTTCCAGATTACAGAAATACTCAAACACTCTGAGCTGCTGGAGACCCCTCTCCTCCCACAGTATAACCTGCAGCCTTTAACTTTCTTACATCATCAGCACAGTTCCCATCATTCCCATGATCTGGTTGTATGTGCTCCATTATGGGCAATAATACTCTGTCTATAATTAATGCCTTAAAGGGATTTTTCTACAACAGGAAACCCTTTCTTCCATAACTGTGGTTCTTAAAACTTTCAGGTTCTTTGATGGTCTGCACAGTCTATTGTTGTCACCGAGCACGGAACGTCACTGTGGCCTAAGGAAATTGACCAAGGTTCTAAGGAGACTATTACAGAAGACACATCCCAGAAAAAATGAGGAAAGTCTAGAAAGTAAATGCATAACTATATTACTAGTAGAGATGAGCGAACCTGGAGCATGCTTGAGTCGATCCGAACCCGAACTTTCAGCATTTGATTAGCGGTGGCTGCTGAAGTTGGATAAAGCCCTAAGGCTAAGTGGAAAACATGGATATAGTCATTGGCTGTATCCATGTTTTCCAGACAACCTTAGAGCTTTATCCAAGTTCAGCAGCCCCAGCTAATCAAATGCCGAACGTTTGGGTTCGGATCGACTCGAACCCGGTTCGCTCATCTCTAATTACTAGCCATGGGTGCCCTGATCACTTAAAGAGACAGTGTCATCAGAAAATGACGTTATATAAATAATGGGGGAGATTTATCTAACATGGTGTAAAATGAAACTGGCTCAGTTACCCCTACCCCTACCTTTCATTTTCCAAAGAGTCTGTGAGGAATAAAAGGTGGAATTTGATTGGTTGCTAGGGGCAACTTAGCCAGTTTCACTTTACACCATGTTTGATAAATCTCCCCCAATGTTTTTATATTAAGCATTTTTTTTATTTTACTTTTTTAGAATTTTAGGTGCCATCTTTTCTAATTTTCCATTTTTTACCAATATTATAAAATACGGTAATCCTGAAATCTTGCAGTTTTCATCGTCACCACTGGGGCAAAAACTAAGCTGAGACTTCCTGTTGTGATAATAGAAGATTGCGGTAAAGCATTGCAGAGACATGTGACAGCAGTATATAGATATCAGTACAAGACAACAGCAGCTCCCTGTGGAATGACCTTTTCAAAAGATTGCAGTGCACGCTCAATGAGGTCTCACATTCATCGCAAGAGGACAGGGTCTGTCTACTGTCGTCTATGTCCATGAGTCTTGCTGTAAGGCATGTGACTAAATGCTGTTAAGAACAACACAGGCAAGATGGCAGCCCCCATACCAATGTACAAAAAGTAAAATAAAAAAATAAAGTCAGAAAATTGAAACAGATTAGAATAACAGAACAAGTTTTAGTATCTGACTAACTGGCCAAAGAAAAATTAGGCGATACATTCCTTTTAAACAAAATGGGAAGAAAGGCTGAGTTGAGCTCCGGGGCCATCAGTTATAAGTACATGTTGAAAATATACCAGAAGCTCCCCTGATAGACACTATTGCAGTGTGCAACCTACCCAAGGTTAAAGCTACATGGCGACAGGTTTGCCAAAGATGCAACCACACTGACAATCATTAGATGTGATGCTGCCATGTCACACTGAGATCTTTACGGTGTGTAAGTGAATTTACCACAGCCTTAGCCTTATAAAATCAAATCTATCAGATCCCCCAGCACCTACCAGGTCACACCCATACCAGATATAGGAAAATTTTTCTTGTATAGGAGTCATGATTTCACGCTTCGGGCTTTGGCGTCACCTCACACCACCAGCCTGTCATTTACATTCAGCTTCACACTGAGCAGCACATCAAAGAGAAGTCTCTACAGCAGATTATGTGTTACGGAGCAAAATCATAAGATCATCCCCGATATAAGACACACAGGAAGTCAGGTATGTGAAGAAGGAGGAGACAAGGTCTAATACTGCTCTGTGAATACACCCATCATCTATAGGGGAACTATCCAAGAGAAATCAATGGCAGCATGCTGTGTGATCCTTGTGGCCCTGCCATCATATGCATTACAGAAGTGCTTGTCAGCACACACATTAGGTGTCAGGTGAACCCACCACTTTGGTGTTAATGCGCCCCCCCCCCCCCCCCCCCCAGTATTCTCCTCCTACGGCTGACATCAGCAGAGATAAGGATAAAGGACGACATATTGGATTTTATGTGCCTGATCCTTCTGTTACCAGGAATCCGGAAGGCATTTAAAGCGCTACAAAAACATGGCTACTTTTCCCCCTCTCTTGTCTCCAAATTGGGTGGGGTTTCTAACTCCGTTCCATTGAAGTAAATGGAGCTTAGTTGCAAACCACACCTGAACTGGAGACGAGAGAGGGAAAAGTAGTCATGTTTTTGTAGCGCTGGATAACCCCTTTAACCATCCTTCTAAAAGGAGTACTCCAGAGACCAAAATTTTTTATGTTTTAATACATTGCTTTAATTTTATATTACTTGTACATATGTGTAAAATGTACATATACACGTCTGTTGACTGGCAGCAGTAAGCCCCTCTGCAGTCACCAGCGTTTGTGTCGGGAACTGCAGGGCTCTAAGCCATCGATCATATTAGAACCCCCCCTCCCCCAGGTACTAAATATAAAACAATTCCAATGAGACGTACCTCCGCACCTGCCCGAACTCGGCTTAATCAACGAGGGGTTAGTTGGTTGGTTAGGTCCAATCACCTGGGCACACTAGGATGGTGCTCAGCAAACTTGAAAAAAGTCTCTGAATGTGATATCAAAAGATTGGTATGGGCCAGGAGGAAGCGCGGTGAGAGCGCGAGCGATCGTAGCCTATGTTCTTGTTTGTATCCACGAGCATGTGAACAATAAATCATCACTAGCAAGTATTGGACGTGTGCCGCATTACTTATATTCTTTTGATATCACTAAATATAAAAGCCTACAATAGCCTTGTAGTCCCCGACACAAAAGTTAGTAGTAGCAGAAGGGCTGTGTCAGTGAACAATAAATTTATTTAAATGATGTTAGATTACAAAGTAACTTAACTTTATTAAAGCAATCTATTAGCAAAAAAAGGTTTTTGTATTACTTTCTAGAGCTCCCCTTTAAAGCGGAAGTCCGGTTTAAGACGTTTTTTCTTCGAAAGAACCAGGGAGGAGGTGGCTGAACATAACATGCACCTACCTGCCTGGCTCCAGTTCTTCGTCCACTTCCCAGTTTGAGCTGGAATCCAGGTCAGGACGCGTCAACCCCGCTCAGCCAGTCAGCAGCCAAAGCGGGACTCTGCTATGGCCACTGACACGTCAGGACCAAGGTCCCAGCTCAGACCAGGAAGCGACCAGTAAACAGGGAACCAAAGCGGAGGACAGCGGACCCCTGGAAGTAGGTGCATGTTCAGCCACCTCCTACCCGACTATTATGCAAAAAATGTCCGACACCAGCCTCCCCCTTTAATTAAAAATACCTGCATGCTGAACTGAGCAGAAGGGGCACATGAACACAAAAAGCTTTCTTACAGTTCCTAGAAGCAACAAGCAGGATGACAGTAGGATAATACAGGTCATAACTCAAAATCAGAACCAGAACTAAACGAGTGACTCAACTTTATATGTAGAGTAATAATATACATGACCTGAAAATGGTGACCCATCCTACAAATTATTCATCCTGGCAATGTGTACATGCCTACTGTGTATCTATTGCCAATGAGGGCCTTGTGTTACATACAAAGGGCTGAACCTGTCACAACTGACTAGTGTTAGCTGTACTATAGGGATGTCCAGTGTATGGAAGGATAACCTGCTACACTATAAGACTGCAATGAATCCCACTACACAGGAATACAGTGGGTACATCACCCATACACTCCATAGGCAGTACATGCTTCATTACTTTCCATTCACAGGAAAGGCTCGTAGACTACGCTCTCCTAGACAGTGGGGGGGAATGTATGTGGATGCATAAGAGTCCAATGTACGTCAAAGGAAACATGCCAAGTGCACGAGAGTTTATGGACAAGTCAGAAGTATATGCTGAGGAACACTCAATGTATACAGACTTGCAAAAACTAGATGAGTGGAGCCTTACCCCAACAAAGGTAGCTTAAAAAATGCTAGGAGCTAGATAGCAGGCTGCACGTGTCTGCCAGATCCTGCCCTCACACAATTTACTTATAAGAGATCAACAAAAGACGCTGCCAAGTTTGGAGTGACCCGCTGTTTACATAGCGTCTAGTGCACAATGCCATGCAGATCTATCTCGCCAACATCGCTACTTCTAGGCAAATTCGGCGGAATTCCGCGGCAGAACTCTCCGCCACGGAATCCCGCCTGCCTCAGTGTCAAACAGTGTGTCTATGGGAGGGTTTGCGGCTCTCCATTCAAACAAGTGAAATGTCAATTCTTTGAGCTGAGGCACGCGAGCCCTCCCATAGCTCTTAGCCGCAGAATTTCATAGAATTTGCTCAATGTGAACTGGCCCTACATGTGTATGCAGCAATAAGAAAGGTAGCCTTTAACTGTCAGCTGACATGCATGCTCGGCTTCAGATACTTAGATCATCACTAAACATCGTGGTGACAGTAACAAAAACTGCAGCCACCAGCTGAGATCATATAGTCTGATGTTGCAGAAATTGGGATGAAGAACAGAAGCTTCATCCCACATTGTGCCGTTCCCTTTGATGATGCATTTAGCTGCTCCATATTTCCTGTGCTCATCCAGGCTCTGTCCAATGTCACAGCTCCCCTGCTCCACTAGAGACAAGCCTGAGCCACACAGGGGTCTGGACCCTCCCTTCGGCTGTTGTCATCACTCACATCATGTTCAGGGTTATCTTGTCCTTCTTTTCCACTTTTGCCACTTTTTCCAGTTTTTGGAGGTTCCTGCAATAAAATACAAAAAAAAAAAAAAAATACATAGTAAACTCAGATGAAAGTTTTCCTGCAGTTGACAAGAGGACTGTGCAGCTTATATCAGGAGGAAACATTAATAAACGTGAAATCCAGGGCTTATAATAGTGCAGGAGCGTTATAAGAGGAGCAGCTGACATCACACATATGGATGTAGAGGTCTCTGGGGAGATGAGGCACACATTCAGTGATCATGGGGAGGGAGGGGGGGGGGGGACGTTTCTACAGGAATAGTCTGCAGCCATCTGTAGTACAAGCTTAGATAGGAGACATTAGGGGTCAACAGGATGGATGGTAAGCTGCTGATAGGTAAGGGTCCGTTCAAAAACTGTAACACAGGACCCCTGTTGTCATTATTAGTAGGGGCCCAGCAGCTTTGGGGGTGACCTCTATCCACAAAGCCAAAGGTCATCCTTCCTGTCTACAAGATAGGGGAGAGCTAGATGATCAGTAGGTGGTGGAAACACATTGATTGTGAGAACAGAGGTCACTTGTTTCCTAGGTAAATGGAGTGGGGGTGCAACCACTGAGAACCTCACTGATCAGTTATCACTGGTGCTCCCCAAATCTCAAGACCAAGTGGGCTGCAGTGCAGGAGATACTTCTGGCTATATTCTCCTACACATAACTATGTAGAGAACACAATATAACCCCATTCACTTCAATGGAACTTTGTTACTATTTCAAAGAGCAGGTCAAAAGCAAAATGAGGGACCCCTGCACATCACATGGCACTGGAGCCTTCACCTGGCAATAACATTCATAGCAGAATAGTGAGTGCAGCTCTGGAGTATAATACAGGATGTAACTCAGGATCAGTACAGAATAAGTAATGTAATGTATGTACACAGTGATCCCACCAGCAGAATAGTGAGTGCAGCTCTGGAGTATAATGCAGGATGTAACTCAGGATCAGTACAGGATCAGTAATGTAATGTATGTACACAGTGATCCCACCAGCAGAATAGTGAGTGCAGCTCTGGAGTATAATGCAGGATGTAACTCAGGATCAGTACAGGATAAGTAATGTAATGTATGTACACAGTGACCCCACCGGCAGAATAGTGAGTGCAGCTCTGGAGTATAATGCAGGATGTAACTCAGGATCAGTAATATAACATATGTACACAGTGACCCCACCAGCAGAATAGTGAGTGCAGCTCTGGAGTATAATACGGGATGTAACTCAGGATCAGTAATATAACGTATGTACACAGTGACCCCACCAGCAGAATAGTGAGTGCAGCTCTGGAGTATAATACAGGATGTAACTCAGGATCAGTATAGGATAAGTAATGTAATGTATGTACACAGTGACCCCACCAGCAGAATAGTGAGTGCAGCTCTGGAGTATAATGCAGGATGTAACTGAGGATCAGTACAGGATAAGTAATGTAATGTTTGTACAGTGACCCCACCGGCAGAATAGTGAGTGCAGCTCTGGAGTATAATGCAGGATGTAACTCAGGATCAGTAATATAACGTATGTACACAGTGACCCCACCTGTTATGTAGATTATATGTATATAATGAACGCTCAGTAGTATAACCCTTCATTTTGCCTTCTGACACAGACAGCACTGTCACTGCCAATAAACCACCATGGAGTAGATGACAACACGCTGGACAAGTGACGGCTGTCGTACATATCACATATTCCTTCCCATAGGAGCCAATAAAAGTTGTGTGTATCCATCATGGTCGCTCCATTGACTTGTATGGGAGGTGACAGTGCTGAGGTGGATGTCCCAGGCCATAACCTTCTGGGGGGATAATACTTAGAGAGACAAGGGGAGGGGATTACTGAAAGGCAATGTGACAGTCTCCCATAGCAACCAATCAGATGGCAGCTCTCACCCCTCAGGGGCTTAGTGTAAAATGAAAGCAGCGCCCTGATTGGTTGCTATGCGCCTCACTTTCCGGCGTGCTGGTAGTGATGGCTGTGCTCCGGACCTTGAGATTTATGGATCAGCAGCTCCAGATGTTGCCGGGGCTCCGCAGCCTCTACCCTCCCGGGAACAGGAGAAGGGGGCGGGAAGTTTCCCCCGGTATGCTGGAGGTGTGACCGGCCACCGGCAGTGTGAGGTGCCGCCTCCTTGTAACTTCTGATACTCCAGTCCCGGGCAGAGGGCTAGGCCCCGGAGCGCCCGCTAAAGTTCAACCCGTCCTGCCGCACCTCCCCTCACATCCCCCGAGCCGCCGCCCACTCCAAGCACGCTGCGGCCGGATGCGTTACACTCACTTTGTCCTTCTTGTTTTTATTCGGCATGGCGGCGCTCCTGGTGAGGCTGCGGCTGCTGGTGGCGGCGGCTCTCGGTGACACTCACCCCTCCCCCGCCCGCCTCCTCTTCTCTGGCAGCTCCGTCTATTCCTCTCAGTTCTTCCCAGGCTGCTGCCGCAGCGCCTCACCTCCGGCCGCGCCCGCTCCCATTGGCTGGACTCGATCACGTGGCTTAACGTCTATAGGTCGGAACCACGCCCCCGATGTTTTGGGAACGCCCCTTCCCTCTCTCTATGGGTTTGATCGTGAGTAGAGAGGGAGTTGGGGTGTCCCGGGTGCGGATAGTGCAGGGATGGGAAATATACTGTACTATGCTATGTATACTATATATACTGGACTGTAATGAGATGCTGCAAAGCTGTGGGGATATATACTGTTATATACTGTACTGTATATATTATCTACTATACTATATATACTATATACTGTACTGTATATTCTCTACTATACTATATATACTATATACTGGACTGTAATGAGATGCTGCAAAGCTGTGGGGATATATACTGTTATATACTGTACTGTATATTGTCTACTATACTATATACTGTACTGTATATTCTCTACTATACTATATATACTATATACTGGACTGTATATTCTCTACTATACTATATATACTATATACTGGACTGTATATTCTCTACTATACTATATATACTATATACTGTACTGTATATTCTCTACTATACTATATATACTATATACTGTACTGTATATTCTCTACTATACTATATATACTATATACTGGACTGTAATGAGATGCTGCAAAGCTGTGGGGATATATACTGTTATATACTGTACTGTATATTGTCTACTATACTATATATACTATATACTGTACTGTATATTGTCTACTATACTATATATACTATATACTGTACTGTATATTCTCTACTATACTATATATACTATATACTGTACTGTATATTCTCTACTATACTATATATACTGGACTGTAATGAGATGCTGCAAAGCTGTGGGGATATATACTGTTATATACTGTACTGTATATTCTCTATTATACTATATATACTATATACTGTACTGTATATTCTCTACTATACTATATATACTATATACTGTACTGTATATTCTCTACTATACTATATATACTATATACTGTACTGTATATTCTCTACTATACTATATATACTATATACTGTACTGTATATTCTCTACTATACTATATATACTATATACTGTACTGTATATTCTCTACTATACTATATATACTATATACTGTACTGTATATTCTCTACTATACTATATATACTATATACTGGACTGTATATTCTCTACTATACTATATATACTATATACTGGACTGTATATTCTCTACTATACTATATATACTATATACTGGACTGTATATTCTCTACTATACTATATATACTATATACTGGACTGTAATGAGATGCTGCAAAGCTGTGGGGATATATACTGTTATATACTGTACTCTATATATTATCTACTATATTATATATACTATATACTGTACTGTATATTCTCTACTATACTATATATACTATATACTGTACTGTATATTCTCTACTATACTATATATACTATATACTGTACTGTATATTCTCTACTATACTATATATTCTATATACTGTACTGTATATTCTCTACTATACTATATATACTATATACTGTACTGTATATTCTCTACTATACTATATATACTATATACTGTACTGTATATTCTCTACTATACTATATATACTATATACTGTACTGTATATTCTCTACTATACTATATATACTATATACTGTACTGTATATTCTCTACTATACTATATATACTATATACTGGACTGTAATGAGATGCTGCAAAGCTGTGGGGATGTATACTGTTATATACTGTACTGTAATAAGATGCTATAGAGCAGTGGGGATGTATATACTGTTATATACTGTACTGTAATAAGATGCTATAGAGCAGTGGGGATATATATACTGTTATATACTGTACTGTAATAAGATGCTATAGAGCAGTGGGGATGTATATACTGTTATATACTGTACTGTAATAAGATGCTATAGAGCAGTGAGGATGTATACTGTTATATACTGTACTGTAATAAGATACTATAGAGCAGTGGGGATGTATACTGTTATATACTGTACTGTAATAAGATGCTATAGAGCAGTGGGGATATGTACTGTAATGTAATAATTTGCTATAGAGCGGTGGGGATGTATATACTGTTATAGGCCATGTTCACACATAGTATTTCTGTCAGTCTTTTTCCAACGAAAACTTGGAGATGGTTGGATGTTTGAAAACACAGAAACTGTGCAAATCTTTTATCATTTTACTGTGTCAGTCCCATTCCTGGTTTTGATAAAAAAAAAAAAAAATACAGTTTGTTCCGGGACTGCACTTGTAATCCAAATCCACTCTTAAACCAAAGCAAATTTTCCCATAAGAAATCATTGAAATACAGACAATTGGTTCCACATGCCAAAAATTATAATTTTTTATTCCAAATAACAGATGAAACAAACATTTAGAAAAAGCTGAATGTGTCATATTATAGGTTGCTGTACAGTATAGCAATCAGCATGTGGGGTATAATGTATAGTAAGTGCGTAAACCTGAAAAACAGCAGCATTTTGTAGATACAGGATGCAACTGCAGATCCCCATAATGTAGGAGCGTAGTACAACAGGCACATTATAGCAGCAGTGTGTATATCTGAGTGTAAGTGCCGGTACATTATAGCAGCAATGTGTATAGCTGAGTGTAAGTGCAGGCACATTATAGCAGCAATGTGTATAGCTGAGCGTAAGTGCAGGCACGTTATAGCAGCAATGTGTATAGCTGAGCGTAAGTGCAGGCACATTATAGTAGCAGTGTGTATTGCTGAGTGTAAGTGCAGGCACATTATAGCAGGAATGGAGAGTATGGGAAACATAAGGGCTGACACAGACTGCAGGGAGCATGAAGGAATGAGCAGGACATATGTGGGCACTAAAATACTTCACTCCGGGGAGAGAGGGGTTACGGCTATGGAGAGATTACCTCCACAGTCCTGTCCCATGATACAAGCCCCAGCCTGAAGTGGATCTGCTATGATTTGGAAGGTAAGGGAGACTTGCTGGGTCAGAGTACAGATGTGTAGACCCTGCTATGCAGACCATGCCCCTCCCTCACTCTCCCTCCCACCCAGTACAATGAGATCTTAAACCAAAGCAATGCTCTTACACCAAGTTACAATTTCGAAAAACTGTGAGCTCTTGCAAAACGCCCTTAACCCAAGTTACTCTTAAACCGAGGTACCACTGTGTACTGTACTATACTATACTATGTATACTATATACTGTACTGTAATAAAATGTTATAGAGCAGTGAGGATGTATACTGTTATATGCTGTACTGTAATAAGATGCTATAGAGCTGTGGGGATGTATATACTGTTATATACTGTACTGTAATAAGATGCTATAGAGCAGTGGGGATGTATACTGTTATATGCTTTACTGTAATAAGATGCTATAGAGCAGTGGGGATGTATATACTGTTATATACTGTACTGTAATAAGATGCTATAGAGCAGTGGGGATGTATATACTGTTATATACTGTACTGTAATAAGATGCTATAGAGCAGTGGGGATGTATATACTGTTATATACTGTACTGTAATAAGATGCTATAGAGCAGTGGGGATGTATACTGTTATATACTGTACTGTAATAAGATGCTATAGAGCAGTGGGGATGTATACTGTTATATACTGTACTGTAATAAGATGCTATAGAGCAGTGAGGATGTATACTGTTATATACTGTACTGTAATAAGATGCTATAGAGCAGTGGGGATGTATACTGTTATATACTGTACTGTAATAAGATGCTATAGAGCAGTGGGGATGTATACTGTTATATACTGTACTGTAATAAGATGCTATAGAGCAGTGGGGATGTATACAGTTATATACTGTACTGTAATAAGATGCTGTAGACTTGTGACTCTCTAATTGTCACATAACTACAAATATCAGCATTCTTTGACAGCCTGCATATATTCCCTAGCCCAGGGATGGGGAACCTTTGACACTCCAGCTGTTGCAAAACTACTGTCCAGGCATGATGGGAGTTGTAGTTTTGAAACAGCTGGGGGACTAAAGGTTCCCCATCCCTGCCCTAGTCTAAGGCTCTTTTATTGTTGCATCTTGAACTCCCATCATGCACTGATATACCATTGAACCACAGTTCTCCAACATATGACCTTGCACTACAACTTCCATCATGCATATGGCTCTATCTATGTTTTTCAGGACTCCCTAGGTTAGTATCCAACTTTTCCAGCTGCCGGGAGTTAAATGCTGGTGTTCCCTTTTAG
This sequence comes from Dendropsophus ebraccatus, assembly GCF_027789765.1. Taxonomy (NCBI): domain Eukaryota; kingdom Metazoa; phylum Chordata; class Amphibia; order Anura; family Hylidae; genus Dendropsophus; species Dendropsophus ebraccatus. Next base: position 68,218,884 of record NC_091466.1, on the reverse strand, counting down.
GGAACGTTACTGAATCAGAACAGTTCAGCAAGTCCACTTAACATTACTGAAGAGCCACACTTTGGGGAACTAAGGTTCTGGGAATAATAGTAGTTGTAGTTTTGCAACAGCTGGTAAGCCACAGGTTAGTGAACTCAGTTCTAAGGTATCTCAGGGCATGATGGGAGTTGTAGTTTTTCAACAGCTGGTAAGTTATAGGTTAGTGAACCCAGTTCTAAGGTATCTCAGGGCATGATGAGAGTTGTAGTTTTGTAGTATGTGGACCGCCACAGGATGGGGAACCCTGCAGTAGATGATAAAAGTGATCTGTAGTCTGTTTCCATTGATTTGCATATTGGAGATCAGAAGTTGTAAAGCTTCCCAACTGTCTCATTCCATCCTCCACCACACTCATCATCACTTCATCATCACTCCCATCATCTTGTCACTACCTCTGCCATCATCCTACCTTCGTATACTATACTCCCCCTTAGTGCTGGTTATAGAAGTGGCACCACAGATATTGCCCCATGTTTCCTTATAGATTGTAAGCCCTTGTGAGAAGGGTCCTCACTTCTCTTGTGTCTCCCAATCTCCCCATAGATTGTAAGCTCTTCTGATCAGGGTCCTCACTACTCTTGTTCCCCCCATCTCCTCATAGATTGTAAGTTCTTGTGATCAGGGTCCTCACTCCTTTTGTGTCCCCCCCCCATCTCCTCTTAGATTGTAAACTCTTGTGACAAATTCACTGACAGCTAGCTATAGGTCTTAGGACAACCTCTTTAAGCTTTACATGCATACAATGGACAATGCCTGAAAGACAAGTGCAGGGCCTTTGCATCATAGTCCAGTGCAAGGTCCTGCTCGCACACCTCCCTGCTGGCATTGTGTAGCCTCTGTCGTCCTATCCGGCTATCCCCTTTATTCCCTCAGCTTCTGTCTTTTTTCATCTAAATAATTTATCTTCAAAATGGTGTTTACCTTCTCTGCTTATTGATGGGAGTGCAGCGGGTGGCGTGTTCACGGGCCGCTCGCACCATCTGGCACTGCTATACTTACAGTATGGTCTGTTGCTGACTAACGCTTTACTGCGATGACGTCTTTAGGAAATTGCTAAGTATTGTGCATCCAGAAAGAAGCAACACCATGGATCCAGATCCACTATACCACATCATGTCCTATAACACCGTGGAGCTAGATGTACTACACCGCATCATGTCCTATAACACCATGGAGCCAGATCCACTACACCGCATCATGTCCTATAACACCATGGAGCCAGATGTACTACACCGCATCATGTCCTATAACACCATGGAGCCATATCCACTACACTGCATCATGTCCTATAACACCATGGAGCCAGATCCACTACACCGCATCATGTCCTATAACACCATGGAGCCAGATGTACTACACCGCATCATGTCCTATAACACCATGGAGCCATATCCACTACACTGCATCATGTCCTATAACACCATGGAGCCAGATCCACTACACCGCATCATGTCTTATAACACCATGGAGCCATATCCACTACACTGCATCATGTCCTATAACACCATGGAGCCAGATCCACTACACTGCATCATGTCCTATAACACCATGGAGCCAGATGTACTACACCGCATCATGTCTTATAACACCATGGAGCCAGATGTACTACACCGCATCATGTCCTATAACACCATGGAGCCAGATCCACTACACCACATCATGTCCTATAACACCATGGAGCCAGATCCACTACACCGCATCATGTCCTATAACACCATGGAGCCAGATGTACTACACCGCATCATGTCCTATAACACCATGGAGCCAGATCCACTACACTGCATCATGTCCTATAACACCATGGAGCCAGATGTACTACCGCATCATGTCCTATAACACCATGGAGCCAGATCCACTACACTGCATCATGTCCTATAATACCATGGAGCCAGATGTACTACCGCATCATGTCCTTTAACACCATCCATCCAGTGTGGCCAAATTGTCCATCATGATACACACGCGCTTAGGGTGGGTTCATACTGAGGAATTCTCGCGGATAAACTCCGCAGAATTCCGTCAGCTGTCTACGCGCACAGCCGCACGCCTTTCCGCCGGCTCCATAGACACCATTCTATGGGCCGGCATATTCCACCATACGCCTGCCCATAGAATGGTGTCTATGGAGTCGGCGCGGAAAGGTGCGCGGCCGTGCGCACGGACAGCCGACGTAAATTCTGTGGAGTTTTATCCGCGAGAATTCCGTAGTGTGAACCCACCCTTAGATATGAGAACAGAGAAGCCATTAGTGAGCGGTGCTCAGGCTCGATAACATCATGCTAACTAAACCTGTTGCGGGGTGTTCCCCATTCTATATCTCTCATTATGATGGAAGTTGTAGTCTTGGATCGCCTGGAGAGCCACCGGTTGTGGAGCAGTGTTTTAGTGGAGGTCACAATTGTTCAGGGCAGAATGGGTGTTGTAGTTTTGAATTGAGTTTTGAACACAGCCTGTATTGAGGTCAGCGGAGGCAAATTGTCACCAGAAATCCGTCAATGCGGCACCATTTAATAACATTACACGCAACGTAGAGCAATGTTTGTGCTGTGTGATCATGTCGCCATGCAGCACTAGCACTAGCCACCTATTCAACTGATAAAAAAAATGTTTCTAGGAAAGCTGGGTGACACGTTGATGGCCATTAGAGTGTCTATAGGAGTTGTCACACAGATTTGTCAGACTCCTATATGACTGACTTTTCCTATATGGACTGGGTTGTCATAGTAAGAAAGTCCCTTTAAGAGAAAAGGTCAGAAGCACCTCACATATAGATTCATGAAGTGGTCTGAACGCTGACCAGGCCGCCCACATTCTTTATCTGTACAGTGCGGCCATACTGGAAAAACAGGAATGTTCTTTATAGCAGCTTGTAAAGCCGGCTATGGACATATGGACAGCTAGGTGTCTGTCAAAGGATGCCACCTCAGGATGTGGGTGGCCAAGCAATACGTCTGCCATTGGAGGAAACAAGGCTCCTGTCTAGGCCTATTCTCTAGATCAGGGGAAGGGAACCTTGGCTCTCAAGCTGTTGTAAAACTACTACTTCCATCATGCCTGGACAGCCAAAGCTTTAGCTTTGGCTGTCTAGGCATGATGGGAGTTGTAGTTTTACAACAGCTGGCGAGCCAAGTCAAGTTCAAGCTGGGGAGTTCAAGTCACTTGTTTGATCAGTATACAAGTCTATTCAAGTCTATAGGATCCATTTTGCATCATATCCTATCCGTTTTGCATTTTTTATAGACCGGGTATATGGAGGAGGACATGTTATTTCACAGACAGGTCTCCTTTTGTTAAGGAGAGAGGTTATTGTTAGCCTCCAGGCCAGTTTAGTTCCTCTCCACCCCCCTAATTCTCTTTTAAGTGGCCTGATAAACTAGATGACAGTGTTTTCCATTGCCGTTTTGTAACGCCTGGAGTAGTGGATCCACTGGACCGACAGCAGCGATGGCACTAACCTCACCAGGGGGCGGAGTCTAAGGGGCCGCTGGTTTTCACCAGAGCCCGCCGCAAGGCGGGATGGACTTGCTGCGGCAGGCGACCCCCAGGTCGCTACCCCTGGCTTGGTTGCTGGTGTCGGCAGGCGAGGCGTGGCAGGAGATGGCACAGGCAATGGTCTGCAGGTGAGAGCGCACGTGACAGGCTGAACACGGGAACAGATGGAGTGACAGGGGAACAGGAACCAGGAACAGGGACTTGGGACCAGGTAACGGATAGGACTCAGGAACAGGGACTTGGGACCAGGTAGCGGAATAGGACACAGGAACAACAGGGGGCTGGGCCAACGCTATGGGAAGCATGTAGAGGCTCCAACACTAAGGACAGGGCATGCTGGGATTTATAGGGGAGTGATTGGTGCCACTAACCAATTAGGAGCGCACTGCCCCTTTAAATCTGAGACAGCCGGCGCGCGCGCGCCCTAGGAGGCGGGGACGCGCGCGCCGGCCGGCACAGACCGCGACATGCACGGAGGAGAGGTGAGGCGCCCCAGGGGCCGAAGCAGCAGCAGCGCCGGGTCCCTACACAAGGACCCCGGTGGCTGCACGGGACAGGAGGCGGTCGCGGCGGCAACCCGGGACGCGGGAAGCCGCCGCGGCCGTGACACGTTTCATCTGTCGGCCAAAGAAAAAACGAGAACATAAGGCAGAACATGAAGACGGAGAGCAACCAATCAGATTATGGCTTCCATGTCGCCGACTGCACTGGAGAAATGAAAGCTGGAATCTGATTGGTTGTCAGGGTCATCTGCTAGGCTCTAGGTTTATACATAGGGTCTAGTAGAGGAGTTGCCATAACAACCAATCAGATCAAGACTCACAATCCTAAGCTACACTGAACAAATGAAAGCTGAAATCCGATTGGATGATATGTTGAAAGAAGTTATCAGCAGCCAATCAGATCTCAGCTTATGCAGTATGCCAAAATTCAACCTATACCCAGCTGTGATGTATTGTTATGCTGGGTAATGTGTATTCCCTCATACCAGTGTAACAGACAGGTATGGGCTACAAACTGTCCCTCACACACCTACACCTAGCTGTGAGGCAGCAGTGCCACCAGCAGTCTCCCAAGGGAACTACTTCAGTTAGTGTGGAAGGTTCCAGCAAGTGGGCGGAGCTATATTAATCAGCTCCCCATAAAAACAAGTTGTGGTGACAGGAAAGGTCAGTCACTTGGTGAGTTCAGTGTGTGAGGGAATTCAGTCAGAGCACAGACGGGGGTCTGTCACTGAGAGGAAAGGAGGAGCGCTAAAATCGCTATCTTGTGAGGTAGCAGAGGCCTTTGTACCAGCATTACAGCCCTGTGGTACATTAGGGACCTCTGGAGATTTGTAGGATCCATATATTGTGGCTTCTGTAAAGCTTCCTAGAAGTAAAGAGGAAGAACGTTCAAGTCTGACTGGTTAGTGAATTAGTCAGCAGTGGCCGACATAGCCAACTCATCTCCGTACTTGTACTATAACCATCCCAGGCCGCCACACATCCACTGTAAGGGACTGGACTGTATACATAATCTATATCCAAGAAGCCGTCAGTAAAGATGCTGCCTCAAGGCCTCCGTCCTTGTCTCCATGCTGTCTGTTTAACAAACTGCACCACATCAAGGGTGACCCGCCATCTTGTCATCAGCCAGACAGCAGTATCAGAGGGAATCACAAGGTCCACTTCACTGACCTCCATTACCAGCAAAGACACAGGTGCAGCCCCTCTACAACCTGTACAGCGGACCCCCACAAGAGAGAGACATTATAGGGAAACGCCAGAGAGAAGCCTGCCCCTGCGGAAGCCTTCAGGACCACCAGTCACCGTGACAAGGTAGTGTGACTAAAAGGCTGTGGCACTTTACAAAGGAGGAAGGGCTTCTCATAGGTCGCCACAATAGCCGCCAGGCTCTAGGTTTTATACAAGGGCTTTAGTAGAGGAGTTGTCCTGTTTTGGTGCCTTATCTCCTTCAACCCCTCCCCTCTCCATAAGAGAACCATGAAGACGGGAGAGAGCTTCAAATAGCTTTTTCATGATTTTTCGGCCAATTACAAAGTTTCTTAAAATCTCCTGTACTATTGATTTATGCAAAATTTTTTTAAATGACAACGACACTTTAAAGTGAACCGTCAGGCCCAGTGGGAGAAAACTCCCTCCCCTCTATGACGCCTCTATTAGAATTCATGGAGCTGTATCATAGAGGGGCGGGGTTACCTCCCACTGGTGTGGGTCGGCCCACCTCCAGTGCTTCAGGCCAGGCCTGATGGTACATTCACTTTAAGGGTAGCTTCACATGTACCGTATCGCTGCGTATATAACGCTGCGTTTTTATCGCTGTGTGTTTGGTGCGATTTTTACATGCGAGTTTTGATTTTCACATGATTTTCATGTGAAAATCAAAACTCACATGTAAAAATCGCACCTAACACGCAGCGATAAAAACGCAGCATTAAATACGCAGCGATACGGTACGTGTGAAGCTACCCTAATGCTACTTCTTGGTTTCTGGTGATGCACTGCCCCAGTAGATGTGTCTGGTCAGCCATTCAATGACGGCAGTTCCTTACACTTCATTAGCAACCAGGAAGTAATGGTGGCAAGCAGGGACCTGGAGTGGTAGCAGCTGTGTGGGCTTGGGGTAGGTGAGTATTGCTTCCTTTTTATGTTTACAAACCCCCCAGGAATATACACATTTTTTTAAAATTCACAGATAACCCCTTAAAGCAGGGATGGGGGCCCTAAAGCTGCTGCAAAACTACAATTTCCATCACGCCTGTTCAGCCAAAGCTTTTGCGATCCCCATCTCTGCCTTAAAGAAATTAAAAACCTCCAGAAATAAACAGCTCCACACCTGACCATGGATGTGCTCCCAACTATAAAGTGAGTGAATCAGCAACTACAAAAAGAGAAAAATAGCATAAGCTCCTCCTACAATGTCACCTGATTATACCTGGTTTAGAAATGCTTCCTAGATTTTTTTTTCGAGAAATTGTTACTCACATCTTAGATTTTGATGTTCGGCCAAACTTTAAAAAAAAATTAGAGGAGCATGCAAAAATTGGCAACCATTCGCTAGATCAATCTTCTGCAAGATTTTTTTTGCATCCAAAAACCACATGGACATTTTAATTTTTTTTTGCTATTACATTAGTGTAATACAGAAGTTCTCATGTTCACAGAACATTTAGAATAATAGATTGTGTCGAGTTTCCCCTGTTTCGTACTTGTTGAGGTTTTTCACGTTTTGTAATCAGGAAATTACCAGCAGCAGCGAGTGTTGCTACACAACCAGCTGAGTGTGTTCCAGCTCCTCCATTACTAATGCTGCTGCTGCGAGGCGATTATTGGCTGCCGTCCTGCAGCGTGACCTTCAGCTGTTACTTGTTGGACGAGAGCAAGAGGAAGATAATTTACATGGGCTGAAAGTAAAAAATTAGGAAACAAAAACATGACCTTTTACCGTCTGAAAAAATATAGTATTTTTTAAAGGGGAAGTAGCGAGATTAATAATTAAGCTTTTTCACTAAATTAAAGTGGTTTTGTGGGATTACGCTATTGATGCGCTATCCTTTGGCGGCTGACCATTTTATGTGCAGATGTCTAGGAGAGAACGGTCAGGCATGTTGGGTGTCATCATGCCCAATGCTTTTGATCTCATGTCTGGCTTTTAATGTACTTTTAATAGAAAACAAGTTTTTCTTATCCGAAGTTCCCCTTTAAGCTTGTTGTTGCTGGATGCTGTTTAGCAAAATCTGTCAACAGACAAAATTTTATAATATAAGACTTGATGCATGGCAGAGAAGTTTGAAGACTACTTTTGCACAGCTGCAGTAAATCACTTCAAAGGGGTTATCCAATGCTACAAAAACATGGCCACTTTTGCCCCACTCTTGTCTCCAGTTTAGGTTTGCAATTAAGCTCTATTTACTTCAATGGAACTGACTTTCAAACCCCACCCAATCTGGAGACAAGAGTGGTGCAAAAGTGGCCATGTTTTTGTAGCACTGGATAATCCCTTTAAGTAAAAGCTGTCAGCCTGGTGCAGGACTGATGATGATGCTGCTGCTGCTGCAATTAGCTCACAGAGAATTTCCTACACCGATACACTGTAGCAGGAAATAGATTTGTGGCTACTAAGAGCATCTTGCTTGCTTTAGAGCAGGGGGGTCAAACTCAGGCCCTCAAGCTGTTGCAAAACTACAATTCCCATCATGCCTGGATAGGCAAAGCTTAGCTTTGGCTGTCCAGGCATGATGGGAATTGTAGTTCTGTTACAGCTGGAGGGCTGCGAGTTTGACATCTGTGCTCTAGAGTATAGGTATGGACCTTCGGCTGTTGCAAAATTACAATTCCCATTATGTCTGGACAGCCTGGGGATTATTTTTACAGTGTTTCATGTGTGTAGCAAAATCTTATAAAAGGAAATAGAATTGTGCCTGCTCTGAGGACACAGCTTTTCTGTGCAAATACATGAAACAGCCTATAGATCGCCATGAGATCAGTGTAATGCTTCATTTCCCCTGCGGAGGTGCTGTAGCAAAATGCAACACTTGCTTATTTCTGGGGGGTTCATCTAATAAAAAAATAGACATCCCCTTTTAAAAGGAAAGCTGAAAATGTGTGTTTTTAAGTGGCAGAGAAGGATGATGGCGGGGTCCCGGGAGCTAGGTTGTGAAATTTTTTAACATTATAGATTTCTTATAGAATAATGCAGTTACTAGGGGTACTGGGTTGTTCTGTGATTTTTGTACCCGTGTTCTATGGTAATTCACAAGGCTCCAGGGTTGCAGACAGGAGCCATTTTTCTCGCTTCTTTTTCTTCTCCTTCCGGCCCGGTCCCAGGATACCTTCTGCATAATGTTGAGCAGAGCGCAGTGCTGACTGTGCAGCCATCAGGGCTTTGTGTCTCCTGTATCCGTCTGGAAAAGGTCATTGTGCAGGAGTGACAGCATCTGGTCCTGACACTGCGCAGGATCGCACATGTTAGTAATGGGAAGTGTTACATTATTCTTCATACTGTCTGCCTTACATATGTCAGCAGCTGGCTCAGTGGAAGGGAAGCTGAAGCAAGTGTATTGCAACCTATTGGCAAATGTATGGTAGAAAAACATTCTAGTAGGTTTGCAAAAATATGAGAGGATTTGTACAAATAGACACAGAAGGTGCTCAGGCGCACACAGATCCGCCAGGAATTATCAAGGATATAATGAATTTATGAAAACAAAATGGTCTTTGTGGTTAAAGTGATACATAGGATCAGTAAGCATGTGCAGCACACACATAATGAGGAAAGAGTATGAAATCATGAGTCAAATTACTTTCCTTCTCTTGTCCTGAGCATTGCTTCCCATCTTATTCATAGATCACAGCTCCCCATCTCATTCCAGGTCCCCAGCATGGCTCTCCATATCATTCCTGATCCACAGCATGGATCCTGAGCTTATTCATTGACCACAGCATGGCTCCTCTGCTTTCTCCTAGTCAAAGGCCGTTGCTCCTTATCTTGTTTCTGGTCCCCAACATGGCTTCCCATCTCAACCATGGTAATATGTCTCCCCTCTCTTTTTAGGTCCCCAGCCTTGCTTATCATTTCCTGGTCCTTAGCATGGCTCCCCTTCTCTTTCCAGTTCTCCACATGACATGCTATCTTAGCAAATTGCTGATCTAAACGAAGTGAAGTGCCTTATTTGATAGGCGCTCCCCTCATTAAGCTGCTGGCCTTTCAGCGCTGTTCAGCTCCCTGCCGCAAACTAAGCTCTTGATTTAGATCAGCAATTTGCTCATCTCTAGTTACCAGCATAGCTTTTCCCATCTATTTCCTAGCCCCAGCATGGCCTACCATCTTATTAGTAGACTCGATCATGGCTACCTGTTTCATCCTGGGTCCCCAGCATGGCTCCCCATCTCATTCCTAGTTCCCAGCATGGCTCCTCATCTCATTCCTAGTTCCCAGCATGGCTCCCCATCTCATTCCTAGTTCCCAGCATGGATCCCCATCTCATTCCTAGTTCCCAGCATGGCTCCCCATCTCATTCCTAGTTCCCAGCATGGCTCCTCATCTCATTCCTAGTTCCCAGCATGGCTCCCCATCTCATTCCTAGTTCCCAGCATGGCTCCTCATCTCATTCCTAGTTCCCAGCATGGCTCCCCATCTCATTCCTAGTTCCCAGCATGGCTCCCCATCTCATTCCTAGTTCCCAGCATGGCTCCCCATCTCATTCCTAGTTCCCAGCATGGCTCCCCATCTCATTCCTAGTTCCCAGCATGGCTCCCCATCTCATTCCTAGTTCCCAGCATGGCTCCCCATCTCATTCCTAGTTCACAGCATGGCTCCCCATCTCATTCCTAGTTCACAGCATGGTTCCCCATCTCATTCCTAGTCCCCAGCATGGCTCCCCATTTCATTCCTAGTTCCCAGAATGGCTCCCCATCTCATTCCTATTTCCTAGCATGGCTCCCCATCTCATTCCTAGTTCCCAGCATGGTTTCCAATCTCATTCCTAGTTCCCAGCATGGCTCCCCATCTCATTCCTAGTTCACAGCATGGCTCCCCATCTCATTCCTAGTTCACAGCATGGTTTCCAATCTCATTCCTAGTTCCCAGCATGGCTCCCTATCTCATTCCTAGTTCCCAGCATGGCTTCCCATGTCATTCCTAGTTCCCAGCATGGCTCCCCATCTCATTCCTAGTTCCCAGCATGGCTCCCCATCTTATTCCTTGTTCCCAGCATGGCTCCCATGTCATTCCTAGTTCCCAGCATGGCTCCCCATCTTATTCCTTGTTCCCAGCATGGCTCCCCATCTTATTCCTAGTTCCCAGCATGGCTCCCCATCTCATTCCTAGTTCCCAGCATGGCTCCCCATCTTATTCCTTGTTCCCAGCATGGCTCCCCATCTCATTCCTTGTTCCCAGCATGGATCCCCATCTCATTCCTAGTTCCCGCCATGCCTTTCTGTTTCATTATAACTCCCCAGCATGGCTCTTATCTCATTCCTCATAAACAGCATGGCTCCCCATCTCATTCCTGGTCCACTTATTAGCTCCCTATCTCATTCCTGGTCCACTTATTAGCTCCCTATCTCATTCCTGGTCCACTTATTAGCTCCCCATCTTATTCCTCTTTTCCAATATGATTTATCTACCTATTTCTATTTTCCAGCATGGCATCTCATTTTATTCCTGGTCTGCAGCATACTCCTCTCATTCTTAGGGCCCTATTAGACCAACAGATTATATTTTGTTGCTTTTACAGCAGTTTGTTCTACAGCAATTCTTTTGTCTTCCTTAGGGTTCATTTATACAGAAAGATTATCTGACAGATTATCTGCCAAAGAGTTGAAGCCAAAGCCAGGAATTGATTTGAAAATAGGAGAAATCTTAGTCTTTCCTTTATGACCTGTTCTCTGTTTATAGTCTGTTCCTGGCTTTGGCTCAATGGATTTTGCTTGATCCTCAGCATGGCTTCCCCTCACTATTGATCCCCAGCATGGCTCCCCCTTACTTGTGGCCTCCAGCATGGCTCCCCCCTACTCTTGATTCCCAGCATGACTTCCCTCTCACTCTTGATCCCCAGCATGGCTCCCCCTTAGGGTCCTATTCCACGGGCCGAGGAGGGCCCGATCAACGATGTAAATGAGCGGCGATCTGCTAGATCGCCGCTCGTTTACTGGTTACCGATGTCCTTGCAGCCCTTTCAGCAGCAGTAATACATTACCTGCAGGTCTTCTCCGCGCTGTCTTCATCCCAGGGTCCCGCGCGCTCTATCTTCTGAATGGCCGGTCAGCTTACAGGCCACACTCAGCCAATCACAGGCCGGTCAATTCCCAGCCTGTGATTAGCTGAGCGCTCCGTCAGCTGACCGGCCATTCAGAAGATAGAGAGCGCGGGACCCTGGGATGAAGACAGCGCGGAGAAGCCCTGACAGGTAATGTATGCTGCTGCTGCTGTCAAATCATTGGTCGCCCGCCGCGCACCGCTATTCAACCGTTGCGATGCGCGGTGGGGGAACGATGATTTTAGGTCTGGCCCTAAATGAACGATCAGCCGATGACACGATCATCGGCTGATCGTTCTCTCTATTTCACCGAACGATAATCGGCCGAATTGGGCCAAATGGGGCCGATCCGGCCGATTATCGTTACTGTGTAATAGGGCCCTTACTCATGGCCTCCTGCATGGCTTCCCCCTACTCTTGATTCCCAGCATGACTTTCCTTTCATTCTTGATCCCCAGCATGGCTCCCCCTTACATGGCCTCCCCCTTACATGGCCTCCCCCTTACACAAGGCCTTACAGCATGACTACCCCTTATTCCTGGCCTTCAGCATGGTTCCCCCTACTTGTGGCATCCAGCATGGCTTCCCCTCTATGGTCCCCAGTATGGCTGCTCACCCCAGTTTAGCATGATGTGGGATACACCTCCCAATCTCTGTTCCATCTATTTGTCAGGCCTCAGGAACATTTTTTCCTATGTGAATATACAGTATGTATGGTCCGTTGTGTTTTTCACAGCTCCAGTTTGTACAATCAATCAGCCCAGGGCGTTCTTGGAATAAATGTTTGCAGTTTACATGAGGTTAAACAGCAAATGATCTTAAGTAGTAAGTGTCAGTGCATTATGCATTATAATGGAGTCCTGTACCATCCCCGGGGAGGCTGCGGGATTCATGTAGAACAAGATGCATGTGGGTGGATTCCCGGATTACCCAAGGAATACCATTCTGGTTGCAAAATAGGAAACGGCATGAAACTTTAAAGACGTTCCAAGAATAGTGAAATGGATAAGGAACAATGCTTCATGTAGAAATCCATAATAGAAACCTATCAGTGTTTCCCAACCTATGGCTCTCCAGCTCCATAACTTTTATCCCCATCATACCCTGATGGTTGTGGAATTCAGTCATCAGGGGTAACACGTTAAGGTCAGGATAGGGGTAGTTTTGTTAAAGTGGGTGACAAAGAGTAGGTCAGGGCAAGTGGAGTTTGATCAACAGAAAAAAAAGGGCTGAGGTCAGTGTAAGAGGCGTTCATTCAACACAGGTAAAAGACAGAAGGTCAGGGCAGGCAGAGTTTGGTCAACATGTGTAGGAGGCATAACACTGAGTTAGGTTAACATGACTAAGAGGTCAGGTTAAAGGTAGGTGGAGTTTGGTAAAAAAAAGAATAAAGGTTTATTTAACATGGGTAACAGGTGGAAGATCAGGGCAGGCAGACTAGTCAAGATAGAAGCTCAGGACAATCTGAGAATCTTGAGTCTACACAGGAAAGAGGCCAAGGTCAGGGCTGGCAGAGTTTGGTCAAAATGGGTAAAAGGACAGGTAAAGTTTGGTCAACACATGTTAAAGTCTAAGGTCAGGGCAAGCCTAGTAAGGTCTACACAGGAAACAGGGCAAGCCTAGTAAAGTCTACACAGGAAACAGGCCAGGGCAAGCCTAGTAAGGTCTACACAGGAAACAGGCCAAGGTCAGGGCGAGCCTAGTAAGGTCTGCACAGGAAACAGGCCAAGGTCAGGGCAAGCCTAGTAAGGTCTACACAGGAAACAGGGCAAGCCTAGTAAAGTCTACACAGGAAACAGGCCAGGGCAAGCCTAGTAAGGTCTACACAGGAAACAGGCCAAGGTCAGGGCGAGCCTAGTAAGGTCTGCACAGGAAACAGGCCAAGGTCAGGGCAAGCCTAGTAAGGTCTACACAGGAAACAGGCCATGGTCAGGGCAAGCCTAGTAAGGTCTGCACAGGAAACAGACCAGGGTAAGGGCAAGCGTTGTAAGGTCTACACAGGAAACAGGCCAAGGCCAGGGCAAGCCTAGTAAGGTCTACACAGGAAACAGACCAGGGTAAGGGCAAGCGTTGTAAGGTCTACACAGGAAACAGGCCAAGGTCAGGGCAAGCCTAGTAAGGTCTGCACAGGAAACAGACCAGGGTAAGGGCAAGCGTTGTAAGGTCTACACAGGAAACAGGCCAAGGTCAGGGTAAGCCTAGTAAGGTCTACAGAGGAAACAGGCCAAGGTCAGGGCAAGCCTAGTAAGGTCTGCACAGGAAACAGACCAGGGTAAGGGCAAGCGTTGTAAGGTCTACACAGGAAACAGGCCAAGGTCAGGGCAAGCATTGTAAGGTCTACACAGGAAACAGGCCAAGGTCAGGGCAAGCGTTGTAAGGTCTACACAGGAAACAGGCCATGGTCAGGGGAAGCCTAGTAAGGTCTGCACAGGAAACAGACCAGGGTAAGGGCAAGCGTTGTAAGGTCTACACAGGAAACAGGGCAAGGTCAGGGCAAGCGTTGTAAGGTCTACACAGGAAACAGGCCAAGGTCAGGGCAAGCCTAGTAAGGTCTGCACAGGAAACAGGCCAAGGTCAGGGCAAGCCTAGTAAGGTCTACACAGGAAACAGGCCAAGGTCAGGGCAAGCCTAGTAAGGTCTTCACAGGAAACAGGCCAAGGTCAGGGCAAGCGTTGTAAGGTCTACACAGGAAACAGGCCATGGTCAGGGCTGGCAGAGTTCAGTCAGCATGGTAAATAATACAAGCAGATCTGCATTTGGTGCAGTGTTTTGGATCAGCAATCATTTTAATGAATTTAATAATTTTCTTACTTTAAATGAGATTTTAGGGCATGTCTTCAGGATTAGTATCTCCAGGCTGTTGCAGTCCTCATCTGGGGGTCAGCACTCACCGCTATGGATAAGGACATGAACATTTCAATCAGTACAGATTCTCTGGTGACCTGCATGAAAGTCACTCGGGGTATCCATTGCATGTTCATGTGTTTCTACTTAATAATGCATGCTATGGTCTCCAGCTCTGAGCTGAAAAGCCGCGCTGTGAGATGGAAGCTGTGTCGCTGCCAAGATGTACATATCACATGCCTCACATATGCGACACATTCAGCACAACTGCCAGGATTTAAGGGTAGTTGTAAAAAAAAAAAATATAATTTTTTTATGGTTATTTGTATTTCTACTTTCATTTCCGTATAACATTTTCATTGTATTAATATTAAGAAACATTCTCAGTATTATTGTGAAATTTCTACTGTATAATTTTGTATGCATTTTTTAAATTATATTATTTTTATTTTATGAATATTATTTTATTCATATATGTACTTCCTTTCATTAAGAAATGTTACATTTGTTTTATTGTTTTTATTATTTGTATTTTATATTTGTATTTGTTTGACTTAATTTTGTTGATATGAACTTTGTTTTGGTATTCTTGTAAAGTCTTATTTAGTATTACATTTGTCCTTGTATAAATATTATTCTATTTTTAGTGTTAGGAAAAATACATAAATAAATGACTGGCTATGTTCACACACAGTATTTCCTTCAGTCTTTAGGTCAGTCTTTTTACAACCAAAATTGGGAGATGGTTGAAAACACAGAAATGGGCAAATCTTATGATTATAATTTTGCCCTGTCAGTTCCACTCCTGGATTTGGTTGAAAAACAGACAGAAATACTATGTGCCAACATAGCCACACATTGTATTTACATTTTTTTCACAACCTAGAAATATTTTTTATTTTATTTTACTAAGAAACATTTTATTTATTTTTATGTTATTGTTAAATATTTTTACAATATATGTGGGGTTGATACTTTGTTGAGCAAACAATCCCAAAACTGCCACCTGCTGGACACTAATATTGCAACATTCAACTGGTCACTGACGTCTCTTATGTTCTCATTAGGCTTCTATCTAGAATGACAATTATGCCCTCTGGTGGTAAGATGGTAGACCACCATTGTAAATTTCTAAAAAACTTGGAAAACTGGTTTAGTGCATTCTCTCAATATTGTAAAATCTACATATTAACTCTTCATTCCTGTTAATTAATTTAAAAATATTATTATTATTATCATCATTGGTATTATAGTAGCTATATTCTTGTATATAGGAGCAGTATTATACTAGATATATTCTTGTATATAGGAGCAGTATTATAGTAGTTATATTATTGTATATAGGGGACAGTATTATAGTATATTCCTGTATATAGGGACAGTATTATAGTAGTTATATTCCTGTATATAGGAACAGTATTATAGTAGCTATATTCTTGTATATAGGAGCAGTATTATACTCGATATATACTTGTATATAGGCGACAGTATTATAGTAGCTATATTCTTGTATATAGGGGACAGTATTATAGTAGTTATATTCCTGTATATAAAGCAGTATTATAGTAGTTATATTCTTGTATATAGGAGCAGTTTTATAGTAGTTATATTCTTGTATATAAGAGCAGTATTATAGTAGTTATATCCTTGTATAAAGAAGCAGTATTATAGTAGTTATATTCTTGTATATAGGAGCTGTATTATAGTAGTTATATTCCTGTATATAGGAGGCAGTATTATAGTAGTTATATTCTTGTATATAGGAGTAGTATTATAGAGGTTATATTCTTGTATATAGGAGCAGTATTATAGTAGTTATATTCTTGTATATAGGAGGCAGTATTATAGTAGTTATATTCCTGTATATAGAAGGCAGTATTATAGTAGTTATATTCTTGTATATAGGAGTAGTATTATAGAGGTTATATTCTTGTATAAAGGAGCAGTATTATAGGAGATATATTCTTATATATAGGGAGCAGTATTGTAGCTATATTCTTGTATATAGGAGGAGTATTATAGTAGTTATATTCTTGTATATAGGAGCAGTATTATAGGAGATACACTCACCGGCCACTTTATTAGGTACACCATGCTAGTAACGGGTTGGACCCCCTTTTGCCTTCAGAACTGCCTCAATTCTTGGTGGCATAGATACAACAAGGTGCTGGAAGCTTCCTCAGAGATTTTGGTCCATATTGACATGATGGCATCACACAGTTGCCGCAGATTTGTCGGCTGCACATCCATGATGCCAATCTCCCGTTCCACCACATCCCAAAGATGCTCTATTGGATTGAGATCTGGTGACTGTGGAGGCCATTGGAGTACAGTGAACTCATTGTCATGTTCAAGAAACCAGTCTGAGATGATTCTAGCTTTATGACATGGCGCATTATCCTGCTGAAAGTAGCCATCAGATGTTGGGTACATTGTGGTCATAAAGGGATGGACATGGTCAGCAACAATACTCAGGAAGGCTGTGGCGTTGCAACGATGCTCAATTGGTACCAAGGGGCCCAAAGAGTGCCAAGAAAATATTCCCCACACCATGACACCACCACCACCAGCCTGAACCGTTGATACAAGGCAGGATGGATCCACGCTTTCATGTTGTTGACGCCAAATTCTGACCCTACCATCCGAATGTCGCAGCAGAAATCGAGACTCATCAGACCAGGCAACGTTTTTCCAACCTTCTACTGTCCAATTTCGATGAGCTTGTGAAAATTGTAGCCTCAGTTTCCTGTTCTTAGCTGAAAGGAGTGGCACCCGGTGTGGTCTTCTGCTGCTGTAGCCCATCTGCCTCAAAGTTGGACGTACTGTGCGTTCAGAGATGCTCTTCTGCCTACCTTGGCTGTAACGGTTGGCTATTTGAGTCACTGTTGCCTTTCTATCAGCTCGAACCAGTCTGCCCATTCTCCTCTGACCTCTGGCATCAACAAGGCATTTCCACCCACAGAACTGCCGCTCACTGGATGTTTTTTCTTTTTCGGACC
The DNA here is from genome assembly GCF_027789765.1 of Dendropsophus ebraccatus. Classification (NCBI taxonomy): domain Eukaryota; kingdom Metazoa; phylum Chordata; class Amphibia; order Anura; family Hylidae; genus Dendropsophus; species Dendropsophus ebraccatus. Next base: position 68,201,748 of record NC_091466.1, on the reverse strand, counting down.
ATTCTCTGTAAACCCTAGAGATGGTTGTGCGTGAAAATCCCAGTAGATCAGCAGTTTCTGAAATACTCAGACCAGCCCTTCTGGCACCAACAACCATGCCACGTTCAAAGGCACTCAAATCACCTTTCTTCCCCATACTGATGCTTGTTTTGAACTGCAGGAGATTATCTTGACCATGTCTACATGCCTAAATGCACTGAGTTGCCGCCATGTGATTGGCTGATTAGAAATTAAGTGGTAACGTGCAGTTGGACAGGTGTACCTAATAAAGTGGCCGGTGAGTGTATATTCTTGTATATAGTAGCACTATTATAGTAGTTATATTCTTGTATATAGGGCAGTATTATGGTAGTTATATTTTGTTTCTTTTACAGAAGTATTATAGTAGTTATATTCTTGTATATAGGAGGCAGTATTATAGTAGTTATATTCTTGTATATAGGGGGCAGTATTATAGTAGTTATATTCCTGTATATAGGAGCAGTATTATAGTAGTTATATTCTTGTATATAGGAGCAGTATTATAGTAGTTATATTCTTGTATATAGGAGCAGTATTATAGTAGTTATATTCTTGTATATAGGAGCAGTATTATAGTAGTTATATTTTGTTGCTTTTACAGCAGTTTGCTCTACAGCAATTCTTTTGTCTTCCTTAGGGTCCATTTATACAGAAAGATTATCTGACAGATTATCTGCCAAAGATTTGAAGCCAAAGTCAGGAATGGATTTAAAAAGAGGAAAAATATCAGGCTTTCCTTTATGACCTGATCTCTGTTTATAGTCTGTTACTGGCTTTGGCTTCAAATCTTTGGCAACTAATCTGTCAGATTAACTTTCTGTGTAAATGGTCCCTTACACACATCAATGAGCCTTGGGCACCAATGTCATTTTTCCCCACTGATCACTTTTGCTTTACATACTAAAAATACCCCCTATGATTGGTTGTTCTGGAGAGGCTCTGGCCTAGTCATCTAGACATCAGACTTTGGCCTTTGTCACAGTCTCATATCTTGACTGACTTGACATTGTTCCCTAATGTATCCCTGAGCGGCGCCATTGTCAGCAGTATGTTATTCTCTTCATCTGTTAGCGGTTTTAATTTTAGGGTTAATCTCGGTATGTACCTGGCTGTGTGGAGCAGCTTTAGGCATTGTGCATCCCTGCAAAAACTGAAGAAGGCACCATTCTATATATAAAAAAAAAATAACAGGTGCTCCTTCTATAAATCCATGTTATATTATCCTGGGACACTTTCTGCTTAATTTTTTGATAGCTATAATCAGAACATTTTCTAATCCTACCACAGTAATAGGTATCTATTTATATGTAGGCAGCACACAGATGGTTAAAGACAGGGGGCTCCTAATGATGAGCGAACTTCCAAAAACTCCTTCCTAAAGTCACCCATTGAAAAGTTTAAAGGGGAACTCTAGTTAAACAATTTTTCCTTCAAATCAACTGGTTTCAGAAAGCTATATAGATTTGTAATTTACTTCTATTTAAAAATCTCAAATCTTCCAGTGCTTATCAGCTGCTGAATGTCCTGCAGGAAGAGGTGTATTCTTTCCAGTCTGACACAGTGCTCTCTGCTGCCACCTCTGTCCACATCAGGAACTGTCCGGAGCAGTAGCAAATCCCTCTCCTGATCTGGACAGTTCCTGACATGGACAGAGATGGCAGTAGAGATCACTAGAGATGAGCGAACCGGGTTCGGGTTCGAATAGACTCGTTCGGCATTTGATTAGCGGGGGCTGCTAAACTTGGATAAAGCTCTAAGGTTGTCTGGAAAACATGGATACAGCCAATGACTATATCCATGTTTTCCACGTAGCCTTAGGGCTTTATCCAACTTCAGCAGCCACCGCTAATCAAATGCCGAACGTTCGGGTTCGGATGGACTCAAACCCGAACGCGGTTCGCTCATCTCTAGAGATCACAGTGTCAGACTGGAAAGAATACACTACTTCCTGCAGGACATACAGCAGCTGATAAGTACTGAAAAACTCAAGATTTTTAAATGTAGGTAAATTACGAATCTCTATATCTTTCTGACACCAGTTGATGTAAAAGAAAAAAAAAATACTAGTAATTTACAAATCTATAGAAGTTTTTGGCACCAATTGATTTGAAAACTTTTTTTTGCCAGAGTACCCCTTTAAGTGGTGATGCATAGCATTGCTCCCCATTTTCTTGCAAGAGAAGAGGGGGCTCCTGTCAAAATGACAAGAGTCCCTGCTCCTCTACTTGGCTTCATCCAACAAAACTTTTTCTCTATGTCTCTCGGCTTGGAAGCTGATAGGAGGGATAAAGAATTTACCGGCTTCACCTCCAAAAGATGTTTCACCAGTGGGGTACAGTGGAGTTTATCTTCCACATTAACATTCCTACCAGAAACCATACAGAAAGGTCAAAGTGCAATTTCCTGGAAAATCCTCCAACAAACCATAAACCAGAAGGCTAATTAGGGCGGTTAAAGGGTTTATTCACACTTTGAAATATGCTGCTTAAATGTCATAAAATACCATAAAAACCTCTCTGATTTCACTGCAATCCAGCACAGAAGCCCGGGTAAGTACTAGTGGCCGGGACTTGATCCCTGTAGCCTATCAGGGATCACCTTTGTGCCTACCACATTGTAGTATGGCCCCTCTAGGTTCCATCATACTATCATTTCCTGAAGATACAGACGCAGTTGAAAGTAACGCCCCATTGCCTTGTTGGTATCTGTGCCTACTGGCGGATCTTTCCGTTGGCCAACCCAATGTAAGCCTGGGCCTGGAGCCACCCCCCTTCTTTGCCCCTCTGCTAGCTTCACTTTAGCATTTGAGACATCTTTAGCATGTCCACAAGATATATACGTGACAGGTCACACCTCTGATATCCACATCTAATAAGCGAACACTTCGGGGGACATTTACTATCACTGCATCCCTGGCGTACACCAAGGAGAAGATGCAGGTTCACCTCTTCTCCCTGGCGTATGCCTGCCATATCCCCCGCTTACCTGATGGGCGGGCAGGGCGCGGCAAGGTGGGGAGGAGGCATAAATCCTGATACAAATGTACAACTGCTGGAAACGCCTCTTAGTAAAACCACGATGATAAAAGGGGGTGGAGCTTTAAGACTGATGTACTCGTATGCAGGTCTTCATCATGTTCATGGACCCTTTATTTGATCAGGTGGTTTTATTCAGTCCCAGAATGGACGGGGTTGTCCAGAGTTAGAAAAACACCTGCCTATAGGTTGCAGCTATTTTAGTTCCACTAAAATGGAGGCTGAGCTGCAATACCACACACAACCTGTGGACAGATGTGGAGCTGTTGTCAGAAAATTATGAAAAACTCCTTAAATGAAGAAGGGCTATTCTTATATTTAAGCCTACGGGTGGTTTCACACTCATCGCGCATGATGGCGCGGATCTCCGTCCATTCGATAGACTCCAGTCTATGGCCGGGCGAATTCCGCTGTCCGACGAAAGAAATGACATGTCAATTCTTTCAGCTGACGACGGAATCCGCCCGACCATAGAATGGTGTCTATGGCACGGGCGGATATGCGCGCCACCGTGAGCGGGTACGAGCGACGGAAATCACTGGAACTTAACCGCACGGATTCCGTAGTGTGAACCCACCCTATGGGAGTAAGGCTGGGTTCCCATGTTGCTGCTGCGGGGTGATAATTTAACACATGCCCAGTTGTTGTGGATTCTATGTGCTTCACCAGTACGTGCTGCAAAACCGGAACAATTCTCCATTCAGTCTGCCGCGTCTAGTGGAATGGGGGGGGGGGGGGGGGTCAGTGGACTTTATTTTCTCTATAATTTGAATACATTTCCCCTTTAAGGACTTTGCCTCTTTTATACACGCCATTTCCCGTGAAGATATTCTGTCTATAGAGTTGTAAGTGGATATTCTCAGAAAATAATGGAATGTTGGAGCGGCGGACACATCAGCGCGTAGATGCGGTAGACCTGCAGGATACTTATTTTGTGGTGAAATGCAGCAGAGGACGATTTATTTTACTATGATGGGGGGAGACCACCAGGACAGATCACTCGCAGCATAATCAATGGCAATGATTTCCATATGGGATCGCGAATGAATCCTCCAGGTTCTACTCTCTGCCATTTCCATCGTGTTTCCTTTCCATGGTAGTTTATAGTGAGGTACGAGGAAGTGGTCCGTCACCGGCGAGCTTGTCTTGGATAAGATCTCCCATCATAACAAACCACGGGCCTGGCGGAGGGGGCGTGATGTCACTGGAGCAGCGGCCAGAACTGCAGAGAGAGCCTAATAATAGAGGAATATTCTTATACATTAGTATATAATTATGTACTGGGGGGTGACAGGAGAACGTGCCCACTGCTCTGCCCCCTTCTAGCAGGGATTCCAAGTATGGTTATCCTGTACCCCAAGTGTCAGCATGTCATTGTCCTGTGCCCCAAGTGTTAGCATGTAATCCTGTACCCCAAGTGTCAGCATGTCATTGTCCTGTACCCCAAGTGTTAGCATGTAATCCTGTACCCCAAGTGTCAGCGTGTCATTGTCCTGTACCCAAATGTTAGCATGTCATTGACCTGTACCCCAAGTGTCTTCCTGTACCCCCAAGTGTCAGCATGTAATCCTGTACCCCAAGTGTCAGCGTGTCATTGTCCTGTATCCCATGTCATCCTGTACCCCGAGTGTCAGCATGTAATTCTGTACCCCAAGTGTCAGCATGTCATTATTCTGTACCCCAAGTGTCAGCATGTAATCCTGTACCCCTAGTGTCAGTGTGTCATTATCCTATATCCCAAGTGTCAGCGTGTCATCATCCTGTACCACAATTATCATTATCCTGTCCTTCAAGTGTCAGTGTGTCATTGTCCTGTACCCCAAGTTTCATCCTGTACCCCAAGTGTCAGTGTGTCATTATCCTGTACTTCAAGTGTCCTCAAGTAATCCTGTACCCCAACTGTCACTGTATCATCATTCTGTACCCAAATTGTGATTGTGTTGTACCCTAAGTGTCATCCTGTCCTCCAAGTATCAGCGTATTATTATCCTGTACCACAAGTGTCAGTGCCATGAGTCCGGGTAGCTATGCGAGGTTGTGGCTGCTGCATGGTTGTGGAGTCACTTGGGCACTTGTCATGGTGGTCAGGAGTGGTATTAAAACCCACCCCTGGACAAACGTTCTACTAACGTATAGATTCACTAATCTGACCACCTTTTGCTCTATAGTGTCGGCTTCCTGTCCTGCTAGGGTAGTACGAGGTTTCGGGTCCCTGCGCTGGGTTGTAACCAGATGGGTTTATTAAAGAATATTAAAGTGTCTTATTGAAGCAGACTTTCCAAGATTTCCTAGAACAGCCGTGCTTTACAGTAGGATACGTTGGCATACACGCTCTTTGTCCTACTGGGGCCAGTACCTAACTCCAGTTGACTGCCCTGTGTGTTAAAAAATGTATCCCTGGCGTGGACAAGGTTTTCCTCAGAGAACACCTCTCCCTCCTTAGGTTTCTAGCACTGCATGCTAGCGGTAGTTTCTGACATAAAAAGAATAAGTCTCTTGGCCCCTGACAAGGGTCCTGGCCTAATCCAGGCCCTGGCTTCACTGCAGCAGGAACTGGGCTCTCTGCGTCCATCTCTCTCCACTGACTCAACTAGAATACCCTCCCACCAGGAACTAGCTCCTTTTTATAGGGACAGCTTAGCAAGCTTGTGATTGGTGGGGCTGTGTGTGGATAAGAGAGAAGAAAGAGGATAGGCAGAAAAGTGAGGGAAACAAACTTGCACATGTGATAGGAGGAAACATAACATGTATGTGACAAACAGTAGTTAACCCATTAGACCTTCACCTGTGCATAGTGCAATACATACAATAAATACAAGAGTGACACCTAGTGGGGAAAAACACATAATACAATCTTCCTTATCCCCTTTTGTGTGAACCTTAGAGAGTTACCTAACCCAGGTGTATAAAACTGGTGGCACACCTGTGCTGGGACACTACATCACAGTGTCATTATCCTGCACCCCAAGTATCATTATCCTGTATTCCAAGTGTCATTATCCTGTACCCCAAGTGGCTTCACCATTGTCCTGTACCCAATATCCTGTATTGTTCAGAAATTGCCACAGATTTGTTTCCCATTCATGCAAAATCCACAAGGCAACATTCTGCAACTTCAGCGCACGTTCATTCATCTTCTATATTGTGATAAAATGATGTGGTTTTTCATATTACAGCTTTGGTGAAAGAGGACTAGTGTGGCCTAATACACCTACTGTCATTTTGCACTATATGGCGTTGTTATTTAGGCATAGGTGGCAATATTGCTCTACACGTGTTTGGGCCCAGTCCTTGACATTCTGGATTGGCTTCCTTGATCTGCAGAATATCACACCCTGGTATTGTCATAAAACCTTGCAGACTATCTTTCCCATTTTTACTTGCCCATAATGTTACTTAACCGAACTGCAGGCAAAAAGCCAAGATATGAAAAAGTATCCTTAAAACACATGGCGGAAATGCACACGAGAAAAATGCAGTTGGATGTGCGAAACCAGAAATCTAAACACACGCCCTTTGTATTCAACGTCCTGTAAACCCCCTGAAGCTCAGTATACAGGTAGGATATCGTATGCACGTAGGACTAGAATTACATACACCCACACCTAGCTGTCAGCCCAAACATAGAAATATTGCCATGTTAAATTATTAAAAGGCTTCTATATTGTATGCATTGTGTATATCCGGATGGGCCACATTGCCCCTCCGCCCTAGGTAACAATATACCCTATGTGTAATGCTCCTACACATTAATAAAAAAAAAATCCTGGGTGACTGCGTTACTAAAAATGGTCTCAATTGTTCTATTTTATCAGGATTATAGAAACATGGCTGCTTCCTTCCGGAAACAGTGCCATGTCTGTCTATGGGTTGTGTCTGGTATTGCAGTTCAGTCCAGGGATGTACTATAGAGAATGCAGAGGTTGCATCACACTATGGCCAGGAGCATATTGACCCCCAAACATATTAGACATGTCTCGGCTATGAGTGTAAGGAACAATTGTTGTATTTTAACTGTCTGATCTTATTGTTCTTGTGGAGAGTAGTCTGGCAGCGGCTTATTCCTTCTTTCCAGTGGCAAGTCATGAATTCACACATATGAAGAGATCTCTGTAAGTGTTTGGCCACGGGCTATCTCATGTGTATGGAGACATAGCCATTTATATAAGATTATGTGGGCCGACTTTGGTGGGATTGGTCACTTAATATGTTTAAAGGCCTCCTAACTAGGGATGGTCCGAACCGAGTTCGGATCGGGTTTGCACGAACCCGAACCCTCGGTAATGATTCCCGCTGTCTGCCCGCTCCGTGCAGCGGGCGGATCCAGCAGGAGGACCGCCTGTAAAAATGGGATACAGCAATAGCCATAGGCTGTATCCCATTTTTCCAGCCGGTCCTTCCGCTGGATCCGCCCGCTGCACGGAGCGGGCAGACATCGGGAATCCGATGCCGAGCGTTCGGGTTCATCCAAACCCGAATCTCGGCGGGTTCGGACCATCCCTACTCCTAACATTTTCCCCAACATTGGGAAGCTGGAATCCCTTTATTCTTAGAGAAATAATCCACAGCCAGAGGAGTCTGGCAGCATATTTCTCCCTTTTTATAACACATGTGTGCTCAGCTGAGCCAGTCGTGTGGGGATCAGCAGGGACAGCTTGGCCAATAGCCAGGAGAAATGTAGGGCCACCTTATGTGCTTAAAGGGTTTATCCAGGATTAGAAAAACAAAACGCAGCTGCTTTCTCCTATAAACAGTGCCACCCCTGTCCTCAGCTTGTGTGCTCTTCTGCAGCTCAGTTCTATTGATTAAGCAGGGTTGTAATACAACACACAACCTGACGACAGGGCTTGCACTATTTTAGGAAAAAAAACAGGCATGTTTATCCAATCCTGGATATGCCCTAAAAAGTGCCCAAAAAGTCTCTGTCCAATGTTATGGCTCCGAACTTTGAGTGTGTGCTGAAAGAAGGGGCAGCTCTCAATGGACAGCTGTTCAATTCTGTATTGAAAGAGACATCTGATGTTCTCTCCTCCCCTCCTAGTAGCTGTTCCTGTGTGTGATCAGCAGGCTTACTATGAGCCAGCATCTCCCTATCACACTGGGGGACATGGCAACATAACCCTATAGGCAGGAGAGACAATCAGATTGCCTTCCCTGCCAATTTTTGGAAATTTCTAAGGGAGCTCCATTGTGAGTGCATCCAAATCTTGTGTTTACCTTGTGACCCAGTGGTGATGACTGTGATTGAGCTGTCATCATTGCCTTGTAGGTCAGTGTACACAGAGTTTGGAAACATTAGGATTAGTCAATAGACGTTGCACAATCTTACATTGCTGAGCGTTTGCCTCTGGATCTTCCGTCCCTGCACGTTACAGAATAATAGTAGAATGTTGCTTACTCAATGGTAATGTCTTGTAAGATATTCACGAACCTTCCAAGAATTCCAGGATAGAAGGAAATGTCAGGTTGTGCTTGTTCTCCTCCACATTGTCTGCTTGTCCATGATGGTGCGGATTTCCTCCCTGTCCTGCCGGGAGCCTATCACCCCAGCACAGAATATTTCATGGTGAAATAATGATGTTTGCAAAACTCGGTTTAGTGGAGACATCCAAAAACTCTGCTATGTAAACCACAGGGGCAGGACGCAGAATTCCTACTGTGAAAATGTGATATGACCACAAAATCCCGGCACAAAGCCTGGGACACTATCTCCGCAGATAAGCAAGAAAGACGTGGGAGACTTACCGAGAACAGTGCCGAAAAATCTGAAGGAAGTGCGCCACATGTGCGACACTTTTACACCAACAGCTTTAAACCGCGTATGGGGTACAGGATAATGACAGTTGGGGTACAAAACAATAAAGCACTGACACTTGGAGAACAGGATAATGACATGATAACATTTGGGGAACAGGATAATGACATGATAACATTTGGGGAACAGGATAATGACATGATAACACTTGGGGCACAGGACAGTGACATTTGTGGTACAGGATAATGACACGCTGACACTTGGGGTACAGAATAATCACACTTGAACACTTGGGGTACAGGACACTGACACATGGGGTACAGGATAGTGACACTGACACGGGGTACAGAATGATGATTCTTAGGGTACAGGATAATGACACGCTGACACTTGGGGTACAGGACAATGGCACATGGGGTACAGGATTTTGTGGTAATAGATAATGACCTGCTAACACTTGGGGTAAATAATGACATGCTGACACTTGGGGTATAGGATAATGACACACTGACACTTGGGGTACAGGAGAATGAGGTCCTGAAACTTGAGGCACAGGATAAGGACACACTGACACTAGTGGTACAGGATAATGACACCCTGACACTTGGGGTACAGGATAATGACACCCTGACACTTGGGGTACAGGATATTGAAACCCTGACACTTGAGGTTCAGGATAATGACACTTGGGGTACAGGATAATGACACCCTGACACTCGGGGTACAGGATAATGACACCCTGACACTTGGGGTTCAGGATAATGACACCCTGCCACTCAGGGTAAGGAAAATAACTCTTTGACACTTGGGGTTATGGGTAATGACACGCGGGGTACAGGAAAATGACACTTGGGGTTCAGGATAATGACACTTGGGGTTCAGGATATTGACACCCTGACACTTGGAGTTCGAGATAATAACACTTGGGGTACAGGATAATGACAGGCTGACCCTTGGGGTACAGGATAATGACACGCTGACACTTGGGGTACAGGATAATGACACTCGGGGTACAGGATAATGACATGCTGATACTTGGAGTACAGGATAATGACACACTAACACTTAAGGTACAATGAAATTTGGGGGACACAATACAGTGATAATTGGAGTGGCAGGAAAATGACATCTATAGGATGGTTTTGTGTCTCCCCTAAAGGAAGTACTTCTGGAAAGGGTTACCCCCTGGCACAGTCTGCCCCATCACTAGATTGCCATCAGCCATATTGATCTTCCCCGCACCTCTGTGAGTTTCCGGTGACATCTAAGTCACAATCTTTAATGGAATTGCTCCTGACCCCCCCTTGGATATGAACGTGCAGCCGTACCTGTGACCCAGCTCTCTGCGTCACAGCTGTACTTCTCAGACCATCCGGTGGCCTCACATTCCTTGTTGTCATAGGGCATCGTTCTGCAAATGACCGCTCATGTCTAACCTACAGTAACCACAGTACAATTGCGACAGCACTCCAAACTGTTCTTTTTTTATCTTCACACAGGTCAGTGGTAAAGACCAGCTTCAGGCTAACATCACCTACAAGACACAGCAGACCAGCTACAAATTCACTCTTTGTAAGAGAAGGATTTCTTCTCTCCGGATTTAAAGACAGTCCATTAACATCAGTCTTGGCCTCAGACACACCATTCTCTCTCATAGACCTATTGGCTCTAACTTTTTGGTTTTCTTCCAAGAACCCCATAGGGCTATCTCTCATGTTCCTGGCTCCACCAATCCATTTGCCACACAGCGTTTCACATTTGGCACCTCTCAAGGCTAGAGTCCACTTTCTTCAGTTGTCTCTCTGTGCCATCCCTCTAGCCTTGCTATCCTGTACCACTCTGGTATTTCTGAACCTCTGGGCCCATGGCACAGTAACCTATGGTCAGGCATTTGGTTCAGGTTCCAGGTCACCGATCAGTTTGATGGTGGCCATGTTCAGGTCTTATCTCTCTGCAAGGCCAATGACAGGTTTCCCAGGCACCATATGCGGTATGTGGTTCCACCACACACTTTCTCTGGCAGGTACCAAAAACTCCCTAAATAACCTCTTTTATGGGGGCACCCAATGCTTCCCCCCACATTTTTGTCAGGTTCTTCTTGGGCTCCTTTCTTCTGGAAGCTGCCATCTAAGATACCACCTTTCACGCGGCACAGCTACTATGAAATGGCATGTTGATGCTGCTGCATATTACGGCCCTCCAACCCACTACAACAACCATAGGGTCTTCAGACAATACAACACATTACAGTATATACATGTTATTTACATGGTATACATGCAACATATACTGTATATGACAACTGCACCATGGTGTTACAGGGGACAGGTATGGGGTATCCTCTTATATATACAGTATATATATGATGACACCTGGGTACAAAACACTCTCACACTCACAGCACCGACCAGGAAAGGGATGGGCTCTGCTATTCCTAGACATAGTTTTTGCTGGAGATCATCAGAGCTTATTGCAGCATATCTGTGCGTTAATGGTAGACGGCAAAGTGTAAACGTGTAATTTTTTTTTTTTTTTAACATTTTATCTTCTATGAAATGTATGTGTTATATGAGGCGATGTTATATGGTCATGAAGAGCCGTATAATAAATTCCTTTCCTCTGTTTCTCTATGGATGAGAAGATAGGTGACACTGTCATACGCCGACCTGTATATTACACCTGTATGTCACACGCCCGTATGTACTGCATATCAGGTCACAAAGGATCTATGAGGACAAAAGGCTATGATCCCAAGACAGGATGATGGGGGCGGGGCATGGTCATTTTGCACTCTCAGCACTTTATTTCTACACCTTCCCCCTGCACCCTTCTACTACCTCCATTCCATTCCAAGTATCTCCTACACTCACAGAACTAGTAAACTAGCTCAAATGTATATCTGAGAAATTGAAATTATACTGTAAGTTCCATTGGGAACAGGGACAGTTTCTGTACAGCAATCCAGAATATGCTAGCGCTACACAAGACCTCTTCATGGCATTGTCCACTTGATGTCCAGACCATGGTGGAATTGTTCAGGTCTGGTATGGTGGTGTTATCCAGTCACAGTATGGTGGAATTGTTCAGGTCTGGTGTGGCGTTGTTATCCAGTCACAGTATGGTGGTATTGGTTAGGTCTGGTATGGCAGTGTTATCCAGTCACAGTATGGCCGTATTGGTCAGGTCTGGTATGGCGGTGTTATCCAGTCACAGTATGGTGGAATTATTCAGGTCTTGTGTGGCAGTGTTATCCAGTCACAGTATGGGGGTATTGGTCAGGTCTGGTATGACGGTGTTATCCAGTCACAGTATGGTGGAATTGTTCAGGTCTGGTGTGGTGGTGTTATCCATTCACAGTATGGTGGAATTGTTCAGGTCTGGTGTGGCAGTGTTATCCAGTCACAGTATGGTGGTATTGGTTAGGTCTGGTATGGCGGTGTTATCCAGTCACAGTATGGTGGAATTGTTCAGGTCTGGTATTGCGGTGTTATCCAGTCACAGTATAGCAGTATTGGTGAGGTCTGGTATGGCGGTGTTATCCAGTCACAGTATGGTCGAATTGTTTAGGTCTGGTGTGGCAGTGTTGTCCAGTCACAGTAGGGGGGTATTGGTCAGGTCTGGTATGGCGGTGTTATCCAGTCACAGTATGGAGGTATTGGTCAGGTCTGGTATGGCAGTGTTATCCAGTCACAGTATGGCAATATTGTTCAGGTCTGGCATGGCTATGTTAAACATGACACCTGGAGCTGTTAGCTTCCAATCTACCAACCCTGTGGTGAGAATTCCGTCAGACAATATGCAGACTGTTCAAATCATTGATTCAATGTGGAAATTTGTTTATGTTTTAGGGTATGTTCACACTGAGCAAATACGGCAGAGGATCTCTCCTCCGCGGAATCTTGCCGTGCTCAGTGTCGCGATGTGAGTGACTGAGAGGTGATGTAGTAGTGATAAAGTTTCGCCACTAGATGTCTCTATTGTAGGTATGTGTACTCAGTTGCTGCACAGCTGAAGTATGGAAAGGGTTATTGTTTGCTTATATGTCACATGGATCTGTGAACCTATGGGAGTATCTTCTCCTTCTGTCCTATCATCTCTTACTCTACCTTCTTTATGCACTCTTCACCCATTCACAGTGCACCTTACAGGGAGCTGTAGATAGGAAATCACATGGGTAGAGGAAGTGTAGAGGTGTTGGACGTCATAGGGAAAGGACACAAGCTAGAATTCTCCCTACAGCAGTCCCTCTGGGCCCTGGTCTCTGCTAGGTTCCCAGCAGTTATCTTAATCAAGTTCCTGTATGGTGAGACAAGACGCACCTAACAGCTCAAGTAATCTTACTCAGCACTATACAATGTTAAACCCCTTACGGGAGAAGACACGTGAGTGATTATCTCAAACCACGCCGTGAACTAGGAGAGTCACAGTGCAGGACAGTGTCCACAAAAGGCACAAAGCTAGGAACTGATTCGGATAGAGCAAAGTTGCTAGCAGTCTATGAACTCTATCTCACAGCGTGGTTATCAGCAGGAAACCCTCAGCATTTCTCTCATCCCAGTTAACAGGTTCTGGGGCTTGTGTCACCCTCTAGGACAGGTCCCCCAAAACTGGTAGGGCAACAGGTAGTTCATCCCGACCAAGGTCGATGCACGGGCACAAGTATTCTACTATTTCTACCTCATCCTCCAACATCCCGGCAGAGCACATTACTACTTGGGTTGGGACTCTCACGACATCCTTCTCTCTGCCCCTTTGATTCTTCTACGTATCTCTCAGCACTCAACCCAGTCAGCACCACTGTACTCCTTGCTATACTCCTATTACAGATCTGGATCCTGTATTATCAAGTGTAACGTATCCTGTCAAGGCACAACTGTATGTTCTGCTGCACGCAAGTACTTTCAGAGTAAACAAGAGATTATTTATGGTAAAGAGACTCTGTGATTCTTCGCCCCGCATCAACACAGTATACACGCACTCCTTGGGACATTCCCCTTTCTGTTTGTGGCAGTACCAATTGTCCGGGTGGGTCAATACTCCCCTCCGGACCACTGTGACATTAGCCCAAGGGACCCTACAGCAGGGTTTACAGAGGAGCAAGGTGTATCCGGCCCTCCAACCTAAAAGCAGGTGTGCCACCATATCTGTGTCCCCAACTGGCACTGGCGTCACAACACAGTACATTAGGGTCGGGCTACATCTTGGCCAACCACCACAGGAGTGGAGTCACACTCTACCACCTAACAAGTGACTGGCCGTACCTCCGCCATAGCACTGCGGGAGCTCACCACACACACACCCCTACACCTAGTTAAGCAGCAGCGCCACCAACAGCCTTCTAAGTGAATTGTTACAGTTAGTAAGGGAAGTTTCCAACAGGTGGGTGGGGTTATGTTAATGAGCTCCACATACAACCCAGCTGTGACAAGAAACCATTGAGGAGCAGCTGGAGGTGTGACAGGAGAGGTCAGTCAGTCAGAGCTGACAGGGAGTCAACATAGAGACAAAGGATTGAAGAGAAGGCGAAAGACCACTGGAGCCAATAGACTTGACTACATTTGATGCAGTAGCAGAGTTAACGTGGCCTCTGTACTGCCGCTTTCAGGAGTTTAAGGGGAAAGGATATCATGGCACCCTTGGACATATTTAGTGACCGTTCTTAGTTGGCTTCCAGCCCAGCCTAGAACCTTGTCTGAATGTTCCCATGATTGGAGTTGGGAAAGGCCTAGGTCCCGCTGGTTAGTGACGCTCTCAGCTTCAGGCAACTACAAAGACCTTTACACAAAAGCACAGTAACCCATGTTAGGCCACTAGCTATTAAAGATCAGTAATAGACTGGACTGTATAGGTGCATATGTCAGGTAAGCTTCTAAGTAAAGGAGTTACTGTTGCACCACATCCCTCCTCATCTCACTGCATCACAACAACATCATGGCGTCCCCACCATCTTGTCAGCCTAGTCAGGGAGTTGGCTCTGGGGGATCACAAGGTCCACTTTACTGACCACCATTACCACCGGAGCTGCGGTACACTACAAGGCCCAGCTATCCCGCAGGTGTTTCGTAGTTGCTCTCAATCACCCAGCAGCTCATCAGCATTCCCCTTGTTCCTGAGCTGAAGTGCTATACAAAGAATAGAGGCCCTAGTCATCCAGTACCACCATTATCTTCTGGAGTAGGGTCAGTGGTCGTGATGTTACGGAACAAGAGAAAATACCAGGAATTATACCGCCATACATTGGAAGATACAAAGTACAGTGCAGGTATGAGAGATAAGATAATGAGGACTATAAAGAACACGCAGAGGGCACGGGACTGCTGTCCTCATAAGAGGAAGCATGTAAGGACAGGGGAGCTATAATGTATAGGAGGTGGGGCTTATGCAAATGAAATGGGAGGGATTTACCACACTTATAGTAAGAAACATCTTTGTTGCCCAACCAATCACAACTCACATTTCAAATATTCATGAAAATAAAAGCTGAGCTGTGATTGGTTGCTATGGGCAACAAAATGCCTTCTTACTGTAGGACAGCGCCATAAATTTTCCCCGGTGTTAGAAGATTTGGAGATGTTCTGGGTTAAGGGGCGGGATTTGGGATAAGTCAGGTGACTACTTTTATTCCTATATTTTGATGTTCCATGTTAAAATCCCTCTAAGAATTTTTTTTTTTTGTTAAGGATAAAAGGACATGGTAGGTCTATAGCAACTTCACCTTTAAGACAGACCTGTTACCTTTTCAAATCACATGCTGCCACTTTTTCCAACTTAAAGGACATGTCTGCTTTTTAAAACAATGTTGCAGTGCATTATGGGTTTAAAAATCTCTTTCTAATAGAGAAGAGAGACGCAACAACCTTAGCAGCAGTGTGAATGTAGTGTCTGCTGCATGGTCCTGAATTTTGCTTGAAATAAGCATTTAGAGGCAAAATTTCTACAAAAATCCGTCAATGCTGTATTGTAGAGGAAAGCTGATGGTGTCTGGCGGAATGTGACACGTGGCTGGAGATGCCCTTTAAGAGTGAGAAATATGCCATGGATGGAATGCTTGTTGTCGTGCAGTACAGGTATCCGCCTGGTGAAATATTCTAAACATTAGTGATAGAAAAGGTGGAGGGGGTGAGATCTATAGCTGGGAAATAAACATTAATATATTCTTCATCTTCCTTATCTAGGAGGTATGGGATGTGGAGACGAGTAGCGATGTTAACATATACAACACATACAGGGAAATTCTTATGTCATGGGTCATCCAGCCACGTGTGTCACTGATAAATGCAGACATCAATGTAACCGCCAGCGGCCATAAGTCTTACAGGGATAACTCACACTCCTCCCTCTAAATTCCTTCACACAATTCTTAGAAAAGACTTTTTATGAACAGTAAAAATATTTAAAACTTGAAGGAGGAAATTTATATATAAACGGTATACTAAGGCTCAGTATAGTGTGTGTGTGTGTATATATATATATATATATATATATATATATATATATATATATATATAGTTATATAGTATGTGGAATGTACAGCTTTTCTGGTCTTAGATACACAGGCTTAGAAGACAGTATCACAAGTCATAGGCTTAGAAACCTCATCTCAGCAAACAGTATCACAAATCATAGGCTTAGATACTTCAGCTCAGTAGATATTAATAAGCCAGGGCTACAGGGCTATTTTGGCTGCAACAGGGGGCCGTGCCAAGCAAAAATTGCACTTTAGGTAAGTAAATTGGGTCGCACAGTGACCCGACCCAGAGTGGCAGTGAACGTGACATGGCAGAAATCCATCCAAACTGTCTAGTTGAGGCCGCTGCCACTTGTGGGTCACAACATGTCCCCATTCACTGACCTCAGTGTGATCCACACAGAGCAATTTCACACAGTGCAATGGTCACACAAGGCCTGTAGCGACTACAAATGCTGTGTAGCCCCTGTCTTACACAATAGGCTTAGATACACAGGTTCATTATACACAAGCCTGCAGGACAGAAATGGCTGTACATCGCACCCATGGTTGAATCGAAAGCCTGTTCAGCTACATTAAACACCAACATCAGAAGTTAGTATATAATTTGATCAAAACATACTGCCTCATGTACCACGTGCAGGTCTCTGATACACATGAGTCCCTACGCTAAACTACACTCTGCTGGTCAGCGAACGCCAACCACAAAGGGCCCCCCAAAACCCCTCAGGCGATGCCGGTGGAGAAAGCGGCCGCCAAGCAACACAAGTGTGAACAAGGTGTTACTAATCACCATTGCACCGGCAGGTAGAAGTACCTGTGTACATATGGTAAGTACAGTACCTCCTCTTTCTCCCATTCTACCTCCTGGTGCAATAGTAGTAAGACCTTGCTAACACTTGTGTTGCTTGGCGGCCGCCTTCTCTGCTGGCGGAGCCTGCGGGGGGGGGGGCAGGGTGTTGGGCCTTGGGGTTTGTTCCTGTGACATTCCCTGCTTGCGCTTGCTTTGCGGGGTTGGCGTTCGCTGACCGGCACAGTGCCGTTTAGCGTAGGGACTCATGTGTATCAGAAGACCAGCATGTGGTACATGAGGCAATATGTTTTAATCAGATTATACAAAGTACTAACTTCTGATGTTGGTTTTTAATGTAGCTGAACAGGCTTTTGTATTAACCATGGGTGCGATGTGCAGCCATTTCTGTCCTCCAGGCTTGTGTTCATTATATGGTATCACACATGATAAATCATCAGAATGTATTACTGGTGCTGTAGTGTGGTAGTATTGGTGCTGTAGTGGTGGTAGTATTGGTGCTGTAGTGGTCCGGTTATTGGTGCTGTAGTGTGGTAGTATTGATGCTGTAGTGGTGATAGTATTGGGGCTGTAGTGGTGGTGATAGTATTGGTGCTATAGTGGTGTTAGTATTGGTGCTGTAGTGGTGGTGGTGGTATTGGTGCTGTAGTGGTGGTAGTATTGGTGCTGTAGTGGTGGTAGTGTTGGTGCTGTAGTGGTGGTGGTGGTAGTATTGGTGCTGTAGTGGTAGTATTGGTGCTATGGGGGTGGTATTATTGGTGCTGTAGTGGTGTTAGTATTGGGGCTGTAGGGGTGATAGTATTGGTGCTGTAGTGGTGGTAGTATTGGACCTGTAGAGGTGGTAGTATTGGTACTGTAGAGGTGGTAGTATTGGTGTTGTACTGGTACTATTGGTGCTGTAGTGGTGGTAGTATTGGTGCTGTAGTCGGGGTATTATTGGTGCAGTAGTGGGGGTAGTATTAATGCTGTAGTGACGGTAGTATTAAGGCTGTTGTGTTGGAAGTATTGGTGCTGTAGTGGTGGTAGTATTGGACCTGTAGAGGTGGTAGTATTGGTACTGTAGAGGTGGTAGTATTGGTGTTGTACTGGTACTATTGGTGCTGTAGTGGTGGTAGTATTGGTGCTGTAGTCGGGGTATTATTGGTGCAGTAGTGGGGGTAGTATTAATGCTGTAGTGACGGTAGTATTAAGGCTGTTGTGTTGGAAGTATTGGTGCTGTAGTGGTGGTAGTATTAAGGCTGTAGTGGTGGTAGTATTAAGGCTGTAGTGGTGGTAGTATTGGTGCTGTAGTGGTGGTAGTATTGGTGCTGTAGTGGTGGTAGTATTGGTGCTGTAGTGGTGGTAGTATTGGGGCTGTAGTGGTGGTAGTATTGGTGCTGTAGTGGTGGTAGTATTGGGGCTGTAGTGGTGGTAGTATTGGTGCTGTAGTGGTGGTGGCAGTATTGGTGCTGTAGTGGTGGTGGTAGTATTGGTGCTGTAGAGGTGGTAGTATTAAGGCTGTAGTGTTGGTAATATTGGTGCTGTAGTGGTGGTAGTGTTGGTGCTGTAGTATTGGTTCTGTAGTGGTGGTACTATTGGTAGTTTTGGTTTTGTAGGGGTGGTAGTGTTGGTGCTGTAGGGTGGTAGTATTGGTGCTGTAGTGGTGGTATTATTGGTGCTGTAGTGGTGGTAGTCTTGGTGCTGTAGTGGTGGTAGTCTTGGTGTTGTACAGGTGGTAGTGTTGGTGCTCTAGTGGTGGTAGTATTGGTGCTGTAGTGGTGGTGATAGTATTGGTGCTGTAGTGGTGGTGATAGTATTGGTGCTGTAGTTGTGGTAGTATTGGTGTTGTACTGGTAGTATTGGGACTGTAGTGGTGGTAGTATTGGGGCTGTAGTGGTGGTAGTATTGGTGCTGTAGGGTGGTAGTATTGGGGCTGTAGTGGTGGTAGTATTGGTGCTGTAGGGTGGTAGTATTGGTGCTGTAGTGGTGGTAGTATTGGTGCTGTAGTGGTGGTAGTTTTGGTGCTGTAGTGGTGGTAGTATTGGTGCTGTAGTGGTGGTAGTATTGGTGCTTTAGTGGTGGTGATAGTATTGGTGCTGTAGTGGTGGTAGTATTGGTGCTGTAGGGTGGTAGTATTGGTGCTGTAGGGGTGGTAGTATTGGTGCTTTAGTGGTGGTGATAGTATTGGTGCTGTAGTGGTGGTAGTATTGGTGCTGTAGTGGTGGTGATAGTATTGGTGCTGTAGTGGTGGTGATAGTATTGGTGCTGTAGTTGTGGTAGTATTGGTGTTGTACTGGTAGTATTGGGACTGTAGTGGTGGTAGTATTGGGGCTGTAGTGGTGGTAGTATTGGTGCTGTAGGGTGGTACTATTGGGGCTGTAGTGGTGGTAGTATTGGTGCTGTAGGGTGGTAGTATTGGTGCTGTAGTGGTGGTAGTATTGGTGCTGTAGTGGTGGTAGTTTTGGTGCTGTAGTGGTGGTAGTATTGGTGCTTTAGTGGTGGTGATAGTATTGGTGCTGTAGTGGTGGTAGTATTGGTGCTGTAGGGTGGTAGTATTGGTGCTGTAGGGGTGGTAGTATTGGTGCTTTAGTGGTGGTGATAGTATTGGTGCTGTAGGGGTGGTAGTATTGGTGCTGTAGAGTGGTAGTATTGGTGCTGTAGTGGTGGTAGTATTGGTGCTGTAGTGGTGGTAGTATTGGTGCTGTAGGGTGGTAGTATTGGTGCTGTAGGGTGGTTGTATTGGTGCTGTAGTGATGGTACTGTGGTAATCTTGGAGCTATAGCGCTGTTAGCACTGGTGCTGGAGTGGATGGGGACTGTCATTCTCATATTCTGCTTCTCTGTGCTTTTCTTAATACTTTTATGAGTTAGATATTTTTCTTTTGTATTTGGCCAAATTATTATCTATATGATAAAAACAAGCAAGAACGTCTCTGTACGGTTCATCAATGTGAAGTGGCTGACCCCCCCCCCCCGCCATATAGTAATGGTATTATAAACTGCTGCAAAAACTACATCTGAACACCTCTGCCCCAGTACTACTGTGTGTGAACGTGTTCTATAACACAATATGGGGACAGCCAGACGTCCCAGTGTTGCCGGCTGTGCTGAAGCCTAAGATACAACTGAGGCTATTAGGGACAACAGGTCATCATCAATTATGGTGCACATTTTTTACTAGGACATGTGTGATCTGTGCACTTGTAGAGCACATCTGGGGCACACCTGTAACTAGAGCACCTCTGCGGCACACCTGTGACCTGGGTACTTATAGGGGAATGCTCATGGCCAGGGCACTTATGGGGGACATCTGTTACTGGAGTATGTATGGGGCATTTATTGGGCACACTTGTGACTGGGGCAATTATGGGGGTACAACTGTGACTAGGGCATTTACTGGTGACACCTGTGACTGGGGTACGCTCATGGGCAAGGCATTTATTGGATACACCAGAGATTGGGGCACACTTGTAACTGGGGCAAATACAGGGCATTTGCATTACCATGATACTGATGGGAACAGCAGTGACTAGTGCACTGATGGGGTTTTGGTGCACACTTGTTACTGTAGCAAATATAGGACACCTATCTAATCCATGGGCTAATAAGGCACATGTGACACATTGGGAGTTTATAGGGAACATGTTGGACCAGGGCACTTATGGGGCACAGCTGTGTTTGGTCATAGAGACAGTGTGATCAGGGCACATATGGGGCACACATGGGACTAGGGAACGTATGGTTCACACCAGTGACGGGGGCACTTATTGGTGGCACCTGTGACTAGGGCACAAATTTTTAACAATCTGTTTTTTGCACTTAAAGAGCACATGTATGATTAGGGCACGTATGCGGCACACCTCTGACTAGGTAACGTATGGGGCACATGTGTGAGCAGGGCACTTATGGGGCACACCTGTGACTAGAGAATGTACGGGGCACATGTGTGAGCAGGGCACATATGGGGCACACTTATGACTAGGGAATGTATGGGGCACATGTGTGAGCAGGTCACTTATAGAGCACACCTGTGACTAGGAAACATATGGGGCACATGTGTGAGCAGGGCACATATGGGGCACACCTGCGACTAGGGAACATATGGGACACATGTGTAAGCAGGGCACTTATGGAGCACACCTCTGACTAGGTAACGTATGGGGCACATGTGTGAGCAGGGCACTTATGGGGCACACCTGTGACTAGAGAATGTACGGGGCACATGTGTGAGCAGGGCACATATGGGGCACACTTATGACTAGGGAATGTATGGGGCACATGTGTGAGCAGGTCACTTATAGAGCACACCTGTGACTAGGAAACATATGGGGCACATGTGTGAGCAGGGCACATATGGGGCACACCTGTGACTAGGGAACATATGGGACACATGTGTAAGCAGGGCACTTATGGAGCACACCTCTGACTAGGTAACGTATGGGGCACTTATTTAAGCAGGGCACTTATGGGGCACACCTGTGACTAGAGAATGTACGGGGCACATGTGTAAGCAGGGCACTTATGGGGCACACCTGTGACTAGGGAATGTATGGGGCACATGTGTAAGCAGGGCACTTATGGGGCACACCTGTGACTAGAGAATGTACGGGGCACATGTGTAAGCAGGGCACTTATGGGGCACACCTGTGACTAGGGAATGTATGGGGCACATGTGTAAACAGGGCACATATGGGGCACACCTGTGACTAGGGAACGTATGGGGCATATGTATGTGATTAGGACACATATGGATTACATCTGTGACTAGGGAACATATTGGGCACATGTGTGAGCAGGGCACTTATGGAGCACACCTGTGACTAGGGAACTTATGGGGCATATGTATGTGATTAGGACACATATGGGGCATATGTGTGAGCAGGGCACTTATGGGGCACATGTGTGAGAAGGGCACTTATGGGGCACATGTGTGAGAAGGGCACTTATGGGGCACATGTGTGAGCAGGGCACTTATTGGGGAGCATCTATCTAGGTTTACTGTCAGGAACTCTCGGATCAATAAGAATGGCAAAAAGGTGAACATAAATCTGTGAGGGACATGTGGGGGTTTTGTGAAGCTATGTCCCAGAACTATTCACCCTGTTTAGGTGTAGGGGGTAGTTTATAAATGTTGGAAGGTATATGTGCAGAAGATGTCTTCATACAGTCTTCTTTCATCCTTCATGCTGAGACTTGTGGTTCCCCAGCAGCTGGGTGGCCTCAGTCAGACATAGATAGAACACAACATCTCGGCAGAGCTCCACGTTGTCATGTGAGGTCCAGAGTTCACCTCACGTTGAGGTTCCTGTCTGCCTGGGGCGACGCTGGTGTCTGATGGAATCCGGTTCCTCCACAATAACTGACATAAGCAGGGGAAATGAAAGCGGCCAAAAACCGACAGGCTGTAAATTTCCAAACTTACTATCAACCGGGTCAAGAAGGAGCTGATGTGTGGTTTACAAACAACATAAGGGACAAACTGGCTGTCACCACTATTTGTATTGTAAATTCACATCATCTGTAAAATTTCTCTATCGTTCATCTTACTTATCCAATAAAATTCCTTTCAGCGGTTTCTTAAAGGAATTGTCACCTCTGACCATCCCCTTCCATGACCGAGGATCCGCTGGCCATCTTGGGGAAACTGTGGGCAGCTGCAGCGGCCACAACAGGAGAGATGTGGTATTACATGCTGCTGATTCAAATGAATACGAAAATAAGTCCTCCTCCATTAACTGCAATGGCCGAATGCAACTAATTGATCATTGGCTTCCTTTAGAAATAGATAACACTGTCACATTGTGTCACGATTTCACAGCAGTATGCATGTGAACAGATATCGGTGTGGTCCTAATATATGGACTAAATTGGAAGGTGCTGTGGGGGTCATTACACACCTGAGCCAAATTGGAGGGAACACTAGAAAGCGCCTTGTTGCTAGAAACCAGTTCAGTGCATTTGTCTGGGAAAAAGCAAACAGATCATCTTTTGCGGAGCTCACGTGCACAATGGCAGCTTATTTTTCCCAGTAGTGACTGAAACACAAACTATGTTGTTAGGCGAGTACACAGGGTGGATGACACTCGGCTCACCTCTATAACGTCTGCTTAGGGTGTACCAGACTGCTTCCTGGTGCGATGTGGGACAGCAATGCAGGCTAGAACTATAGCATGCTAGGCTACGGCTACATGGCGGCAAAATTGTGCAATTACTGCAACTTTCTGTCCCGTGGCTGAATGGGAAAATACATTCAGGGCGCCTCTGAATCTATAACCTTGACCATGATATAAAATGCAGTCAAAGGAGTCAAATAAGGTCACAGATACAAAGGAGCTCCAGTTAGTGTCCAGCATTTCACTAATTGAATGTGCACTAATTGAATTGCAGGACGTCTAGTGCATGTTTGGGTGTAAGATGCAAAATATGTGCAGAAAACATGTGAAGACACAGCAATAAGGGGAGTATACATATGCCATATGTGATACAATGCTGCAGTCGCATGTACGTGTACATTTTTGCGACTCTATAGGAATGCAATAGCCACAATATTGCATTGTGATCCACCATTGATCATCATGGTGTGGATTCTTAGAGGGAAGCAGACTCAGGGCTCAATTGCAAAATATCATATACAGTCACATACACAGCTGTTCCATTGGAATTGTTCTAGATCACAGGTGTCAAACTCAGGCCCTCCAGCTGTTGAAAAACTACAATTTCCATCATGCCTGGACAGCCAAAGCTAAAGCTTTGGCTGTCCAGGCATGATGGGAATTGTAGTTTTGCAACAGCTGGAGGGCCTTAGTTTGACATCCCTGTGCTAGATCACTGCAGAACTACTGAAAAGCCTGTAGCTTCCCCACCTACCTGTCACCTGTAAGTCAGGACTTCAGTCTGCAGTCCACTATCCCATGCACAGTAATGCAATGCATTGTAATATCGCATGATGTACAATATTGCATGTCAATATACTCCTATGGGGAAAAGTATAGCTTGACATTGCAGTTATCATCACATGGAAAGGCATCAGACCTAGGCACCATAGATTGGTTAGGTGTCGCTATAACTGTGCCTTGTGCTGCAATACAGTGCCCATTAAGGTTATACTGTACCTGTACTTCAAGTATCCATACTGTTGGCTTCTGCGTGCATCTAACATGTCACATTTATGCAATAATAAAGCTTTGCTTAGAAGGAAGAACATCTCCAGAATATGGTGCGGTACATTGCACCATATGGCGGTATGAGCCACATAGAGTTCTGTTCCACCATAAAGCATGTGACAACCAGCCTATGGGATGAGAACTTGGTCCAGTCTGCACTATTACCTGTATAGACCCAGCTCATTCTTTCAGCACAATATGGAAAATTGCTTCTATATCCCATATGACTATAATAATGTTCCATTCAATATTATGCAAAGGCTTCGGTCCCCATCATGGTGATACTCTCCAATCTTTAGTTTTCCAACTGTTACAAAACTACAAATCCCATCATGCACTGTGCCTAAATGCAAGAACAGAATGCGACTAATTCCTCCCATATGGTTATAATAATATTGTACATAAGAAGCAATGTTATGCTAAGACAATCTGCATTTTTCCCACCAGCTTTCAGATGTTGGAGACGATGAGAGTTGTAGTTTCTAACAGCTGGAGAGCCACAGGTTGGGGAACACTGCCTTATGCAATATGAATAGAACCATACAATGGGGGGTCGTTTTGCAACAGCTGGAAAGCATCAGGTTAGACATCATAGAATCAGGTAATGGTAACACAGCCATATGATGGGAGTTGTAGTTTTTGCCATAGTTGTAGTGTCCCAGGTTAGAAAACATAACCTTAGAATAATATTTCATGCAATGTTATTATGCCCATATTATCAGTGTATTCGTTTTGTAACACCTTCTAAGCATGATATGGCATGTAGGTATATGATGGGAGTTGTAGTTTTGCACCAGCTCCTTAGCATGATATAGCATGCAGCTATATGATGGGAGTAGTAGTTGTGTAGCAGCTCCTTGGAATGATATGGTATGTAAGTATATGATAGGAGTAGTAGTTTTGCACCAGCTCCTTAGCATGATATGGTATGTAAGTATATGATGAGAGTTGTAGCTGTGCACCAGCTTCTTAGCATATTGCATGCATCTATATGATGGGAGTTGTAGTTTTGCACCAGCTCCTTAGCATGATATTGTGTATAAGTATATGATGGGAGTAGTAGTTGTGCAGCAGCTCCTTAGCATGATATTGTATGTAAGTATATGATTGGAGTTTTGCACCAGCTCCTTAGCATGATATGGCATGTAAGTATATGATGGGAGTAGTAGTTGTGCAGATCCTTAGCATGATATTGTGTATAAGAATAGGATTGGAGTAGTAGTTGTGCAGCACCTTAGCATGATATGGTATGTAAGTATATGATGGGAGTAGTAGTTGTGCAGCTCCTTAGCATGATATTGTGTATAAGTATAGGATTGGAGCAGTAGTTGTGCAGCAGCTCCATAGCATGATGTGGCATGTAAGTATATGATTGGAGTAGTAGTTGTGCAGCACCTTAGCATGATATTGTGTATAAGAATAGGATTGGAGTAGTAGTTGTGCAGCACCTTAGCATGATATTGTGTATAAGTATAGGATTGGAGCAGTAGTTGTGCAGCAGCTCCTTAGCATGATATGGCATGTAAGTATATGATGGGAGTAGTAGTTGTGCAGCTCCTTAGCATGATATCGTGTATAAGTATAGGATTGGAGCAGTAGTTGTGCAGCAGCTCCTTAGCATGATATGGCATGCAGCTATATGATGGGTGTAGTAGTTGTGCAGCAGCTCCTTAGCATGATATGGCATGTAAGTATATGATGGGTGTAGTAGTTGTGCAGCAGCTCCTTAGCATGATATGGCATGCAGCTATATGATGGGTGTAGTAGTTGTGCAGCAGCTCCTTAGCATGATATGGCATGCAGCTATATGATGGGTGTAGTAGTTGTGCAGCAGCTCCTTAGCATGATATGGCATGCAGCTATATGATGGGTGTAGTAGTTGTGCAGCAGCTCCTTAGCATGATATGGCATGCAGCTATATGATGGGTGTAGTAGTTGTGCAGCTCCTTAGCATGATATGGCATGCAGCTATATGATGGGTGTAGTAGTTGTGCAGCTCCTTAGCATGATATGGCATGCAGCTATATGATGGGTGTAGTAGTTGTGCAGCTCCTTAGCATGATATGGCATGCAGCTATATGATGGGTGTAGTAGTTGTGCAGCTCCTTAGCATGATATGGCATGCAGCTATATGATGGGTGTAGTAGGTCCCAGTGTCCATCATCCCTCAGTAGTAACCAATGTCTCGCTTGGCAGCGCTGCAGAGCCCACACGCAGCTCCCATAGACTCCTCACTCAGCGCGCCCCCTGCAGGACCCCTCAATGAATAACCTCAGCCATCTCCACAGCTTTAGTTTTGTTTTGTTTTTTTTCCTTTAAACTTTATTTATATCATCTCATATTTTTTTCTGAAATCGTAAAAAATCCTTTATATAAAAGTTACAAAAAAGTCACATAAATAAAGCAATATTATTATTATTTTTTTTGTTTGACTGGATCACCTAACGCTGAACCCCGCCGGCATTTCCGGACATCAGATGCGATTTTCTGGTCGGTTAAACCATTTAAAAACCGATCTTCACTTTTAAAACACCAAGCAGATTTCAGCCCTGTTACGGTAACGCACCTTGTACACATGCACACACTGGAGGGGGGCTGCTGCATAGAGGAGACTACAAGTCCCAGCAATTCCTAGGAGCAGTGACACCTGTTGCTTCACCCCCTCCCCCCTCCTCTACACATTCACACATGCAATAGAAAAAAAGAACATACATCATCATCATCATCATTGTAGCTTATTTGTGCAGCTTCCAATTCACCATGGGTGGTCTTGGGTTAACCCCTCTGCTCCTGGGGGCATAACACATGTCCTCCTGTGGGATAATACTGCTGGGCTGCCTGGGATCTGTAGTACAGTACTGGGAAAGAAGAATACTTAGTGATGCCCCTTTAGATCTGGATGACCAGGGTGCCCTTGTTCTGCATGTGGTTGTGGTATTGGTCCAGCCAGTTCCTCAGTTCAGAGATCTTGTAGCCCTCTGGTCCTCTGCCCCCCTGGTAGACCACCTTGCCATCCAGGATGATGTAGAGTCTCTCGAAGTAGGCACCATAGGCTGCATTGGAAGCATTGGACATAGTGTCGACCACCACCCTGCAGCCTGGCACCCCCTGCAGCATGAGCTGGGCAGCCCTCAGCCTGTCCTGGAGGCTCTGATGCTTTGGGATCTGGTAGGAGGCATCTGTGCTCACCCAGCCGTCTGAAGGATGGGCTTCCTCTATATACACCAGCAGGAAATCTGCAATGTCAATGTGCTGGGCTGCCAGCCTGTGATACGCCTGCAGGCGAGCCATGAAGGGGGGTCAGGTGCAGCTGCCAAAATTCACAACCAGGGGTCTATGTCCTTGGGAGAAGTCCAGGATCTTGCTGAGCCTCTGCCCCTCCAGCATCACCACCTCGGTGTTGGGGGCAGAGCTGCCCAGGTGGGCTGACTTGAAGTAGTCTAGTTTTTGGCCGTGCCACACAGCCTTGAGGGACTCCAGCGTGCACATGCGGTTGGAGTCGGAGACGCACAGAGGGGGGTCTTCTCTCTCCGGCATCTCCTCCTTCACAGTCAGGAGGACCCTCCTTCTGATGCACTGGAAATCCAGCAGCCACAGCATGAGGGCAGTGAGCAGGAAGCGCGGCAGCAGCAGGCAGCAGGCAGCCACCTGTTTGAGAAGTTTGCAGGTGTGCTGGGCTCCGGGGCTGTGCAGCATGGTGACCCCCTGGCGAGGCTGCACCACCACCACCACCTCAGGGGCTCCCGGGCTCTTCTGACATCCCTCGTCTCTTTTTCCCCATTTTATAGCCACAGATTTAAATGAAAACGATGACTCCACCTCCGGACAGAACCGCCTCTCTGTACTTGAGCCTGGGGATTACCTACCCTCCACTCCAATGACCTATAAAGCGATGACTGCCACCAGGGAGGAGCTGCTGGGTACCAGGGGCACCCCCACTGCCAGGACATGCAATGCCCCCCATCTGACTCTGCATCTCCATCCCCCAGCAACTTTTTCCAGTGCATCCAAGTGGCTTCTAAAAGACATCACCATCAATGGTTAAACCACTCTTTTCTTCATCTGCATTGCCCTTCCAGCAACATAGTACCCCCTCAGCATAGTACCAGCCCTTGCCACCTTGTACCACCTCCTCTCATACTACCAGGCACAGAAACCTGCAATGCCACTCATTGCTTATCTGGACTCCAGTGCATGCAGATGGCTCCTGTTTTACAAGTTACCCACTAACCCCACCAAGCATATGGGGTGCTGGGCACTAAGTGACTGTAGTAGGGTCAGACACCAGCTGCAGTTACATACAATATGACTTCCTATTAAACCAGTTGTTATCTCATTCCCTGCTTCTAGTTGCTAAATATTAGCCAAGCCCTTCTGCCAAAGCCCCTTTAATCGCCTGACCTTGTGTGGGTTCCTTGGGAAGCCAATAATAGGTTGTTGCAGAGCAGGAATCGATAAGGGATTTCTTGGTAGCCTGGGTTCTGTGCAGGTGATCCAGACTTTGCAGCTCCTGAGCCCAGGGTGAGGGAGCTCCCTGCGAACTGTCACATGCAACCTGTTGCGAAGGTTGGAAAACTCACAGCCAGTTCCTCCGCTGACCACTAGAGGTAGCTGTTGTCTGATCTTCCACTAAGCCTCCAGTTACTCTGCAAAGAAGTGTTACAGTCATACTCCTCCACCCCACCCAGGAGCAAAGTCTGGTTTTTTTTTCTCTCCTATACAGAAACTGATTTTCCTAACTTTATTTATTAATTTCTGACATTTATCAGGGTCACGGACACAATGTGGGTGGATTTCATAATTGCAAGAAGTAATACTGAAGTAATGATTGTGTTCTTCTTTATGGGATTCTTTGCATAGAGGATTGCTGTAACTGAACCCCCAATGGGCTACAGTAATGGAATAGGCTATATAGAGACACTGGTCCAAAGAGGCAGATATATATATATACAGTGGTGCCTTGGATTAGGAGCATAATCCGTTCCGGGACTGCGCTTGTAATTCAAATCCACTCTTAAACCAAAGCACGTTTTCCCATAAGAAATCACTGAAATGCAGACAATTGGTTCCACACCCCAAAAATAATTATTTATTATTCTGAATAACATGTACAACAGATGAAACAAACATTCAGAAACAGTTGAATGTCATATTATAAGTTACTGTACAGTAATGGAGAGGATGGGAAACACAAGGGCTGACAGAGACTGCAGGGAGCATGAAGGAATGAGCAGGGCAGATGTGGGCACATACATGCAGCGCTCTCTGTCTGGGGAGAGAGGGGTTGCAGCTATGGAGAGATTGCCTCCACAGTCCTGTCCCCTGATGCAAGCCCCAGTCTGAAGTGGATCTGCTATGATTTGGAAGGTGAGGGAGACTTACTGTGTCAGAGTACAGGGCTGTAGACCACACAATGCAGACCATCCCCCTCTCTCCCTCCCACCCAGTACAGGGAGCTCTTAAACCAAAACCAAGACACAATTTTGAAAAACTGTGAGCTCTTAAACCAAAATGCTCTTAATCCAAGTTACTCTTAAACCAAGGTACCACTGTATATATATATATATCCCAATAGAGCAGAGCAATGTTTACATGCATGTGTCCTCAATAACTACAATAAAAGGCTAATATGTCATACAATACATCCAGTATTGAAAGTAATGTAATGTATGTACACAATGACCCCACCAGCAGAATAGTGAGTGCAGCTCTGCAGTATAATACAGGATGTAACTCAGGATCAGTACAGGATAAGTAATGTAATGTATGTACACAGTGACCCCACCAGCAGAATAGTGAGTGCAGCTCTGGGGTATAATGCAGAATATCTCATGTAATGTATACACACATTAGATGACTTCTATATATAAGGTTGTTACACACTGGATTACTCAGCAGTCAGACTGCACCGGTGACTCATAGGCTTCACCACAGATCTGACCATTCTTTCTTACTGTGGATGACTGAGTCACATACAAGAAGATGAATGACACATATTGAACACACAAAAACCAATATCTGTAATGATGGATGTTCATATCCCCAGTTCCCTCATAGTTTCTGACATGCACATCAGCAACATCTCTTCTTCTTGTGGCAGTCAGTTCTTCCACCATACTCATTGGGAAATCTGGCTGGGTAGTGGGCTTTGCCCTAGGTTCAGGGTTCATTGACCCTAGGAAAGAGAGGACTGGCACTGCACATGGTTATATGGAGTGAACACTCAGCAGAATATGATAAAGAATATGCTGGCTCCATTACCAAGCTGCTGGACTGGGCACAGTCTTAGGGGATTGTAGTGTGCCAGGAGCCTTTTGCAGCTGCAGTGGGCACTTAACCCTACATTGGAGTTACCCAATGATCTAGTAATAATGATTCTTACTGTAATAAGAATCATCTTTATATGCACTAAAGATCCTCTGAGCTTGTTCATTTGCAGCGCTGCAGTGTAAAGTATAGAGAAGGGATTGGCATCTCCAATATATTCCAATAGACAATGCAGTTTAGTAGCTGTTTTCTGTTGGAGCAGCACTAAAAAGTAGCCAAGACTGAAGTATATATATATACAGCAGAGACTTTGGTTCTCATCCAGCTGGAAACCCGAAGACTTTGGGTGTGAGAGGAAAAGTGAATTTTTTCACTTTATTAGATGAATTTATGAAAATCAAAAGAAAAGTCATCTGTGCTAGGACAAGGACCAAGGGAGAACATTGACCACCCCAGTATTAGCAGAGGTGCTATCCTGTCAGCACCATGGACAGAGGATGGAGCTTTTGGCTCTTTGTGTTGTTGGGGTACATACAAGTACAGTGTTACCTTGGATTACGAGCATAATTCGTTCCGGGACGGCGCTTGTAATTCAAATCCACTCTTACACCAAAGCAAAACTTCCCTTAAGAAATCACTTAAATGCAGACAATTGGTTCCACCCCCCCAAAATTATTATTTATTATTCTGAATAACATGTAAAACAGATGAAACAAACATTCAGAAACAGCAGAATATGTGATATTATAAGTTACTGTACAGTAATGGAGAGGATGGGAAACACAAGAGACTGCAGGGAGTATGAAGGAATGAGCAGGGCAGATGTGGGCACATACTTGCAGCACTCTCTGTCCGGGGAGAGAGGGGTTACAGCTATGGAGAGATTACCTCCACAGTCCTGTCCCCTGATGCAAGCCCCAGCCTGAAGTGGATCTGCCATGATTTGGAAGGTGAGGGAGTACAGGGCTGTAGACCCTGCTATACAGACTATGCCCCTCACCCGCTCCCCCTCCTACCCAGTACAGGGAGCTCTTAAACCAAAGCAATGCTCTTAAACAAAGTCACAATTTTGAAAAACTGAACTCCTAAACCAAAATGCTCTCAATCCAAGTTACTCTTAAACCAAGGTAGCACTGTATTACTGTCCCTGTTGCTTTAACAAATCAAGAAGTCATTAGGAAAATTCTGCCATGTTTATATTAGGTGTTTTAGGTGGCAAAAGAGACACTATAACAGAGCCAACCACAGCGACAGTACAATAAAGCCAACCACAGTGACACTATAATAGAGCCAACCACAGTGACACTATAATAGAGCCAACCACAGTGACACTATAATAGAGCCAACCACAGTGACACTATAATAGAGCTAACCACAGTGACAGTATAATAGAGCCAACCACAGAGACACTATAATAGAGCCAACCACAGTGACAGTATAATAGAGCCAACCACAGAGACACTATAATAGAGCCAACCACAGTGACAGTATAATAGAGCCAACCACAGTGACAGTATAATAGAGCCAACCACAGAGACACTATAATAGAGCCAACCACAGAGACACTATAATAGAGCCAACCACAGCGACACTATATTAGTGCCAACCACAGTGACACTATAATAGAGCCAACCACAGAGACACTATAATAGAGCCAACCACAGTGACAGTATAATAGAGCCAACCACAGTGACAGTATAATAGAGCCAACCACAGAGACACTATAATAGAGCCAACCACAGAGACACTATAATAGAGCCAACCACAGCGACACTATATTAGTGCCAACCACAGTGACACTATAATAGAGCCAACCACAGACACTATAATAGAGCCAACCACAGTGACACTATAATAGAGCCAACCACAGTGACACTATAATAGAGCCAACCACAGTGATAGTATAATAGAGCCAACCACAGTAACACTATAATAGAGCCAACCACAGCGACACTATAATAGAGCCAACCACAGTGACACTATAATAGAGCCAACCACAGTGATAGTATAATAGAGCCAACCACAGTAACACTATTAAAGAGTAAAACCTAGTGAAACTATAATAGAGCCAACCACAGTGACACTATAATAGAGTAAGACCTAGTGAGACTATAATAGAGCCAACCACAGTGACACTATAATAGAGTAAGACCTAGTGAGACTATAATAGAGCCAACCACAGTGACACTATAATAGAGCCAACCACAGTGACACTATAATAGAGCCAACCACAGTGACACTATAATAGAGCCAACCACAGTGACACTATAATAGAGCCAACCACAGTGACACTATAATAGAGCCAACCACAGTAATAGTATAATAGAGCCAACCACAGTAACACTATTAAAGAGTAAAACCTAGTGACACTATAATAGAGCCAACCACAGTGACACTATAATAGAGCCAACCACAGTGACACTATAATAGAGCCAACCACAGTAACACTATAATAGAGCCAACCACAGTAACACTATAATAGAGCCAACCACAGTGACACTATATTAGAGCCAACCACAGTAACACTATAATAGAGTAAGAACTAGTGAGACTATAATAGAGCCAACCACAGTGACACTATAATATTCAGCCACAGGGACACTATAATAGAGCCAACCACAGTAACACTATAATAGAGTAAGACTTAGTGAGACTATAATAGAGCCAACCACAGCGACACTATATTAGAGCCAACCACAGTAACACTATAATAGAGTAAGACCTAGTGAGACTATAATAGAGCCAACCACAGTGACACTATAATAGAGTAAGACTTAGTGAGACTATAATAGAGCCAACCACAGTGACACTATAATATTCAGCCACAGGGACACAATAATAGAGTCAACCACAGTGATACAATAATAGAGCCAACCACAGTGACATTATAATAGAGCCAACCATAGTAACAGTATAATAGAGCCAACCATAGTAACACTATAATAGAGCCAACCATAGTAACAGTATAATAGAGACAATCATAGTGACACTATAATAGTCAGCCACAATGATGATAAAATACTGTCACAGTGACCGCACATTTGTGAGCTACAGAGCCCATGTAATAGTGTCCCTAAAATAGCGCCAGATCCTACCCCACAAGTCACAAGCACTGTGATTATAACAATCTCTATTTGTGCCATGTGTAGTACTCCTACAATAGTGACAGTCTCAGTTCCCCCAAAGTAATTCTATATAGTTATCACAGTACCCCTATGACAGTGTCAGCCACAACACAACTTTAATAGTTTAAGACACAATGGGGGAGATTTATCAAACATGGTATGAAGTAGAACTGGCTAAATTGCCCCTAGCAACCAATCAGATTCTACCTTTCATTTTCCAAAGAGTCTGTGAGGAATGAGAGGTGGAATCTGATTGGTTGCTAGGGGCAATTTAGCCAGTTCTACTTCATACCATGTTTGATAAATCTCCCCCATGTCCTTATAATAGTGCCAGTAACATTTCTGCTATAATAGTGTCACCTACAGTGTCTCTATCATAGTGCCATCTACCGTGTCTCTATCATAGTGTCACCTACAGTGTCTCTATAATAGTGTTATCTGCAGTGTCTCTATAATAGTGTCACCTACAGTGTCTCTATAATAGTGTTATCTGCAGTGTCTCTATCATAGTGTCACATACAGTGTCTCTATAATAGTGTTATCTGCAGTGTCTCTATCATAGTGTCACCTACAGTGTCTCTATAATAGTGTCACCTACAGTGTCTCTATCATAGTGTCAGCTACAGTGTCTCTATAATAGTGTCACCTACAGTGTCTCTATCATAGTGCCATCTACCGTGTCTCTATCATAGTGTCACCTACAGTGTCTCTATAATAGTGTTATCTGCAGTGTCTCTATCATAGTGTCACCTACAGTGTCTCTATAATAGTGTTATCTGCAGTGTCTCTATCATAGTGTCACCTACAGTGTCTCTATAATAGTGTCACCTACAGTGTCTCTATCATAGTGTCAGCTACAGTGTCTCTATAATAGTGTCACCTACAGTGTCTCTATCATAGTGTCACCTACAGTGTCTCTATAATAGTGTTATCTGCAGTGTCTCTATAATAGTGTCATCTACAGTGTCTCTATAAAAGTGTCATCTACAGTGTCTCTATAAAAGGCTTACCTACAGTGTCTCTATAATAGTGTCACCTACAGTGTCTCTATCATACTGTCACCTACAATGTCTCTATCATAGTGTCACCTACAGTGTCTCTATAATAGTGTCATTTACACTGTCTCTATAATAGTGCTCACCTACAGTGTCTCTATAATAGTGTTATCTACAGTGTCTCTATCATAGTGCCACCTACACTGTCTCTCATAGTGTCACCCACACTGTCTCTCATAGTGTCACCCACACTGTCTCTATCATAGTTTCACCTAAAGTGTCTCTATCATAGTGTCACCTACAGTGTCTCTATCATAGTGTACAGTGTCTTACTAGTGTCAAGCACAGAGGCAAAACAATGCTCACCCGGCTATTACATAGGACACAACAAGACCAGCAGTGACACTAACACATGTACATTTACAACTCCTACAACTGGGAGACTTATCAAACCTTGTGCAGAGGGGCAGTGGAGCTGTCACCCACAGCAACCAAACGGACTCTAAAATCTGAATGCTTGAATCTGATTGGTTGCTCATCCGCACCAGGTTTGATAAATTTAGATTTGTGCATTTGTTATACAATAATTCTTGATGTCCTTATGTGAACTCTATCATAATAATTACTATAAAACCTCATGTATATGTAGATCCCAAGGACCAATATCGCCATCTATCAGTCTTATAGGGCTCTCTATAGAGAAACCTTGCAGACATAGCCTTCCCCCTATTCTACATCTGCTGCCCTCATTGGTTGTATGTTGAGCTTGTCATGTAGGATGTAATACGTTGCAGTCGTCAGGCCTGGTGTGTGCACCAGCTTTGTTTGGTCTGCTGGGGTCCCTCACACTGTACGTTTCAGCAGCGTATAACTGCAATGCTTATAGACATATTCACATATCATGAATTCCTCAGCCCTGGGACTTGGCAACACTCGCTCGATCTCAGCCAGTGAAGTGAACTTTCCTCGCTGCCACTGGTGCTTTTCGCTGCTGCCGCTGATAGCTCCAGAGACATAACATCCTTCTCATAATAATAAGGAGACGGCTCCACTCTTGTATCAGGCAGGAGGAATTCTCTGTGAACCAAAGCACCATCCTACTACCTCCATCCCCATTTACCTGGGTTGGGGCAAGGCATATGCCACTGGAGGGGCACAACCAAGACATTCTGCAATGGCCAGAATATTTAGATAAAGGGCTAGAAGAGTCAACTTAAAGGGTCACTGCCATGATGGGGCAACATGTGCTCTCCAATGTTCAGCATGGAGTTGTGCAGCTCATGCCAGGATAGCGGGTTGCCATGCCCAACAAGTGAGCACAAGCCCTAATTTAATTAATAGGATTCAGACAGGTTGACATGTAGCAGTTGTATTATGGACAAGGCCATGGCTGCACAGGTAC
Organism: Dendropsophus ebraccatus; assembly: GCF_027789765.1. NCBI lineage: Eukaryota > Metazoa > Chordata > Amphibia > Anura > Hylidae > Dendropsophus > Dendropsophus ebraccatus. Next base: position 68,165,728 of record NC_091466.1, on the reverse strand, counting down.
AGGTGAAACAGCAGCTTACCGTTACCAGTAACAAGCAAACAGCAGCTTTGTAAACGCTTATGACATGTTTACACGGAGCAATCGCATTTGAGCGATAATTGGCTCGTGTAAGCACGGCGAACGATCAAGCGACGAACGAGAAATTATTCATTTTGATCTTTCAACGTGTTCAAATCAATTGGTTGTTCACTAAAAATTAGCAGATCGCTTCGTGTAAACAGTCTTTCACCGATTCACCCTATGTAGGAGATGGGGTTAAGCGATCGTAAAATGATTGCAATAACGAATTTTCTAAATGATATATCGTTCCGTCTAAGTGCTAATTGTTATAAAAAACACATTGTTACTTCGAAATCGTTAATCGTTCGATTGGGCAAATTATCGCTTTGTGTAAACGCAGCATAATGCTATGCTATTTGTAGTCTGAATAGATATTTTCACCCAGTAGGTAAGTAGGTTCCCCCTGGTAGAAGCAGTAGATTGGCGCACCCAACAGATAGATAGGAACATCCTGGTAGGTACCACCAGCAGGTAGGCAGATAGGTGCCTCATTAGGTAGACATGCTTCCAGTAGGTAGGCAAGTACTGCCTGGTAGATAGAAGGTCCCCCCTCGACAGGTAGGTCTCCTTCAGTAGGTACATAGGTGTCCAATGTTAGATAGGTTCCCCTGGTAGAAAGGTAGATGCCCCCTGGTAGATAATTCTCCTCAGTAGTTATATAGATGCTCCACAGTAGGTAGGTTCCCTCTCAATAGGTACTGTAGATTGGTCGCCCCTGGTAGATAAGTTCCCCCAGTAGGTAGAGTAGATAGATAGCATCCTGGCTAGATGTTATCATAGTGTGTGCACCTTAGTCAGGGGCAGGACACAGACTCCTGCGGCTCTCCTGCCATCTTAAAGGTCAAAGTCATTAATCTGCACATGACCTATGACAGTGAGTGACTGGTCAGTTTGCCTGTCACAGAACTCCTGTCTGGACTGGCAGTCAGGCAGCCCAGGCAGTAACAATAATGAGCAGCTCACCAGGAATCTGTCCAGGCTGGCAGTGCCCCCCCCCCCCCCCCACAGCAGAGCTGCGGAGAGCTGGCAGTGCCCCCCACCCACAGCAGAGGTGCGGAGAGCTGGCAGTGCCCCCCCCCAGCAGAGGTGCGGAGAGCTGGCAGTACCCCCCCCCCCCCACTTCAGAGGTGCGGAGAGCTGGCAGTGCCCCCCCAGCAACAGAGGTGCGGAGAGCTGGTGGCCGCAGCCTGCCAGTTGAGTGCCTCCTGCTCTACAGGTGGAAGTCTTTAACCATATGTCCTGTGTCCCACCAAAGTCACCATGTAGCCCCAGCCTCTAGTGTACCTTAAAATCAGCCAAGAAAAGTACTAAAAATACCAGACCTCACAGAATTTAAAAAGGCTGAAAATTTTAGGAGGGAAAGCAGAGGTTTCCTCCAAGTCACAGACTCAAGTTGCATGTGAGACATTAGGCATGTTAGGCCCCATACGCTTTACGTCTTGAGTATTTTACTACCAGTCTTAAACTACATGCTTCTCGAGTGTTCCCTTTTTGCTTCTTTATACTGAATCCAAGAAGATGTTGACCCAATCTGAACCCATGACCGCAGTCCTTCAAGGCAGACTGTCTATCCTCTAAGCCACCTATGGTGACCGTCCAAGGATTTGTGCAGACTGCAGTCCATTCTTCTACCCACCCTTAAACTTCTCTCTAAATTTAACACATCATCTGAGACGCTTTAAGACGTCGTACCAGACACGTAACAGGCGTCTGGATTAACTCTGCCGTCTATAGATTTGCTCAATGGTTTTCTTGGCAGTTTTCTGACTGATAAATTTTCTTAATGAATTTGGAGTGACATTTTGGAAGAGATGCAACGTGTTCTTTTCCGTGTTGCGGTCATTTATCAACCTTAATTTCCCGGGAAGTCTCTTGAAGCTGTGTTCTTCTGTTTCACCTTGGAGACCTTGTTCCATATCTCTTGTGCGTTGGGGTAGGTTTATTGTCAGGATTCATGACATATAAAAAATAGAAGGGATGGGATTTCTTCTTCGACTCCTCACCCTCACGTTACAGAATGGAGGGGATTAGAATCATTGGCTGCTGGCTCAGGATGGATGTAGGTTTTTTGTTGACTGAGCAATAAATAATTTTGGGGATGTAGACGCGTCGTCTTGGAAGGCTCCTCGTAGATGTAAGAAATCATTTTCAATGTTTATATTTCAGGTTGTAACAAGACTAGTAGCTGCTAATGTACAGTACAGGCCGGTGGTGGACAATGAAGACCATCCATGTGGCTGCTTTGTGGCTCTTGGAGAGAGGGGACCCTTACCTTTTGCATTTATGTAGAATGCAGACTTGCTAAATCTTTACCAGCTTTACCTTCTGTTTAACACAAGCTATTTATTATACCAGCTCATGGTGTCTGAGGTTCTTACATGCAAAATAACTATCACCGCCTAGTTCTGGTCATGTTTGTGTATTTTCACAATGGTCGGGTTGATTAACGACACACTGGATTTATCATCTTGTGGCTCAATCCCACTCATTTTCTCATCAATGTATACCATTTGTTATATTGGTGTCTTCTTTAGTGGTCTTTGGACCCCTCAGGATAACTCTGCACCTCCTATCACTATGTCTCACGTGGCAACAACCTATACAAGACAGTTTTAGCAAACCAGAAGTATGGAAAGGGAAACAAACACTAGGCCGGGGGACTTCTTCTTTTTTATAGTATCCAATATGAATGCTATTGTTCCAGAGTGTACCATAGGCGCAAACCCTAACATTGCCATGTGGCCTCTAGACAATGGAAGCTACCTCTCTGGCTCCCCCATTGATTGAGGTCCTATATTATCTATGAAAGCTAAATCTGACTGCTCACTATGGAAATTTGCTTCATTTTTTCCTAAACCAGTTTTGACAAATTAACCCTTATGTTCTCTTGTTCTGCCCACTGGCCTTTGGGTCCCCTTAAAGTGTCCTTGTTGTTGTAACAGTCAAAATCTAGATCAACAGGGAATGTTATATAAAGCAAGTTTGCAATTATTTTTTGTTGTTGTTATCATGCTTTATAACAAAGCTATACTTACCAGGTCCAGTCTCCTGAAGGCAGCTTTTAAGTCTTGTGCTGGTTGAAAAATAGAGATTAAATACCGGAAGTCCCAGCCACCTGAGCTCACAGTCCGTGATTGATGGACGCTTTAAGCCATAACACTGTGCGTTTATTCTTTTTTTTTTTTTTTCAACCAGTCCAAGTCTTAAAAGCTGCCTTCAGGAGACTGGACCAGGATACTTGTAGGTATAGCTTTGTAGCTTTGTTTTAACGCATGAGAACAAAAAAATTACTGTAAATTGCGAACATGTTTTAAATCACATCCCCTATTGATTTAGATTTTTTCAATTATACCAACAGGGACCCTTTAAGCCCCAGGGCCTAGATGCAACTGCAGCCCATGCATCTCTTTCAGCTTTACTAGTTTGTATCAGAGTAAAGTGGCTGAGTCTGAAAGCGTTTGGCTCACATTGCGTCCCCCTGTTGTGCCGGGTCCTAACCTGACCCTTTATGCATTAAACCTTGCGGTATCCTATAGCTGAATGTCGCTCCCTGTCATTTAGCAATGTTTTTGAGATGGGTTCGCTAGAACAACAATCCTTGATGTACACAACGTCCTGTGACCTTCTGTAATTGCTCCTATATTTAGCGCAGAACTGCATATACTGAAAGCGACAGCTTCAACAGCTTAATCCACAAACCAGTCATTATATAAACCACATGTTTTGAGCGTGACGAAACTGTGCTGGAAGTGAAAGAGAGACCGAGGTTTTATTCCCTGTCACAGATTCACAATGTAAAAGCATGCTTCACAAAGGTGGGAGGCTGCTGCAGAACCTCTTCAGAGACCCAATGATTATATATAATTACTGTATATAGAAATATGTAAGAAATTAGCCTTTACATCACTTAATATATTCTGGTCCTGAATTACATCCTGCATTATATTCCAGAGTACTCACTATTCTGCTGGTGGGGTCACTGTGTACATACAATACATTATGTATCCTGTACTGATCCTAAGTTACATCCTGTATTATACTCCAGCTGCCCCCTCTTTCACTGTGATAGATATATACTTACATACAGTAATCCATATAGTGAATCCATTGCATCCATATACAGTACTACTATGTACAAGATATGAAACTAAGTGGATATAGTATCTCCAGAGATAAGAACCCTAGAATACAATATATGCCCGAAGCAGATTCACTGAGCAACTCTGTATAGTCTGTGTTATCAGTGTGTGTGTATATATATATATATATATATTGTAGACATGTCACTGGAAAAGTGTTCGAGGGGAGGTACATCTCACCTAGGGTACTGCATAGTGTGAGATGGTGAGTCCAGGAGAGATATGTTATGCAGTGTTATGCTGCTGAGTTGTTGTTCTTTTTTCCGGGCCTGGACTTAAAGGGGTTGTCCAGCGAAAAAATGTTTTCTTTCAAATCAGCTGGTATCAGAAAGTTAAATAGATTTGTAATTTACTTCTATTTAAAAATCTCAAGTCTTCCCATACTTATAAGCTATTATATATCCTGCAGGAAGTGTTGTTTGTTTACATTCAGAAACAGTGCTCTCTACTGACATCTCTGGCGCAGTCAGGAACTGTCCTGAGCAGGAGAGGTTTTCTATGGGGACTTGCTGCTGCGCTGGACAGTTCCTGACTCCGCCAGAGATGTCAGTAGAGAGCACTGTTTCTGAATGTAAACAAACAACACTTCCTGCAGGATATATAGTAGCTTATAAGTATGGAAAGACTTGAGATTTTTAAATAGAAGTAAATTACAAATCTATTTAACTTTCTGAAAACAGTTGATTTGAAAGAAAAAAAAAATTCACTGGACAACCACTTTAACCCTTTGAGGACCAGGCCCAAAATGACCCAGTGGACCGCGCAAATTTTGATCTTAGTGTTTCCGTTTTTCCCTCCTCCCCTTCTAAGAGCTCCAGCACTTTCAGTTTTTTATCTACAAGCCATGTAAGGGCTTATTTGTTACAGGAATAGTTGTACTTTGTAATGGCGTCATTCATTTTACCATAACATGTATGATGGAATTCCAAATATATTATTTATGAAGATATAAATTGGTGAAATCGCAAAAAAGAATGCAATATGGTAACGTTTGGGGGGTTCCTGTGTCTACGTAATGCACTATATGGTAACAGCGACATGATACAATTATTCTATAGGTCAGTCCGAACACAACCATATGCAGGTTTACACAGATTCTCTAATGTTATATATATTTTTTAAATGAAATCCTTTTTTTTGGCAATTAATTATAAATAAAATGGGCCTATTGTGACGCTTCTAACGGTTTTATTTTTTCACCTATGGGGCTGTATGGGGTGTCATTTTTTCCGCCATGATCTCTAGTTTTTATTAATACCATATTTGTGAAGATCGGACGTTTTGATCACTTTTTATTAATTTTTTTTATATATAATGTAACATAAAATCGGTAATCCGCGCACTTTTTTCCCTCTTTTCGTGTACGCCGTTTACCGTTCGCAATGACGCTTGTTATATTTTAATAGATCGGACAATTACGCACGCTACGGTATATTATATGTTTATTTGTTTATTTATTTTTATATGTTTTATTTATATAATGGGAAAGGGGGGTGATTTAGACTTTTATTGGGGGAGGGGTTTTGGGGTAGTGTGTTAGTGTTTTTAACTTTTTTTTTTTACACATTTGAAGTCCCTTTGGGGGACTTTTACATCCAGTACTTTGATTTCTACACTGATGAATGCTATGCCATAGGCATAGCATTCATCAGTGTTATCGGCGATCTGCTCATTGAGCCTGCCTGTGCAGGCTCAGTGTAGCAGATCGCCGATCGGACCGCACGGAGGTAGGTGAGAGACCTCCGGCAGTCCGTTTCAACGATCGGGACCCCCGCAGTCACACTGCGGGGGTCCCGATCGGTAAGTGACAGGGGACTCCCCCTGTCACTTACACTTAAACGCCGCGGTCGCGCAGCGATCGCGGCGTTTAAGGAGTTAATGACACGCGGCAGCGCGATCGCTGCAGCGTGTCATTACCGGTGAGGTCCTGGCTGCTGATTGCAGCCGGCCCCCACCTGCTATGAAGCGCGCTCCGCTCCGGAGCACGCTTCATAGCGGGAGAAACACCCAGGGCGTACAGTTACGCCCTAGGTCGTCTGGGGACAGACTTCCATGGCGTAACTATACGCCCTGGGTCGTCTAAGGGTTAATGGAATGGCAGGTAGGTTGGTGGTGGGACTTGCCATTCCCTTCCCCCCGATCCAGTTCGGGTATTGCCATCAGGTGAGCAATCAGCCTGAGAAGGTAAAAGGTTGCACAGAGTGCAGGGAATTGCTCTCAGCCAGGAGTGAACAGCCTGGGTGTCAGTTTGGGAGTAAACTGGGAATAAAGCCTCTGCTGGAGCTTATGTATACCCTGCGGTATCCAGGTGAAAGACGCACTGTGATAAGATTTTAATGAAAGTTTCCTGTAATAGGAAATAGAATTGCTGCCATTCTTGTGAGTGGGTTCACTCCTATGTGCTCTTGAAGTTATAATGGACCCATCCTTCCTCCAACAATACAGCTGAGGTTCTTGAGTTTCTGGTCAGATGCTTTGGTGAGAGTATTTGGAGGGTGACCTGAAATGACCCTGAGTGTGGTCGGGTCTGCTCACCGCACTGACAGAGCTGAGATGCTCTGAGATCCGCATAGTGCCAGACGGCTAGATTTCCCCCCCCCCCCCACTCCAAGAATCCGGACCGAACCAGGTCTCGTGTTTCCATCTCCCGTATATTCATAGTTTGGATCCTCACTACAAGCAATTGTTAGAAAATTAATCTCTGACCTCAAGACTTTGGATTTACAATTGGATAAGTGCAGTTTATTGAAGTGATACAAGACAATAAAATTGCTAGTACGCAGTAATAAAAAGTAGTAAAAACTATAAAAAGTATGAATATCCACAAAGGTTAATATCTGCCAACTAATGTTATAATAAGCCAGCAAAAGGTAATAAGTGCATCTAGTAATGGAGCTACAGGAGCCGAGACCTGTTTATGGCCATGTGTGGAGGTCCATAGTGTGTTGTTCTCATCTTATCCGAGCACCGAATACCATCATAGAGGATCAGAGGACAAGAACTTCTATATACTACCACGTGCTGTGACCCATTTATTTTTCTTTCATATTGTTTAAGGGGGTACTCCAGATAAAACAGTTGTTTTTAAGTAAACTGGTGTCAGTTATAGAGATATGTAAATTACATCTATTTAAAAATCTCCAGTCTTTCGGTACTTATCAGCTGCTGTATGTCCTGCAGGAAGTGGTGTATTCTTTTCATTCTGACACAGTGTTCTCTGCCGCCACCTGTGTCCATGTCAGGATCTGTCCAGAGCAGGAGAGGTTTTCTATGGGGATTTGCTGCTGCTCTGGACAGTTCCTGACTTGGACAGAGGGGGCAGCAGAGAGCACTGTGTCAGACTGGAAAGAATACACCACAAGGGTCTCTGACATTTTCAAAACCTTTTGATCAGAATCAGGTACCTCTTAATCGTAAGGTTGTTACTATAAACTGTGATAGGGCCATCTGGCAAACAGGGTGTGTTGTAAATAATTATAATGTTACTCATCTTGTAGGAAAAATATACAGCTCTAGTCAGTCCTTTTTTTTTATGTTAGATGATAAGGACTGTATGGTGCTCAACGCCACTTACCAAACCCTTTGGTAAGTGCACCGTAGGTTCCAGAGAACTCATCCCTACATTGTTATCACAGCTTTGAGGTATCCTTAAATGTGGTAAAACTCAGGTGGGGAGATTTATCAAACATGGTGTAAAGTGAGACTGGCTCAGTTGCCCCTAGCAACCAATCAGATTCCACCTTTCATTTTCCAAAGAGTCTGTGAGGAATGAAAGGTGGAATCTGATTGGTTGCTGGGGGCAACTGAGCCAGTTTCACTTTAACCCCTTAGGACGGAGCCAATTTTCGTTTTTGCGTTTTTGTTTTTTCCTCCTTGTGTTTAAAAGGCCATAGCACTTGCATTTTTCCACCATTTTTACCCACATGAGCTCTTATTTTTTGCGCCACTAATTGTACTTTGCAATGACAGGCTGAATTTTTGCATAAAGTACACTGTGAAACCAGGAAAAATTCAAAGTGGGGTGAAATTGAACAAAAAAATGCATTTTTTTATTTAGGGTTTTTTTGTTTTAACGCCATTCGACCTGGGGTAAAACTGACTTGTTATATATGTTCCTCAAGTCGTTACGATTACAACGATATATAACATGTATAACTTTTATTTCATCTGACGGCCTGTAAAAAATTCAAACCATTGTTAACAAATATATGTTCCTTAAAATCGCTCCATTCCCATGCTTATAGCGCTTTTATCCTTTGGTCTATGGGGCTGTGTCAGATGTCATTTTTTGCGCCATGACGTGTTCTTTCTATCGGTACCTTGATTGCGCATAAACGACTTTTTGATCGCTTTTTATTACATTCTTTCTGGATTTGATGCGACCAAAAATGTGCGATTTTGCACTTTGGGATTTTTTTGCGCTTACGCCGTTTACCGTGCGAGATCAGGAATGTGATTAATAGTTCGGGCGATTACGTACGCAGCAATACCAAACATGTTTATTTATTTATTTACTTTTATTTAAAACATGGGAAAAGGGGGGTGATTCAGACTTTTATTAAGGGAGGGGGCTTTTTACTTATAACACTTTTTTTTTTTTTTACACTTATACTAGAAGCCACCCTGTGGTTAGGGTTATTCCCCCCTGGGGTTAGGGTTATTCCCCCCTGGGGTTAGGGTTATTCCCCCCTGGGGTTAGGGTTATTCCCCCCTGGGGTTAGGGTTATTCCCCCTGGGGGACTTCTAGTATAAGTATACTGATCTCTCATTGAGATCTTTGCTGTACAGTTATACAGCAAAGATCAATGAAATCGGCACTCGGATGCTTTTCGGCTGCTGCAGCCGAAAGCATCCGAGTGCCGAGCCGGGATCAGCGCCATTTTGGCGGAGACCCCAGCCGGAGCAGGATGTGTGGATCGCTCCTCTGGGACAACGTCTTGGAGGAGCGGTCCACCCCACTAGACACCAGGGAAGTGCTGGATTCGGTAATCGGATGCAGCTGTCATCTTTGAGAGCTGCATCTGATTACTGTATTAGCGGGCACGGTGATCAGACCGTGCCCGCGTCCCCGGGCTACCCGCGGCACCCGGGACCGCTGCGGTTGAGAGTACGGGTACGTCATATGTCCCTAAGAGGTTAAACCATGTTTAATAAATCTCCCCCAGGATGTCTAGGCTTCTGTCTCATGCTGGAGGCCTCCCAGTGTCTTACAGGTAGCTCAGGAGTACAAAGCAGAGAGTTATACCCAGAACCATGTTCTGATCAGTGGTGATAGTAGAAGTGAATTAAGTTCTATAAAGATTAGTGTGTTTGAGTCCCTGCTTGTTTGTAGTTCATATTCACTAGACGCGTTTCTAGGCTCTCTTAGCCACTTCTTCAGTTGTTTGGTTTTCTTGATAAATCCAGATATATCCTTAGCTTCTTGTATCAAATAGTTTGGATGGGACCTAAATATTTTTTGGTATCTAATCACAAATGAAAAACAGCTCATATCATCTATCATATCTATCTCTCTCTCTATCTGCAAAAAGTCCACAGCACTCGGTGAAAAAAAAAGTAAAAGCGGGTGCCAGCCTCAGCACTAAGGGTCCTTCGTGCAAATGCAGCATTCCAAAAATTGAGGTAGCACTCCAAAGGTAGAAATAATCAGTGATTTATTTTCTCATAGGCACAGCAGCAACGTTTCAGTGTGACAATGAACACCGTTTTCAAGCAAAGTGATCTATCTATCTAAATAAAAAAATAAAAAAACGCTGCAACCATATACATGCCTGTACTATTTGGTGTGAACCTTCTCCTAGATAGGTAAGGTGGAAAGTGTAGCAGGCGTCGCTAGTGCTCAGGAACTCACAGGGCTGGTCAAATGAAATCACTTTTGGACATTTGATCTATCTATCTATCTATCTATCTATCTATCTATCTATCTATCTATCTCTATTTATCTATTATCTTTCTCCATATTTTACTTCTGAACTTGTAAAAGTGCCATAATAATAATAATAATAATAATAATATAATAATAAATTTATTTATATAGTGCCAACAGATTCCGCAGCACAATTTATAGCATATTATTAGATGTTGTGATTAAAGCACTCCACCTTCAGAAGTAACTAGCTGGTCCTTGGTCTACAGCTGGTCACAATCAGATAGGTTGGTTTGATCCCTGGGGTCATGTGGGGATGAAGAACAAACCCCCCCCCCCCCCCCCCCCCCCCCAAAAAAAAACTACACCAGTAACTAATAGTAGTTGACAGTAACATGTAAAAGTATAGTTTGGAGCAATCTGGGTTGGTAACAGAGAAAGCAGCAGGGTGTAATAAAAGCAACCAAAGGGGTCATCTCAGGTCAGGTCCTTGGGTACATAACTATATACAGCGGTGCCGGATTGAGCGGAATCAGCGGTCACAAGACAAGGCAAGGAACCTTACACCCTACTAGATAGATAGATACTCAGAGGAGTTGCATTTTCCCTTGCTGCTCCATCTTTGGCTTGGAGACATTGCTCTATCCAGAGGAGATCTGTAGCTGTCTCCTCTTTGGCTTGTCTGGTGCTGGCAGCCAGAGCTGATACATTAGGATACTGTATGAGGTTGGCGGCAGTGAGTAAGTACACAAGCCTGTATGCAATTTACTGCAGCGAAAAAAGTTGGCAAAACTTGCCACTAGAACAGAATGTCCCTAAGTGCGTTTCCACCCAGATCACCACCCGAGCTGCAGTCCTGCCTCCTCTGATGAGATCTCATCCCGTCTCATTGTAACCTCAGTGCTAGACAGTCCCTGTGTGTTTCCTACCCCTGCTGTCCAGCTTGTTGGATGTGTCCTGTGGAATTAGGAAAAGTTTTGTCCAGTTTTCCCTATTAGGTTTGGCGGAAGGTGAGAGAAGCACAGACTGGAGTATTACCTTTGTTTCTTCCTCTTTTATACAAATACAGTTTACGGCTATGTGCACACTACGTAAAAAACACAGCCGTATTTGCACAAACAACGGCCGTTGTTATGAAATACGGCTGTATTTTTTATGTAGTGTGAACCCGACCTATCAACGTATAATGAAAAGTGAAGTAGGTTTATAACATGCTTTGTGTTTCTTATCATTGTCAAGAAACATTCATAATTTACACTGAGAGGCTCCCAAACTGACAGGTGCATGGTTCATTATAGGAGAGTGCGCTGATACACTGTAACAAGCCTGCACCTGTGTCAGCTGGATATGATAAGAACATGTCTCTAGAAATAGGGAAGAACTCAAAAGGAGATATTCCCCCTATGCACAAGAATGTAACTCCTATAATAGTGTTCCTATATACAAGAATATAACTAGTATAATACTGCTCCTATATACAAGAATATAACTACTATAATACTACTCCTATATACAAGAATATAACTACTATAATACTGCCCCTATATACAGGAATATAACTACTATAATACTGCTCCTATATACAGGAATATAACTACTATAATACTGCTCCTATATACAGGAATATAACTACTATAATACTGCTCCTATATACAGGAATATACTACTATAATACTGCTCCTATATACAAGAATATAACTAGTATAATACTGCTCCTATATACAAGAATATAACTACTATAATACTGCCCCTATATACAATAATATAACTACTATAATACTGCTTCTATATACAGGAATATAACTACTATAATGTGTGGAAGGTAGATGAATCAGCACTCACCCGGTATCTTGAATCAGCTCACTTTTTTCCGTCTGCCACGGGTAGCGGGGAGGGAAAGGTGTGGACTGGGGCGACCGTTTCGGGGACACGCCCCCTTTGTCGACCAGGTAATATTACATCCATTCATCCAGGAATGAACATAGCGGGGAAGGTGGAGGAGCGGGTGCAATCAGACAAACGTTTTCACGGACTTCCGCTTCGTCAGGTCTGGCCAGACCTGACGAAGCGGAAGTCCGCGAAAACGTTTGTCTGACTGCACCCGCTCCTCCACCTTCCCCCTTCCCCGCTATGTTCATTCCTGGATGAATAAAGAATCTTCGGCATCTAACGTGGTGAGTGACCGCCTCAATTCTTCTACCTACTCCATAACTACTATAATACTGCTCCTATATACAAGAATATAACTATTATAATGCGGTTCAGGGAAGAAAAAGCGCTGCACCTCACACCTATGGCTGATACTAGTGCCCCTAGGCTAAATAAAAAACACATCAGAATTTTGTGTATGAATTGATCAAGCCATACTGCCCCATGTACCATCGTGCAGGTATCTGATACACATGGGTCCCTACACTAAGTCCACACCGTGCCAGTCAGTGGCTACCAACCCCACAGGCGTGCACAGTCAGGGAACGGGGGCCATGGGACGGCCCTGCGACCCCCCATGCCACAGGACCAGACCCAAAAACACCACACCAGAACCCGGCCAGCACCGCCGGCGGAGAAGGTCGCCCCCAAACAGCACAAGTCTGGATGAGGTATTGCGCTCACCATAGCTGCTGCAGACAGAATGGGAAAAGACAGGAGGGATTAAAACCATGTGCACTCAGGTGTCTCCTGCTAATTGCGGTCATGTGGGTCTCACCAGGAGGAGTGCAAAACACTGAGAAAAGAGAGAAACAAAATGCGGTTCAGGGAAGAAAAAGCGCTGCACCCCCCATGTACCATCGTGCAGCGCTCCTTTTCTTCCCTGAACCCCATAACTATTATAATACTGCTCCTATATAAAAGAATATAACTAGTATAATACTGCTCCTATATACAAGAATATAACTACTATAATACTGCTCCTATATACAAGAATATAACTACTATAATACTGCTCCTATATACAAGAATATAACTAGTATAATACTGCTCCCTATATACAGGAATATAACTACTATAATACTGCTCCTATATACAAGAATATAACTACTATAATACTACTCCTATATAAAAGAATATAACTATTATAATACTGCCCCCTATGTACAAGAATATAACTACTATAATACTGCTCCTATGTACAAGAATATAACTACTATAATACTGCTCCTATGTACAAGAATATAACTACTATAATACTGCCCCTATGTACAAAAATATAACTACTATAATACTGCTCCTATGTACAAGAATATAACTACTATAATACTGCCCCTATACACAAAAATATAACTACTATAATACTGCCTGCTAAGGAGAAGAAGAAATAAACAATAGTCCACTACACAATTATTTTTACGCCTGGACTTTCTCTTTACTATGTGAGTCCTGGTCTACAAATACAGTATACTACCACGTATCTGGACTTTGTGTTTGAAAAGCTTGGAACATGAGTGATGGCGTCATTGCGCGATGCTGTCGTGCCGAGTAAACATGAAGATGCTTGACTTTCATCCAATGGGAACATTGAATTGGATAAAGATGCCTGGAAAAATAATTGCAATTTAAACTGTAGGAAACAAACAGAAAGGCGTTGTGCGGGGTCGGTAACTTTCAAATAATACGTAATGGACAACAATCCTTGGATCAACATGTAACCGGCCATTAATTATGTAAAAAAAAAAAATCTTATTTTTGTCTTTTCTCAATATTCGCCTGACTGAATGTCATGGAAAATCAGCTCGGTTTTATGGGACTGTTTTTCACGATACAAAGAAATATTTTCATACGTATCCATGTGAAAATTAGAACTTATTTTCATAAATCATAAGTTTATAGTAAACAAATTACAACTTCAGCTTTATGGGTTTCCAAGAAGGCGGTGAGTACAGCACAATAGAACAGTGCCCCTAATGGCCCTATCCAGTCCTAGATAAATAGAGTCTTATTATAGACATCCCATTTAATATAGAGCAGTGGTTCCGACCACTGGCAAACATCTCATTTTTGTACATTTACTTATTACCACTACAGCGGCCACTACAGGGCATAGCTAGTATTACATGCAAGCTATTCAACTGAACTTAAAGGGAACTAAGGATAACGTGCTGGCACATCACCCAGCACGCTTCCAAACACATCCCCCTGTACCCTCTGTGCCCCCCTCTATTAGACCGTATTCTTACTTTTATGATGTCCCGCGCTGTATGTAATAGCCGGGCAAGTAGTCACGGTGGGCGTATCTAGTCACGGTCCTGGGCGTATCTAGTCACGGTCCTGGGCGGTGGAATTGCCTAGAGGGGCGTGATTAGAAGACCTGCATTCCGCCGACATCACCTGGGACCTGCATTCCACGTCGGCGGCGTGCCGACGTCTTCAGGACGCAGCGAATGCGCAGTACGTCAGCATCTTCTCCCGCTGTACAGCACATGCGTGGCGCGCTAAAGACGTCGCCACGCCACAGGCTTGGAACGCAGGCCCAAGGTGACGTCTGCGGAACGCAGGTTTTTAAATCACGCCCCTCTGGGTGTGATTACAGCGATTCCACCGCCCAGGACCGTGACTATATATATGCCCAGGACCGTGACTAGATACGCCCACCATGACTACTTGCCCGGCATTTGCATACAGCGCGGGACATCATAAATGTAAGAATATGGTCTAATGGAAGGGGACACGGAGGGTACAAGGGGATGTTTGGGAAGCGTGCTGGGTGATGTGCCAGCACGTTTCCTTATCATTAGGGCAAATTTCGGCGTGATTGGTTCCCTTTAAAGTGACAGTGTCACCACCTTTTTGCATTGATTCCTCTACACAGGTGTAAAGGGTAAATTTAGCAGTTTTCATACCTCCTTTTATCATACGTCATGGGGCTTGTTCCAGTAAAAAGTGATCTTTTATCATCTGGGATTGGGATACCTGGTGGGCTTTCACGACTGAAGCGCCACTTAGCCACGCCCCCAGTGCCACTTAGCCACACCCCTCGTCACGTCATGGCCGTATATGCCCGCCCCCTCAGCAGCCATTGGAAGGGCCGTCCTAAAGGTCAAGGCCTATGCGGCAATGATGTCACGGAGGGGGCATGGCTAAGTCATAATGCAAAAAGGGGGTGACAGTTTCACTTTAAAGGAGAAGTCCGGCAAAATTTTTATTAAAGTATTGTATTTCCCCCCAAAACTTATACAAATCACCAATATACACTTATTACGGGAAATGCTTATAAAGTGCTTTTTTCCCTGCACTTACTTACTACTGCATCAAGGCTTCACTTCCCGGATAACATGGTGATGTCACTTCCCGGATAACATGGTGATGTCACTTCCCGTATAACATGGTGATGTCACTTCCTGTATAACATGGTGATGTCACTTCCTGGATAAAATGGTGATGTCACTTCCTGGATAACATGGTGATGTCACTTCCTGGATAACATGGTGATGTCACTTCCTGGATAAAATGGTGATGTCACTTCCTGGATAACATGGTGATGTCACGACCCGACTCCCAGAGCTGTGCGGGCTGTGGCTGCTGGAGAGGATGATGGCAGGGGGAATCTCAGTGTCCCTCCAGTGCCCTGTGTCCCTGTGTTCCCCTGCCATCATCCTCTCCAGTAGCCACAGCCCGCACAGCTCTGGGAGTCGGGTTGTGACATCAACAATTTATTCAGGAAACCTTGATGCAGTAGTAAGTGCAGGGAAAAAAGCACTTTATGTGCATTTCCCGTAATAAGTCTATATTGGTGATTTGTATAACTTTTGGGGGACAATACAATACTTAAATAAAATCTTTCTACAGACTTCTCCTTTAACACCTATATGTTCCAAACCTCCTTTTATAGGAGCTATAGTGCCTTTATTTCTCCATCTACAGGGCCATGTAAGGGTATGTTCACACTGAGTAAAAGCGGCAGATTTCCACGGCGGAGCCACCACTCTCTGCGTCTCTCCACTCAAAGAATTGACATGTCAATTCTTTGAGCGGAGAGCGGAGGCGCGCGCTGGATCCCATTGATACACTGAGGCAGATGGGATTCCACCACTTTTGCTCAGCTTGTTTTTTCAGGAACAGGTGTGCTTTGTAACGGCGCCATTCAATCTACCATAAAATGTATGACAAAGCCCCCAAAATGTTAATTATAGAGTCATATTTGAAAAATGCAATTTGTAACGTTTGGAGAGTTCCCGTGCCTACGTAATCTACTTTACAGTAAAACTGACCAAATATCTTTATTCTATAAGCCTGAACACAACAATATACATGTTTACATAACTTTTCTAATTTTTTACTTTTTTTTTTTTTTTGTAAAACTTTTCTTTTGTAAATATTTATAATTAAAATGGCCTTAGTGTGACTCTTATATCGGTTTTATTTTTTTTTCACCTACAGGATTGTATTGGGCGTCATTTTTTGCACCATGATCTCTAGTTATTATTATCATAGTATCATATTTGTGCAGATGGGACGTATTGATCACTTTTTTAAAATTATATATAATGTAACAAAAAAACTGCAATTTTGTAATTTTTTCCCCCTCTTTTTGTTTACGCTGTTCACCGTACGGGATCAATATTGTTATATATTTTAATAGATCGGACAATTATGCACGCTGTGATACATAATGGGGGTGGATTTATACTTGTACACCGGTCTTAAATTAGGCCCCACCCCCAATTTGCCCACCTAATTCAATATGAGGGCGCAGAAATCTACACCTGCTCTTGATGAGGTGTAGACTTTCGCCGTGATTTCTGCCTGCGATCACATGTAAATCATGGTAAATCAGGTGTGGGAGGAGGCCGCACCTCCTATCTGCCTTGCTGCGGGCCCCCTGAACACCCTCTGTGTAAGTGAGGGATACAGCAGACGTACAACAGGGAGAGGGGGGCGAATCTACACCTACTCCCTGGATCATGCCCCGGCCACTGCACTGACAAATCTCCCCCGATATATTTAATTATTTTTACATGTTTTGTCATATTTATGTGACGGTCGCCGAGCTGACTGCAAGGAAGTAAGTAGTATACCTCTGGCATCCAGGGTTAACAATCACACTGTGGGGGTAAATGACAGGAGTTGCACCTGTCACATTTTCCTGCGATCACAGCATTTAAGGAGCTAATGATACCCCCATAAGGCTCTGTGCACACTATGTTCCATTTTAGAGAAGAACGGACGCTGATTGCAATGAAATCAGCGTCCATTTTTTTCTGTAGCAGCGGCAATGCAATGCTGCCCGCTGTGTGCCGACATCGTTATTTCAAGGGCGTTAAAATAATAAACATGCCTTTGCTATACGCCGCCCTGTGCCAAACGCCGCCACACATCAGGCAGAGCAACACTGTCCGTTGCAATGAAACAAACGTTGTTATACATAGTGTGAACATATCCCAATACTGTATAGCAAAATTAATAAAAAAAAAAAATAATCACAAAATAGAAACAGATTAAAAAAAAGAAATTTTCAGTGTCCTTTTAGGACATGAATGGACTAAGTGCTTGTTGGAGGCCATCCACACTGGCTACTAGAGCCCACTATGCCCTTTAATGTAATAGGGCATATGGACATGGGTTGTCATGGTGAAATTGCCTGTTTTATTGGTGTAATGTGACAAATTGTGACCGGTATTTTTTTTTTTAAATCCTAAAAACTAATTAAACCTTTTTTTAATCAGAAAAACTTAAAATTGAGGATAAAAATTGAGTAACTAGAATCTGGACAATTCCTTTAAGTAAATTGTAGCCAAGTTAAGGTAACTCAGGTTATGACATTGCAAACAGCATTTATTGTCTGGATGAGCCAACCATTGATCCATGGAGCACATAGGGAGGGGGATTCCCCTATGGGCATTATGTAATGCTTAGTTTCACCAATGGTGGCGCTGCAGGGAAAATAAACACATGCTGTCAATCCTGCCCATGATCAACTTTACCTTATAGAAGGCTAATAACAAAAAGGGGTCCAAGATAGACAAGCCCTTTAAAACTATTCCTGATTAATAAAACAGAGAATGTTGTTTTATACAATGTTGTTAGTTTCAGCATTTTTCCTTTGTTATGCCTCTGAATCTGTAATCTCTCTCCATTCTTACCATGGATGTCAGTTCCCAAGTTGAATGATGTCCAGGAAAACCTTGACATGCTGAAGTTGGGTAATCCCTGACCCATATGGCCTCTCGTGGTGAACCGGGGGCACGGCCATCAGGAATAATTATCTTCAATGTGGAGAGTTTTAAAGGTAAAGCTGTCAGTCAGGCCACAGTTCAGATCAGGATCCAGAGAGATTAGGTTACTGGCTCCTAAGGACAAGATGTAATCGTCTAACTACCATGCTGGTATAACCCGGGTATCTTCTGTATACAATTATATATGTACAGCTGGAAAAACCTGAGTATTCCCTGTATATAATTATATATGTACAGCTGGTATAACCTGGGTATTACCTGTATATAATTATGCATGTACAGCTGGAAAAACCTGAGTATTCCCTGTATATAATTATATATGTACAGCTGGTATAACCTGGGCATCTCCTGTATATAATTATATATGTACAGCTGGTATAACCCAGGTATCTTCTGTATGCAATTATATATGGACAGCTGGTATAATCTGAGTATTCCCTGTATATAATTATATATGTACAGCTGGTATAACCTGGGTATCTCCTGTATATAATTATCCATGTACAGCTGGTATAACCTGGGTATCTCCTGTATATAATTATATATGTACAGCTGGTATAACCCAGGTATCTTCTGTATATAATTATACATGTATAGCTGATATAACCTGGGTATCTCCTGTATATAATAATATATTTACAGCTGGTATAATCTGAGTATTCCCTGTATATTATGTTCAGCTAGTATAACCTGGGTATCTCTTGTATATATTTATATATGTACAGCTGGTATAACCTGGGTATCTCCTGTATATAATTATATATGTACAGCTGGTATAATCTGAGTATTCCCTGTATATAATTATACATGTACAGCTAGTATAACCTGGGTAACTCCTGTATATAATTATATATGTACAGCTGGTATAACCTGGGTATCTCCTGTATATAATTATATATGCACAGCTGGTATAATCTGAGTATTCCCTGTATATTATGTACAGCTGGTATAGGTTATACATCTCCTGTATATAGTGACATGGAGGATGCTGGTATAACCTGGTTATCTCCTGTATAGAAATATATATGTACAGCTGGTATAAACTTGGTATCTGGTGTATATAATTATTTATGTACTGATGGTATAACCTGGGTATCTCCTGTATATAATTATATATTTATCTGGAATATATAGATATGGAAAAGAATTTAGTGGTCAAAACAATGGAAACTACAGTTCAGTACAGTTTGTTATTCTATATTTAGGTGAAACAGTGCGTTGCACTATTAATTGACACAATATATGCTGCTATTATATTCAGTTAGTACAGTACATGGTACTATTATATTCAGCTAGTACAGTATATGGCGCTATTATATTCAGCTAGTACAGTAAATGGCGCTATTATATTCAGTTAGTACAGTATATGGCGCTATTATATTCAGCTAGTACAGTATATGGTACTATTATATTCAGTCAGTACAGTATATAGCGCTATTATATTCAGTTAGTACAGTATATGGTGCTATTATATTCAGTTAGTACAGTATATGGTACTATTATATTCAGTTAGTACAGTATATGGCGCTATTATATTCAGTTAGTACAGTACATGGTACTATTAGATTCAGTTAGTACAGTATATGGCGCTATTATATTCAGTTAGTACAGAATATGGTGCTATTATATTCAGTTAGTACAGTTTATGGCGCTAGTATATTAAGGGGACACTGGTGCTTGTATAGTAGTAGCATAAACTTGACTGCTTAGTTGTTTCTATGTATTCTCTTCTGTATTGATGGTGCTGTTAGATAGGGACTGGTGAGGGTCTGTACAAAGTGAAGTTGAGGCAGCTCACAACTATTCTTACCCAACTTGGGGGGCAATATGGCCTGCAGGTTGGTGGGGGTTGAGTGCCATGGCTGCTTCTGGTATATAATTATATATGTACAGCTGGTACGGGATAAGCATCTTCCCTTGTATGGGATTCCTAAGCATAATCCAGGTTTTATGACCCTTTTAAGAGCGTAATGAGGGTAACAAGGGTAACGTTTGTCTAATGGATTACAATAGGCGATTATTGTGACATGGTTCTTATGGTTGGGCAGACGCCAGAGAGGGGGGAGGGGGGCTAAATCATTCTATGTAATTGTTGCATTGGATGACAACCAATATAGTCCCTTAATAATCCTTACAGTCACCCAGAACACAAAACTGCCTATTATGGAGGCTTATAGAGTAATTATAATAGTGACCATATTGGTTGTCACTCAGCTTTCCCAGGAGAGGGAAATGTGCTTTTTCTTATCCACTGCTACTGCATAGAAGACGACTTCACCATGAGCTGAGAAGAAGGAAGATCATTGTAAAACAAAGCAGAGTGCAGTCTGATCCCGGCTGAAATTTGCATTGGACCATTTACTCAGGATGTGCCTCGGTACAGCTTGTTCTGTGAGATTGCGTCTGTCGTGTTAGATTAAAAATTATTCTGTCTTCATAGAGTCACAATTAACTTTACACAGTGTCCTCCTGATAAATAATATCCAATGGAGGCCATGCAGGAGAGCAATGCCCTGTCTTATGCAGATTATATCACAGGACGCCAATATTATAAACATCATATTAATATAAACTACTAAGTGGAGTAAATACATTGCCTTACTTATCCTGTCCTGTTCCTGAATTACATCCTGTATTATACTCCAGAGCTGCCCTCACTATTCTGCTGGTGGGGTCACTGTGTACATACATTACATTACTGATCCTGTGTTACATCCTGTATTATACCCCAGAGCTGCACTCACTATTCTGCTGGTGGGGTCACTGTGTACATACATTACATTACTGATCCTAAGTTACATCCTGTATTATACTCCAGAGCTGCCCTCACTATTCTGCTGGTGGGGTCACTGTGTACATACATTACATTACTGATCCTGTACTGATCCTGAGTTACATCCTGTTTTATACTCCAGAGCTGCACTCACTATTCTGCTGGTGGGGTCACTGTGTACATACATTACATTACTGATCCGGAGTTACATCTTGTATTATACTCCAGAGCTGCACTCACTATTTTGCTGGTGGGGTCACTGTGTACATACATTACATTACTGATCCTGAGTTACATCTTGTATTATACTCCAGAGCTGCACTCACTATTCTGCTGGTGGGGTCACTGTGTACATACATTACATTACTGATCCTGAGTTACATCTTGTATTATACTCCAGAGCTGCACTCACTATTTTGCTGGTGGGGTCACTGTGTACATACATTACATTACTGATCCTGAGTTACATCCTGTATTATACTCCAGAGCTGCACTCACTATTCTGCTGGTGGGGTCACTGTGTACATACATTACATTACTGATCCTGTACTGATCCTGAGTTACATCCTATATTATACTCCAGAGCTGCACTCACTATTCTGCTGGTGGGGTCACTGTGTACATACATTACATTACTGATCCTGTACTGATCCTGAGTTACATCCTATATTATACTCCAGAGCTGCACTCACTATTCTGCTGGTGGGGTCACTGTGTACATACATTACATTACTGATCCTGTACTGATCCTGAGTTACATCCTGTATTATACTCCAGAGCTGCACTCACTATTCTGCTGGTGGGGTCACTGTGTACATACATTACTGATCCTGTACTGATCCTGAGTTACATCCTATATTATACTCCAGAGCTGCACTCACTATTCTGCTGGTGGGGTCACTGTGTACATACATTACTTATTCTTGCACTCACATTGTAAGTTGGGCGTCTATAATGCAGAGTAATTGACTCTTCTGACATCAGACGACCGGTGTAATGATATGCAGGCACTGGTCGGGGAATGTTGGGAGATTTTAGCTCTAAAATTTGCAGATTTGTGAATTTAACCTATCACAATCCTAGTTAATAACTATGGTGGACAAGCCTCTTTAAGCAATTAGCCATCCCCCTGTATACAGCTATTACAGCTTTGCGCTCTATATGTAGTGCTTCTTTCCATCCCTGGCTGAGAGCTTTCCTCTCTACGGATGGATATACAAAGCCCCAGAGCTTGTATACAGCGCTATCAGCTCTGCCCCCTGTCTCCTTCCTGTTGAAGCCTCTCCAGGTCCCTCTGTCTGCAGCTGCCGTCCTCTATCTCCGCGCCAGTCCTTTTATTTGCTCTTGATGTCTCCCAGCTTTCTGTTTTCGAGCTTCCCAGCTGGACGGGCGTCTCTGTTCTGTTTACTGCTCCCGTGTTCTGCATGTGACATGTATGTTTCATGTTCTGACACATGACGCAGGTCCCCTTTGTCCCAGAGGAGCCTCAGAAAAACAGGGCTTAATGGTGTAAAAACAAATAATAAAGGGAGGCGGAAGAGGGAGAAATTCATTTTGTGAATTGGAAGTTGCGCTCATGACTGGCTGGGTCACCTGAGGTGAACTTCACACAAATCCACAGTCTTCGCCTCTCATCCAGCTTCGAAAATCGACTTGACGTTTATGGGAGAGGAGAAGGATTTCGATGGAAAATGCTGCAGTAATCGGACGCTGATACGGCAAATAATGCGTCGTAACCCAGCCTGGAGGTTTTTAAAGGGATGAGGAACAGTGAATAGATCATAAGAAGCAAAGCGGCGGATACAAGGACGTACTGGGAGAAGACTATAATAACATAAAATAATATTTAGAATAATGATAATATACAAAGAAATACATTACAATATAGTTTAGAATAATAATTTTTATAATAGTTATTATGATTATATGAGAAAATACTATATAAAGTCTGATGAAACAATAACAGTACATAATCCTAAATACAGTAAGAGAATCAAAACAAGGTAGCAAAAATGTAAAGGAGTTTTCTGGGAAAATCTTAAGGCCCTATTCCACGGAACGATGATTGGCCGAATTCTGCCGATAATCGTCCCGTGGAATAGAAGGAAACGATCAGCCGACATTGTTCATGTCGGCTGATCGTTGCAGTCATTTGTTTTTCAAACATGTTAAAAAACAAGCGTCTGTGATAGCAGCGATTTGCTGCCGTGGCTCCGTGGAATAGAAGAAGCGACAGCAGACAGCCACTATCCTCTATGGGCTGCCCGGACGATAAAATCTAGCGATCACCCGGGCACCCCCCCCCCCCCCCCCCGCATTTACCCGTTCGCTGCCGCTGCGTGGAACGACGAGCGGGGAACGAGGAGCAAATGAGCGCTGACAGCACTCGTTTGCTCCTCTCAGTTGGCCCGTGGAACAGGGGCTTTAGCCTTGCCTTACTGCCTCCCCATACCATAAAACAATTAACTAGTTCAGGGATGGGGAACCTTTGGCCCTCCAGCTGCCGCACAACTACAATTCCCCTAATGCCTGAATAGCCAAAGTTTACAGCTGGGTTGCCAAAGATTCCCCACCCCTGAACTAGTCCATACTTACCCCTCTCCACACTCCCCTGCTGCTCCAGATGGGTAATCTTCCAGTCCTGATTATGGTCCCATTCTGTTGACAGTTAATAACTAGAGACGATCGAACAGCGCTGATGTTCAGGTTCGTACGAACCATTGGTATTTGACTCCCGCAGTCTTCCAGTTCCATGGGGAAGGTGGAGACAGCCCGAGTCAAGCCTGGAAAACAGGCATACAACCTATGGCCCGGACTGTATTCCTGTTTTCTAGGTGGGATTCAGGCTGTCTCCACCTTCCCACAGAACGGGAAGACTGCGTGAGTCAAATACCGATGGTTTGAGTTTGTACGAACCTGAACATCAGCGCTATTTCATCATCTCTATTGATGACCTGCTCTGTGTATGACTATGTCTATTGGCGCTTTGTGTCCCCGTTGATGTCCCCTTCTTTCAACGCATTGCAAACCATGTATAATGTCATTTATTTCCATAACTTTTACCTTCAAAAGTTAGTGGATGTCTGCACAAGCACTGTATACAATGCATGCTGCTAGGGGTGTGGAGAAAACCCTGTATAATTCCCATACTAGACAACACCACAGTCACCATAGAAAAGTCCATACAATATCCCTGTGATCGTGCGGGGTACGTATATGCCAAACACGTATGGTAAGCGGTATTTACCTGTTGCTGCCCATGACCGGTGTTCCTATGTTGATGTTTCCTGGGGATCCATGGTTGGAAATCCAAATGGCTCGTTGGCTGAGTATGAATACACTGATTCTGTTATCCCACTAGGTTGGTGCCCTGGCCGGTAGTGCCAAAAACTCGTACAACGTCATGTAATTACTGCTATAGTCCTTATTTATGTCACTCTGCATAGGTATCCCTGAAATTGTGGGAGTAGCCTAGGTGCTATAAGTTCACCATAAACTGGTTGGGATCTTATATCCCTATTTCTCTATAGCACAGCCTCAGAAGCAGCAGCACGGAGAATGTTATAGAGTAGTACTGAGCAGTATGAGCTGTAGGTCTAGCATAGGGCTAAGGGTCCATTTACACAGAAAGATTATAATCTTTAATAATAATAATTATAATAATAATATTATCTGACAGATTATCTGCCAAAGATTTGAAGCCCAAACCAGAAACAGACTATAAACAGAGATCAGGTCATAAAGGAAAGCCTGAGATTTCTCTTTTCAAATCCATTTCTGGCTTTGGCTTCAAATCTTTGGCAGATAATCTTTCTGTGTCAATGGACCCTTAGATATAACACTTAGTTCAACTTTTAGCAGATTCTCTGCATGTCTCTTCCTCAGTCTTACTGCAGCTTCTTTCTCCTTCTCCTCTCTCCATAGACCTCTATGGGAAACTGTAACCTTGATCCCTCAGTGGGCTGCTCCTTTTTCCTCTTTTGATTGTTTTTTTTCAGAGTGAATGAGTTTATTAGTAGGGATGAGGAATGTGGAGAAAGAGGTATCTTTGTCTAATAAGATCTCTTACAAGTCTTTTTAGATTTACTTATTACAGTACCTAATCGTTGCTTCTCTTCAAAACCTAATCGTAGCTACTGTTACGTTACCTAATCATCGCTCCTGTTACGGTACCTAATCGTCTCTCCTGTTATGGTACCTAATCGTCCTGCCTGTTACTGTACCTAATGGTCGCTCCTGTTACTGTACCTAATGGTAGCTCCTGTTACGGTACCTAATCGTCGCTCCTGTTACTGTACCTAATGGTAGCTCCTGTTACGGTACCTAATCGTCGCTCCTGTTACGGTACCTAATCGTCGCTCCTGTTACGGTACCTAATGGTCGCTCCTGTTACGGTACCTAATCTTAGCTTCTGTTATGTTACCTAATGGTCGCTCCTGTTAAGGTATATAATCTTAGCTCCTGTTACCTTACCTAATCGTCACTCCTGTTACGGTATATAATTTTAGCTCCTGTTACGGTACCTAATGGTCGCTCCTGTTACGGTACCTAATGGTCGCTCCTGTTACGGTGCCTAATCGTCGCTCCTGTTACGGTACCTAATCGTTGCTCCTGTTACGGTACATAATCTTAACTTCTGTTATGTTACCTAATGGTCGCTCCTGTTACGGTACCTAATCGTCACTCCTGTTACGGTATATAATCTTAGCTCCTGTTACCTTACCTAATCGTCACTCCTGTTACGGTATATAATTTTAGCTCCTGTTAGGTTACCTAATTGACGCTCCTGTTATGGTACCTAATCGTCCCGCCTGTTACTGTACCTAATGGTTGCTCCTGTTACTGTTCCCTAATTGTCCCTCCTGTTACTGTACCTAATTGTCTCTACTGTTACTTTACCCAATGGTCGCGCCTCTTAATGTACCTAATTGTCGCTCCTGTTCCTGTACCTAATGGTCGCTCCTGTTACTGTACCCAATTGTCTCAACTGTTACTGTACCTAATTGTCACTCTTACTACTATACCCAATTGTCTCCCCTGTTTCTGTACCTAATCATCACTCCTGTTACTATACCCAATGGTCTCCACTGTTGCTGTACCTAATCATCGCTCCTATTACTGTACCCAATGGTCTCCCCTGTTGCTGTACGTGAAACATCTTATAAAGTTAAAGGACCGTTACAAAATAATGCCGACATAGAGTAGACATGTTGTAAACGTAAATTTTTTATCCTATTCGTGTTGTGTGACTACCTTTGTTACACGCAGAGAATTTTAAACCTGAAATGAAATGAAAACGTCAATAGTTAAAAATTTTTATCACAAGGAAAGACCAAAATTCACCAGTAACGTGAAATACATTTCTTTACGTGAAAACAACCTCAGAATCGCTTCGCTAAGTTGAAGTTTCTTAGTTATTAAGTCCTAAAACATCTGATCTGATTTGAAGTGCAGCTCAGTTAACCGAGATAAGAAGTAAATGGCGGTGCTCATTTAACTCGCAGAACATTGTCTAGACTGCATGTAACAAACTCTCAGCAGTGAGAAATATTAGATCAATACAGATTTTCAGCCTATGGATATAAAGAAAATGTGCCCATTTACTGCAAGAAATCAGAGATCTTAAAAATAGCAAGTCACCGAAACAGAAGGGACGCTCAAAAACCAGAAACCTAACAAACTCGTCTCTGCTGTTCTGTATTTGTGGCTATTCGGTGTATATCAGGCCAGAGTGGATAATAGAGAGAGACACCATTCTTCTCTGCTAACAATCAGTCCTGCTCCTGGCGGGGTGATCACCCACTGGCAGTGCCCATGTCCAGGGTACACGCTCTCCCAGGGAACGCTTTGTTATCTGTACATTAGGAATGTGTTGGTGGGACGTGAGTCCTCGGTTTGATGCTCCCCAGTGATACAACCTCGTACAGGGGCCAGGAGCGCAGAAGATGTTCAGCCACTCGAGTGATCTGATTGGCTGAGAGCCCTCTTGTGCTTTTATAACAAAAATAGCCAATTCTGAACAAAATGTTCAGGCACAGGAGTCTTTGGACAGATGCAGCAATTATCCGGTGATGGTCAGCTTTAATTCAGGCAGCGAGAGTTATTTCTGAGTAATCCCGTGTAAACCTTTGGTCATGGTAGAAATCTCCAGGCTCCGGCAATGCTGAAAGGATATGGACAGGTGTCAGGGGCACATGTACTTACTACAGGCTCCAATGCCATGGGCATGGGCCAGATATTACCTGAGCCTTCCAATTCTGATCTAAAGAAAAATATTTCCATAAAGACGAATTCAAAAAAGTATATGAGAAACAAAGATAGATAGGAGATAAATAGATACATAATAGATAGACAGGCTATGTTCACACAACGTTTTTGTCAGCTCCGTTTAAAATGACATCCGTCATTTTGAGTCTAAAATAACGGACGTTATTTAGCTGTCTGGCCTACCCTTATTACAATGACTGGTGTTTGTACATTATTCTAGTTTGGGGTTACTAATTGCTCTTTGGGTGCGGCTTAATTGAAAAGTCCAATTGAAAACGGCATGTGAACAACTAACAAAAAAAATCATGTTCATTATTTTGGCGTCCGCGGTAAAAACGTCTGTTATTCAATGCATTGTGTGTATTGGAAGTCTGCTTCCCCATCGACTTCAATGGGCAAAAACTGATGATTTTTAAATATCAAAATTGGATGCCTTTTCTCTATTTTTGATGTTGTGTGAACATAGCCATAGATAGATAAGAGACAAATAGATAGATAGAAGATAGATAGATGGATGATAGATTAATAGATAGATAGTAGATAGATAGATTGATAGATAAAAGATAGATAGGAGATAAGGTGCGTTTACACAGAAAGATTTATCTGACAGATTTTGGAAGCCAAAGCCAGGAATGGATTTAAAAAGAGGATAGATCCCAGTCTTTCCTTTATGACCTGATCCCTGTTTATAGTCTGCTCCTGGTTTTGGCTTCAAAGATCTGTCAGATAAGTCTGTCTGTGTAAACACACCGATAGATAGATAGATAGATCTACAAGACGTGCTATGGAGAATTCCTTGATATAGATAGATGGATAGATAGGAGATAGATAGATAGATGATAGATAGATAGGAGATAGATAGATAGATAGATAATGGATAGATAGGAGATAGATAGATAGATGATAGATAGATAGATAGATAGATAATGGATAGATAGGAGATAGATAGATAGATGATAGATAGATAGCTACAGGATGGATTAATGGGTTTATCTAGCATTAGAAAAACATGGCCACTTTCTTCCAGAGACAGCACCACTCTTGTCTTCAGTTTGAGTGCAGGTTTTGCAGCTCAGTTCCATTGAAGTGAATAGAGTCTAATTGCAGACCACACCTGAACTGGAGACAAAAGTGGTCTGTGGAAGAAAGTGGCCATATTTTTCTAAGGCTGAATAACCTCTTTAAAGGATAGATAGATAGATTGATAGATAATATTAATAAAATAAAAAATAAGAATGAAAAAAAGGCCAACAGATAGATAGATAGATAGATAGATAGATCGATCGATAGATAGGAGACAGATAGATAGGAGATAGATAGATAGGAGATAGATAGATAGATCGATAGATAGGAGACAGATAGATAGGAGACAGATAGATAGATAGGAGATAGATAGATAGATAGATAGGAGATAGATAGATAGATAGGAGACAGATAGATAGATAGATAGATAGGAGATAGATAGATAGATCGATAGATAGGAGACAGATAGATAGGAGACAGATAGATAGATAGGAGATAGATAGATAGATAGATAGATAGATAGATAGGAGATAGATAGATAGATAGGAGACAGATAGATAGATAGATAGATAGATAGATAGGAGATAGATATGCAAAGGAAAATCCACAGCACTCCCGGATTTGTGAAAAAACTTCAAACTGGTGTTTATTTCATAAGTGTTTCATCATATACAGCAATCGTGAAAGGCGACGTTTCGGCGGCCGTCTGCCATTGGTTAATATAGTAACCAATTGTAGCACTTGATGAATGTATAAATTGTTTGTAAGATATTTCACTTGCACGCTTGAAAATGGTGGCAGACGGCTGCCGAAACGTCGCCTCTCAAGATTGCTGTATATGATGAAACACTTATGAAATAAACACCAGTTTGAAGTTTTTTCACAAATGCGGGAGTGCTGTGAATTTTCCTTTGCATATGTGAATACGGTCCTAGAATCAGACTTGGATCTGCTGGCACCCCTTACTACCTGGGAGGTAGTGCTGCTTTCCGTATGCCTTATTGTAGCTAGATAGATATATGATAGATTTTTCACCACCTATTCAGTCTTTTACTCAAATTGGATAATTTCTCATCTTTCCACCATTCCCCTGCCAGCCTGGCTTTTGATCATTACAGGCTACGACTGTGGTCAAGGACTGGTTTGTTGCCTTTATCATCCAAAGGTCATGGATATGAATGCTCTTCATTGTCTGCAGTTGGAAATTAATTGTATTATGTGCACACTATGATGTGCGGAGGCAGCGTCGCTTCGCAGGATGTTTTTTCCATTATTAATTATCAGCCCAGACCGCGCTGCACTCCGACTGCTGTTTACAAAATTTGTTTTAGAATTTTTCCATTGTTTATTAGAGAAAACTAAACTTACAATTAAACTACTGCAGCTTCAGGACACCAGGGGAAGGTTACTGTGTGTCATGGAAGAAATACAGCTGAAACACCTCTGCTAATTCTAATGAGATTATTGGTGTATGGACAGCAACACATCCTGCCTGTAGTTCTCCTATTTACAAAACAAATCATTACAATAATAATAAACACTAACATAATCGTTATACAAATAACATATACAGTACCTGCACTCACTATTCTGCTGGTGGGGTCACTGTGTACATACATTACTTATCCTGTACTGATCCTGAGTTCCATCCAATGTTAGGCTATGTTCACACAACGTAACTTTCTGTAAAAGTACGTCCGTTGTTGCAATCAGCTTTGTGTAAACAGACCATAACATGCGTCTTCCTGACCAAACAGCTATCTAACAGCATCAGCAGTTTGGAAGGCGAATGATAGATTCCCTTTCAGTAGGTGACTGAGTAAGGCGCCTGTTAATTGGATGCCCCAGAGAAAAAAAAATTCAAAAATTCAACAGATTTGTAAACTGTTTGTATTAAAATCTTCAGTCTTCCAGCACTTATCAGCTGCTGTATGCTCTGCAGGAAGTGGTGTATTCTTTCCAGTCTGAGGGTGGGTTCAGACTGAGGAATTCTCGCGGAAAATGTCCATGGAATTCCGTCAGCTGTACGCCCGCACGGGCACGCTCTTTTCCGCCTGCTCCATAGACACCATTCTATGGGCCGGCGTATTCCGCAATCCGCTGAAAGAAGTGACATGACACTTCTTTCAGCGTATAGCGGAATACGCCGGCCCATAGAATGGTGTCTATGGGGCCGGCGGAAAGGCGCCCAGATGTGCGGGCGGACAGCTGACGGAATTCCGCGAACATTTTCCTCAGTCTGAACCCACCCTGACACAGTGTTCTCTGCTGCCACCTCTGTCCATGTCAGGATCTGTCCAGAGCAGTAGCAAATCCCCCTAGAAAACCTCTCCTGCTCTGGACAGTTCCTGACATGGACAAAGGTGGCAGCAGAGAGCACTGTGTCAGACTGGAGAGAATACACGACCACTTCCTGCAGGACTTACAGCAGCTGATAAGTACTGAAAGTCTTGAGATTTTTTTATAGAAGTAAATTACAAATCTGTATAACTATGTGACACCAGCTGATGTGAAAACATTTTTCCCCCAGAGTACCCCTTTAACAATGGAATGATTCAGTAATAAGGGGGAGCGGTAGATAAATTATTTCCATGCTAAAATAAAAGATTAGTAACCAGGCGTTGAACTTGAACTATAAAGACAGGACCTTTATACAGGTGCCGCTGCACACAGGGAGGATGAAGCCTGCAATTCCTTAACATCTTCTTTATTATCTTATTTGTGATGTTGAAACACTGGGCTAGATCCAGATCACATAAAATCATTAGATTCTGTATGTTTCATCAATGAGGGTGAGACAGAAGATCTTTTAACCTTTCTCACACCCTGTGCAGTACAGACCCTCCACCTTCATCTTCTTTTAGATTATTTTTAGAGGGTTGACTTTCCCTTCCCCCATCATCCATCCCGCTGTAGTTAACATTATTATTAGTGTCATATTATGATCCCATTAGAGCTGATGCGACAGAACTTTTTTTTTTTTCCCAGGCGAGTGCTATAAAAAGAATAAAAGATTATTTCAGAAATAGTACGGCCTTTTACCCATGTATATTCACGTATTCATCTTAGAAGCTTCCTATGCCAGGACCTTATTTATAAGTAACATCCTGGCTGCCTCGCCAAATAGCAGATGTGACCACAAAACAGGGGTCTCTGGAAGGAGTAAGAACCAAGGAGGTATCTGAAAATAGGATGACGCTGAGCCTTAGGGGACATCAGGTAAAGCTCCATTTCTATAGCAGATTGGACAATTGCATATGTAACAGTTCCCTTAGGTACATTATTAGTGTATATAAAGAATAGTTGTGTTCCTCCTTTGCACTAGGAAGCAAGTCAGTATGAGGACATTATTATATATGTATATTTTATTGTATGGATTCCTTGTTACTGGTGCTTGTTCCTAGTAGCAAACAATCCTATTTCCCCATATGAGCTAAACACATGAAAGCCAATATTATAGGAAGTCACAGTATGTTTTCAGAATTTGGGTGGAAACTGGAAAACTCAGAGGAAACGCAAACAAACGTAGGAATAACATAAAAACTCTATGTAAATGTTGCCCTGGTCAGGTCCATACACAGGACCTCAGTGCTGAGAGGCAACTAAAAGGGAAAACAACCTACAAATCCCACAATATCGGTACAGAATTTTTATATAATGTCAACACAAGGAGCCTCAGAACAAATAGTAATACACTACACATGATACATGTCAAAACTCCTTTATTAACTATACACATAAATACTTCACCAGCCATATTTAGAAACTACTAAAGCACAAACAGTCAAAAGTCAATACTTGTAACTCACAGACATATAATACAGCTTTTCTCTGGTGTCAGACCATTCTACAACCAACCTAAACTCAACCAACCTAAAGTTTACTTACATTTCAAATAGGGCTCTGAAGATCTCTGGCCTCTTCTTTGGTGGTCTGCATTGAAGGCTAAACTTTACTGGGCACTGTCACTTTAAAAAAACCTTTGGCATGCCCTGGAGCAGTGTTTCCCAACCTGCTGTGTCTCTTCATACAGTAATGCCCACTGCTGTGCCCTCCATATAGTAATAATGGTCCCTGTTGTGCCCCTCCATATATTAATAATACCCCCTGCTGTGTCCTGCATATAGCAATGCTGTGCCTACTTATAGTAATAATGCCCTCTACTATACCCTCCATATAGTAATAATGCTCCCTGTTGTGCCCCTCCATATAGTAATAATACCTCCTGCAGTGTACCTTCATATAGCAATGCCCCCCTGGTGTGCCTCCATATAGTAATAATGCATCCTGCTGTGCCCCTCCATATAGTAATAATGTCTCCTGCTGTGTCCCTATATAGTAATAATGCCCCCTGGTGTGTCCCATATAGTAATTGTGCTCCCTATATAGTAATAATGCTCCCTGCTGTGCTCCTCCATATAGTAATAATGCCCCCTGCTGCGTTCCCATATAGCAATAGTGCTCCCTGATGTGTCCTTCATATAGTAAAAATGCTCCATGCTGTGCCCCATATAGTAAAAAATGCTCCCTGCTGGTCCCCCTATATAGTAATACTGTCTCCTGGTGTGTCCCTCCATATAGCAATGTCCCCTGCTGTGCCTTCTATATAGTAATGCCCACTGCTGTGCCCTCCATATAGTAATGCCCACTTCTGAGGCCTCAATATAGTAATGCCCAGTGCTATGCCCCCTACAGTAATAATGTCTCCTGCTGTGCCCCCATATAGTAATAATGCCCCCCTGTTGCCACCCCCCCAATAGTAACAATCCCCCTAGCTGTAACCCAACAAAAAACAAACAAGCTTAGTACTCACATAGTACGGGCTGTGTAGCTGTATGGAGCAGGTCTCTCTATCTTTTGGCATGATGATGTCATATCACTGCTAGAGAGGAGATCACGTTCTGGTGTCTAGTAGGCTGTAGACATGAAGTGCCTGCAGCCTATAAGAATAAATAAAGGAGCAGGGCGCTGACAGGTCCTGCTCCTTCATTCTGTTCACTTTAATGCTCAGCCAGCTGGTTGAACATTAAAGTAAGGGGGGCATCCTTAGGCCGCAGCTTCTAGGGATGTTAAAAGGTAAAATTCCCACCAAAATGGTTCAGCACCCCTGGCGGGTTCTCATGGCACCCTAGTGTGTTGCTGGTTAGCAAGCACTGCTCTAGAGACATGTCAAAAGTTTTGATTGGTTGGGGTTTAGGAGTTTAGATAGATAGAGCTGGGAGTAGCATGAGTGTTTTAAAGCCCTCGGAACGATTATCGTTCATAAACTCGCTCCAACGACCGCTCGTTAACGATAATCGCTTCATGGAATTGGTGTAAACAAGCGAACGACAAAGGCGAAATTGTTATATTGTTGTTCAAAATAGTTTTTCAGCATGTCGAAAAAAATCGTTGGTCTTTGAAAGATAACTCGCCAATTGGTACTTAAAATTAGAAATCTTTCGGTCGTTCGTAAAAAGGTTTAAAAAAAGTATGTGTGTCGTATGGTCATGATCACCCCAGCGAACGTTTTAAACGACCATGTAACGACCGCAAAATAATCGTTACACTACATATATCGTTCACTATCCCACGTGTGTTATGTGTTATCGTTTGCTAAAAAAAATAATTTAGTGATCGTTTACGAGCGGTCGTTGGAGCAAGTTTATGAACGATAATCGTTCTGTAGGATAGATTCTTTACTCTCTAGCTTCGTGGTCTCTAGAGACACAGAGATCGCAGTGAGCTAGAGAGTGAAGCGCTTAGCCGGGTGCTTCTCTTGAACATGTAAAAAGTTTTTTACATTGACAGGGACACTTTAACCCTAAGGGTATGTTCACACTGAGGAATCCACCCGACCATAGAATGGAGTCTATGGCACAGGTGAAGATGTGCGCAGCTGAGAGCAGAGGCAAGCTAGGGAATCCGTGGCGGGTTATCTGCCCGGATTCCTCAGTGTGAACACACCCTCACAGTCAATTCCCACACGGATTTGTAGAGATTTCAGTGAATGCCTACATTTATTTGAATTGGTATATATCAGGTAAATTGGACAGTTGCAGAAATTTCTGTCATCCTGGAAAGTTACAGCTTACCGATAAAGCTTAAAATGCTGAACAAAATAGTGTTTACTGGCTCCATTGTTGTAAGTCTAAT
This sequence comes from Dendropsophus ebraccatus, assembly GCF_027789765.1. NCBI lineage: Eukaryota > Metazoa > Chordata > Amphibia > Anura > Hylidae > Dendropsophus > Dendropsophus ebraccatus. Next base: position 68,131,294 of record NC_091466.1, on the reverse strand, counting down.
GGGTGAATAAAACAGGAGGAAGAACAAGGCAAGAAATGTATTTGTTTTCTGAGATGCTCAGTGGCAAGAATAAAAAAGTGAGTTGCCAGAAGATGAGATCATTGACCCTGCAATGCTAAAAAGAGCTGCTTGCCCCCAAAAGAAATTGGTCTGTATTTTATCATAACTAGCATAGATGTAGCTATAGGCGATGCAGTGGTCGCTGTTCAAACTGGACCTAGTCCCATAAGCTATTCTGCTATATACGAGGACAATAGTATTGTAAGTGTTACATGGCATTCAGGGACAGTATTGTACATTTGGGCCCAAGAAGGTCAAGTTCAAATGCATGGAGAGCTACTGGAGGAAGGTTAATTGCATAGGTTAGAAAGGCTTTCCTATCGTGGGGGAACATTGTGCCCATTTCTCTTGGGTGGTATATGTGTGGGAGGCCACACAGGATCAGCTGTCTGCCTGCAGATGAAAGATAGGAATAAGCTGTGATACTGCAAAGCAGCACTAGGGGGCCCTGTTTTTTGCTTTCGTTATGGAGCCCAATCATCCTTATGTATATTCATGTATATAAGTAGCAGTCACTATATCCCATGGGAATGCGATAAACCTCATGTTCACTGCTCTGCAAAAGGTAGACGGCTATGACCTCTGGCCATGAACATAACTCGAGCGTCATCGCTGCCATTTCCTAATTGAAACCAGAAAATCTGTTTATATGTTTAAGAGTAATTAAAACAAATTCCTTCAAATCATGGGATGGTGCTTGGAGGCGGCTGTTCCCTCCTCGCTGCAGACTTGTGGTTTACATAACGCTCTACACTTCCAGGCATTCCTGTACTGCAGGCTTTTTAGAGCGTGGCCCCAACCTACCAATTTCCTGTTTTTCTCCACGTTAATCTAAAATCCTACAAAAACACAGAGTGGCATTGGTGTTAGAGGATTTGGATGTGCTGTGATCTACAGTGAAGGAAAAATAATATATTGTAAATCAGAATTTTACTACATAAGACAAATGTGAACTTCCCAGTGAGGTGACTGACAGAACATTACCGACTGTGCCTGTTTTTTTCTGGAGATCTAGCTTTTGGGAAGTTTTTTTTTATACTCCTATATAAACCAAACACACATTAACATTCCTCCCAAATTTGATTTCTTATGCAAACTTATAAAAACTGCCTTCTGTGTACAAGAATACAAATACTATAATAAACAAGAATATGGCTACTATAATACTGCCCCTATATACAAGAATATAACTACTATAATACTGCTCCTATATATAAAAATATAACTACTATAATACTGCTCCTATATACAAGAATAAAACCACTATAATAAGGTAAAGGAGAAACATTCCTCCCAAATTTGATTTCTTATGCAAACTCACCCATTTATAAAAACTGCCTTCTGTGTACAAGAATACAAATACTATAATATACAAGAATATGACTACTATAATACTGCTCCTATATACAAGAATATGACTACTATAATACTGCTCCTATATACAAGAATATAACTACTATAATACTGCCCCCTATATACAAGAATATAACTACTATAATACTGCTCCTATATACAAGAATATTACTACTATAATACTGCTCTTATATACAAAAATATAACTACTATAATAAGGTAAAGGAGAAACAGAGTCTCGCACTCACCAACTCGGAGATGCAGGTGGTCTAATTCAGACACATCGGAGCAAGTTCAGCGGGGAGAGGGAAAATGGTAGGCAGGTGCGTTCACAGGAGAGCATCAATGTTTCACGCCTACTAAGGCGATTATAAGCCCCGTACTATGCGTGAAACATTGTTGCTCTCCTGTGAACGCACCTGCCTACCATTTTCCCTCTCCCCGCTGAACTTGCTCCGATGTGTCTGAATTAAACCACCTGCATCTCTGAGTTGGTGAGTGCGAGACTCTGTTTCTCCTTTACCTTATTTGCAACCCTCTTTATTTGCCTCTGCACCACAACTTAGTGGTACGGACACAGCCGTTATATGCTACGGTATCCAGTCCTCTGTGTCCTTGAATAGTGTGTCACATATCGGCTAGTGCCGGTCGGATCTCTCTCTATCCTGCCATAACTACGATAATACTGCTCCTATATACAAGAATATAACTACTATAATACTGCTCCCTATATACAAGGATATAACTACTATAATACTGCCCCTATATACAAGGATATAACTACTATAATACTGCTCCTATATACAAGAATATAACTTTCATAACTTTTGTGTAAAGTACAGAGGTGCACACTAACTCTGACACTAAGGTTCTTTTTGTTTCCACATTTTATTCCTGCTTACATTTTTGTAAACTTTTTTTTTTTTTTTAGCTATGGCGATGTGGCATTTTGTGTGTTCTGTCATATGTCAGGCAGGACAATCCATTCTTCTTCCTAAGCATAATCCAATTTGAACAGAGGCGAGATACAGGGAAATTTGTAATGGACCCAAATAAATATTTATGGAGTCAAGTGTGTCAAAATTGCCCAAGCAGTCTCCGATCAGCCAGGAACACTTGGATAACACCAAACGTAATAAATTATTCAGTTACTCTGGGGCCAGAGGAGAAGGAGATGAGTGTTCGCCTTGGAGTGGAACGTAATGTTTAAAATTCTATTCTCTAATATTCTAAATGGTATTTTGGCTTCTGGGGTTTTAAAGAATCCTACAGGCAGCTGCACAAAGGAGATCCTCCAAATTGGAAAGGGATTTTGCTGGGACTTAAAGGGTAACTCTAAACAACACATTATACTCCTTTATTACATAGATTATTTTTTAGTTTAGTAGAGAATCCAGTATATGAAATTCCAATCAGTTAATAATTGAAGAAACACGTGTTTTCCGAGGTGGAAATGTTCCTAAATTCACTGACGTTGAGGAACATGTGATGGTGTCTCTGCTGTGTTTTGGTTGATCTCCCTAAGGTCAACCATCATTCCATTGAATAACTACATGACGTTGCTGCAACATTGAGATCTGCATCTGCCCCCTCCTGTCTAGGAAGGTCTACTTCCAAGATGCGAAAATGCAGGAAGTTAGCACCGGGAGCAAAAGGCTTGAGTCCTCATCTTCTGCTCCACCACACAACTCCTTTAAGTGCTTTACTCTTTGACTCACTTTGGTCTCCATAGTCTTGGCATGTCAAATGTCACCATAGTCCTTTTATCCTGGGTGCTAAAACCAACATACTTATAGGTGTGCCCAGGTTTCCTCCTCTTTAGTGCATACTGCTAATTGTTCTCCAATAGGGGTCATCCTCTACAAAGAAATTTATAAGTTGTGCCTCCTGCCCTAGCGACCCTAGGCATTTGCCTACTCTGCTTATTCTTGTCTTACCCCTGCCACCATTTATACACCTATATAAAGCTTTATAAGACAGAGGAGTTCTATGTCGCCAACACACAGCCTATATCAAAAGGGCGCTTCAGTTCAGTCAACAAGTTGGCAATTTCTTTAGGAAAATCAGCCAAATTGGCATGACCGGCTGTAGGCTTTGATTAGGCGTCTGCTGCTCCAGAAATAATTATCTCTGCTCATTCAATGAGAACCATGTAAGCCAAAAAAGCTCATCATGATTACCATTATGTGACTTGCCTTTGGTTAATAACACACGTGACTGAGGGGAGTCAGTGACCTAGTATGGGACGCATTATGTATGAGAATGACTATGGACGTATGCGGCTCATCAGAAGAGAAGTCCAAATCGTACACAATAGATGTTATTCTGCTCATGTTACAGCGCAACGCAACCATAAAATGACCCAGAAGCTTCAAGGTCTATTGTGGCTTCAGCTGATACATTGTGTCCTTAAAGTGCACCCATCCTTCAAAGGTTTTATTTTTTAAATAATCTGAATTTGTTAGATTAATTTTTCAGAGTTGTGAAAGAAGGTGATTTTAAAGTTCATTATGCACAGCTATGTCTTATTGCCTCCATTTCAGGGGATAGGACCAGAGCTGGGCTGTTTGCTAGTGGTACTCACATAGGGACTTCCTTTCCCCTACTTCTCTGGCCTAATACAGCACAACACCTACTCCTTACTGCTATGCTATGACATAGCGATGATGAAAGTGCACGTACTAAAGGTGTCCATACATACATACGTCTACATTTTATTCAATATACACATGAAATTTCCAGCACAAAAGAGCTGGGTTCTGAAAAATAACTATGCCCAACCCTTCTCTCCATCAACATCATCTGTCGAGAGAATTGGAAGTCCTCCATAACCTTATACTGTCAGCCGAACCTGCCAGTGGTGATAGGATTAGCTAAGTTAAGTAAACAACATATGAGCACCTTAGGGGCAGAAGGAGCAGGAGATTACATTCGAAAGGCAGAGCTGTGTATCTACAGTAGTCAGAACAAAAGGGACTACTTCATTGGTGTTCAGATATGAAATGGAAGCTCTGATTTACCTTTTATTCACAGCATCGATCCTCTAGAGGAGGCAGACAGGCTCATAAATTGCAGTAACACAGCCTAGTCTATCTCCTGTACATAGAAGTAGCTAAGACTCATCCTCATTTCCTGTACTCCATCCTGGTCTGTCTGTTACTAGACAATGACAATGAGTCTAACAACAGGCAGTGAATGACTGTTGTAGGGAAGTAAGACACCTAAAAGGACAATATTTTAGGGATATTTTCCAGGGGCCATTTCTGGTGAATGAACTGATTTACCATTTAAGGGAACCAATATGATGCAAACCTCCTTGCAGTGATAATACATTTATTATACTTTGTTTTGTAATAAAACGTCTTGCTTTGGTTTTTATCTTAAAGGGACTGTACACTTTGAGAGTTGGGATTGTTTGGGGAGTTTCACTGTTGGGATCCATCATGATCATGGAGGTGTGTGTGTGTGTGTGTGTGTGTGTGGGGGGGGGGGTACTGTTGTACCAGAGAAAAATATTATGCTTAGTGCAATGTTTGAGGAGGCAGAGTATGACACAAAGCAAACAATTTCTGATGCATTACCCCTCAGGTCGGGAAAACAGCATAGCAATGTATGTATTTTGTCAGGACTTACAATCTACACATCGTTTTAAATATCTGGTTAATCAGTTTTGGCGCCCACTGCTAAGTCTCTGCCCATTGGTGCCCATTTTATAAATTTCAGGTTATACTCCTGCCAAAACAGAGAACAACAGATTTTGGAGATCTTTTATCATTGAGCTTTATGAACTCTATATCCGCCTGAACAGACCCAGAGAATTTGTTTTGCCTGTACATGATTTGGTTTCGGCTTAGGGAAAATGTGATTTTAATTATGAAAATCTGGACTTGTGTTACTTTGCTTCCTCTTAAAACATTTGTGTCACTTACAATCATTAAAGTTGCTAGAAACTTTCAGAAAATGATGTTTTTCATTTACAGGCAGAAAATTATTGCCCATTATTCAATTATTAGATTATTTACCTTGGGCTTAAGTATGGCATGTCGCCTACTCAGGCTTGGTATAGTATGTGATACGTTGATGACGTTTTTCCTCATTGACGTTACCAAAGAGATGACATGGCATGATAAAATATAGTCCTCAGGGTAGCCCAATCTTTAGCTGAGAGCAGCCGGATACGGCAAGAACCTCTTCACATTGATCTATCTAGCCTGGTAGTTTAGACAAACTAAGCTCCACATTTTCATTAAGCCACACCCATCAGATGGAATTAGACATAAATGGATAGTACTAGAAGTCAATGGAGAATGTTTGCAAGACTTTATAGTTTAATTCTTTGCTTAATGCTCATTGTTTTTTTCTCATTCTCACTTCTAATAAAAGTTGCCTCATTAGTTTTCAGAATTGTGTTAATTTGTGCAGTGTCCTCTATAGGGTAAATGTGGTATTACATGGCCATTTGGCTGTAGTCTGTGCACGCAGCAGCTTTTCCTCCTATGCAGTGGATTATTTTCTATTGCTTATATAGTCCTAAAAGGGTTTGTGGACCCCTTTAAGCTCCTTCTTTGAGACCTTTCTAAAGAGCTGTTGGACACATTAGCTCTCTGGACCCTGGCAATGACTTAAAACAATAAATTCTAACATAGTATTGATATTATAAGGCTGCCCCGGGTCACTATGGGAGGGGATGCCCATGTTCCTATAGGTAGATTATTTTTTCTGCTATGCTAATCCTGCTGGCCAGTCCAGAAGACCAGATGTCTGGTGAAACACTTGTTGTGCCTTTGCCTAGACTAGAAATTTTGTAGGATTTGTTATATGAGTCGAAAGCTTATCCCACCCATTATGTGTTGGGGTGAGGGTTCCTCCAGTTTTTATGGTATATAGGGTACTTCAATTGGACTTCGATTGAAAATGGGTCTAAAAGTCTCCTCACTGTGCAAGTTGTAATTTTTGTAATACAAAATCTGTTTTTTCTAAACGACTTGTTTTGCATTGGGAACCAATATTGTTTCTTGGCTCAGTACAAAAAAAAAATTCTCTATTCAAGAATTTTTGACATTTGAGACTCGTGACTGGCTGACTTTCATCTTTGCCCAACTCGCTGAGGGTATCCACACCATGACACTCAAAGTGGAACGGGGCCCATGGCAAGTACAAACGTTTCCTCTCCTACTTGCTGTGAGCCATAACCTACGGATCAACTGTGCTTTAATTCCTTCACAACCCTACGCGGGCAGTGATAATGAAAAATCTGAATTTAGCTGGCAGCTCCATAAAGCAGTATGGGGAAACCCTGCCAGAAAAGTTAACTGATGGGCCGGAGGTCCGTGTCTCCTTTTTAAGGTATTAAAGAGTGCATTAGATAACAAAACACAGCTGCTGTTATGATTTGCATCATCCAATAAAAAGAAGTTAATTATTAAACAAAGTTAAAAATGAGGCCGGAGCGGCCAACTTGTGTTTTAAAAATTAAAAGTATGTACTGAACAAACACAAGGGGCTGGGAAGACTCTTGGACGTGGGGACTTAGGAAAAAAAAAAAGTTGGACAACTTAGCTGTATTTTAATTGAATTTAATAAAATAACATGGAGTAAATTTAAAGGGCCTGTCCTGTTTGGGCTACCCTTTTATAAAGGCAGATGGCGGTAACAGGGACGGAAAGAATGGATCTGTGTATAGCATGCATGAATATTTAAGGAGCACTCCTTGGACAGCTGATACATTGGGGCAGATTAAAAGTTGTAAAGGCACTAAAAAAAAAGTCTAGTCTTAGATTGTACTAAGAATTAGTATTGTGAGGCCTGCCCAAATAGGTGTAATAATTAGGGCAGTTCCTTGGGGGTGGAGCTTAGTATTCTTTAAATCCTTTTGTTATGCTCCATCCCCAGGGGTTCTGTACTATGGAGTTCTTCACGATCTTATGCCCATCTAGGAACCAATACGCTTAACGTGCTTGGATTTGACAAACAACTAAAAGAGCAGGTCGACGATGATTTGCATCAAAATTTAAGGAGAAGATTCTAGGCAATTTGAAGGGCAGGGCTGATAATGGTCCATGATCTGAGGTTCAATGTTGGTCAATACGACAAGACCATATTTTTATAGCTATATAAGTTACGTAACAAACACTAAAGCTTGATTGGCGTTGACCATATCAACCAAATCAATTGTTCTGTTCCTCAGTCGGAAAAGTGACACAACCATTTACTCACATCTATTGATCCTCCTGGCTCCAGCCAACGCTATTAGGTCAATAATCACTAAGGTGTGCCCATCAATAAGACACCTTTCAAAGTCCACCACCAAACTTCGGAACAACTTCCATAGACAAAAGAGACCATTTCTTTTACTCATTAGAATAGGACCTATATGTGGCTTACCAACCATACCAGTCAATGTGCCACAGATCCTCTCCATTCCCAATATTAGATCAGTCAAGATCAGTTGCAGCGACACCTTAAATAAATAAAATGAGAGCAACATGTATCCTGACAACCCATTTGTTCTCTCACCCCATAAGAAAGAGAAATTCTTAATAAGTCTTTGATGTATGTCCCAGAAGGCATCTATCCTCCATTGTGTAACAAGTTGTGGGAGAGGCCTAGGCTGCTCTACTAGTATGACTCCAATAAAGACCATGTAAGATAAGCCCAACCCCCTCAGCTATGTGAAGAGGACAGGAAAGAAATATAGTCCTGTAAAAATTTGAGTATCCGCTTGGACAGTCCCGAAAGAACTATCCCTGCATCGGAGAATCGGCAGCACATGGTCGATCCCTTTTTTATGGACGGATTCTTTAAAATATTCCCCTGGAGCCTTGTAAAGAAAGGTTGGGGCCAACTTCACTTTTCTTTCATGAGCAACACCAAAAACATTACATTTTCTAATGGTTTCCATTATGATCCCTGGTAAACAAGTTTCATATATTTGGCTTGGCCACAAAAAATAAAGAGAAAAAAAATTCTTCTGCAGTTCTGGGCAAAGAACTCAGAAAATTAATAAATGGATTTCCCAACTTCTCCTCTTACCGTATTATTGTATTATGAAGGACAGACTCCATGGAAATCCTCCGCTTTACTTGTGTTATTCTCCAGACACATACAATAATGCACCCAGAAAGCTGTTGGTGTTTCTTAGCTCAAACTTCGTGACTCTCCGCACCCTCCTGCCGGTTCAGTGTCTGTTTCATATGTATATGGCTACAGTGCATTGTGGAACATGCAAAGATTTCACCAGACATCAAATCTTAGGTGGCACAGAGGCTCTTAAGCCCCCTCATGCACGAGTGCTACCCCAAGACCTCTATTACTATCCTTTGTTCCCAAGGCAATAGTCATAGAGACCCCTGGCCAAGTATAATACATATGTACTCTGATCTGCCCATATGTGTTAGCTATCTGACTAAATCCAAGTAGTGTTGAGTGGACTTGAGAAAACTGTCCGGGTTCAGCAACTTCTCCAAACCCAAATGCTCAGCAACTCATTCTGGAGAAGTTGGATGCTACCCTAGAGCTGCCAGGAAAACATGGATACAGCCATAGGCCATAGGCTGTATACACGTGCCTTCCTAGGGCAACATCCAACTTCTCCAGCTGCCGAGAATCAAAAGAAGTTGTCGAAACCAGAAAGTTTCCTCAACTCCGCTCAACACTAAATCCAAGTAGCAGCTAAGGAAGTGACTGGACTAAAAAGCACAATGCAGCAGATACTGAGTAGATACACAGTAAAGCAATGGATTCTCAAAATTACTCAAAGTAAACAATAAACTCAAGTTTACGGAAGTTATAGGAAAATATGTAACAAAAATACAATAGGCATGCCAAATATGTTAAAAACAATAGATGACATCAACTAAGGGGGAATATCCAGTGATGTGTGCCCATTACTATTCACTGTGATTATGACGGGAGGACCCACATGGGCAGTTACAGCCAATTACAGAAGCACAGCCAACCGAACCGTAGATGCAGAAGGATTCTAGGGGGAGAGGTCCACAGTGTCTGCCAACTCGTCCCCCTGGGGAAGCTGATCAACTATCGAAACCCCAACAAGAAAGGGTTACAATTATGTAGATCCCCCGATATGAATTGTGTAAAATCTGTGAGTAAACTATATAAAAAAAATGGGATGAGACAAAAAATAATCTTCAGTGTATCACATTCCATATATACTAGTGAATAGTGCAGCTTTAGCTTGTAGCTTATTTGCAAAATAATAATTGAACTGTATCTATAAAGGGTCTGACCAGCTCCACACCTGTCAACAGGTGGTCTCTAATATTGCAGCTCAGCTTCCAATCTTAAAGGAAATCATGTTTCAAACTGCTGACACTGTTAGGCTGGGTTTACACTACATTTTTGTCATCCGTTTTTTGCAAAAAACGTTTTTTTGCAAAAAATGTTTTGATCCGTTTTTTTTCATTGACTTCCATTATAAAAAAAAATGGATAAACGGATGCGCACAATTGCATCCATTTTCTCACCAGTTTTTCATCCGTTTTTTGCAAAAAACTGATTGCGAAAACATAGTGTGAACCAAGCCTAATGGTCCCTTTACACGGAGCGACTATCGTTCAATGTTTCACAATAACGATCGCATTTGAGCGATAATCGGTGTAAACACTGCGTACGATCAAGTGACGAGCTATAAATCGTTCATCGTGATCTTTAAACATGTACTAAAATCTTTGATGGTCATTCGCTGAAAATTAGCAGATCACTTTATCTAAACAGTCTTTCAACAATTCACCCTATGTGTGAGATGGGCTTAAGCGATCTTAAAACAATCGTAATAACAATTTTTTTTTAAACGATTTAACGTTCCATCTAAACACTGATCGTTATAAACAACACATTGTTACTTCAAAATTATTAATGGTTCGATTGCGCAAATTATCGCTCCATGTAAAGGGACCATTAGGGACCTAGTAGACAAACTGATTTTTCATTTTCTCTGATTAATGATAAACAAGCACTTTTGGGAATGACCTGAAATCATTCCTCATAATAAACAGAAGAACAAAAGTCGTTAGTTAGGATGGTAATTACGTATACACTAGTAAACAAATCGTGATAACAAACTATGTGTAAGATTAGTGAATGATAACAACGATTTTATGGTCAGCCTAAATATTTTTGTTAGAACTTTGATTACTGCATACACACGGAAAGATTATCGCCTAAATTCAGACCAGGGCCCTTAGATTGGGACAAGCTATTAGGGCAAGGAGACACATTGGGGGAGATTTATCAAGACTGGCATACTCGTACTTAAATCAAGCCCTGCCCCCATTTACCCTGCCGGATTTACTAAAAGGCGCTCTCTGGAGCAGGTGCAGATTCCTGCCATGGTTTACACCTGTTTCCAGGTGTAAACCATCTTACATTAGGCGCAGAAGGAGGCTACACCCCCTGCCTGCCCATCAGTCAAGTCAGGCTTACATCTGGCATACCCCATGGTAAAGTAAAAAATCTGCGCCTCTTCTGCGGCCTACGCCAGGGGCGTACCTTTCATATATCCATCTGTGCTTTCATAACATAAAAAATATTTTTGTCCCCTGGTGCCAAAGAGGCGTTCCTAAGCTCCTGATCTGCAGCAAGCTGTAACGCCTACTCACTGTGGCAGCCTGTACTCTGTAAACAGTAACTTTGCTTCCTCACAACTAGAGGGGAAGTTGCAAGGGAGCTCAGTCAAACTTGACTGCATGTTGCTATATTACCTTCGGCAGCATGGGAATTGGTAGGTAAGCAATTGCCCACTACATCCTGCAAAGTGAATCTCCGTATTAATGTCTGCCTTCCTAGGAATGACTATAGTCAGTAAGGCGTAGGACGCTCACTCCCAAACGCCACTGAAGGCTAGTTAAGACAAAGGTTACTGCACAGACATTTGGACAGGGGCCACCGCAAACAACTTGTCCTCATTCCAGTTGAGCAACTGTATGCTAGGACATTTTCCGCTCAGGCCATCTAGGGACAGGGTGAAAGATTGGATGGGATTAAAAGGAACTTGCATAAACACGGGGTTATGGGACTCAGCCTGTATCAGCCACAGTTTATTAACCAGCAAATATGTTTTACCACCCATAGCGCAAATACAGTCACACCTTCCTCCCTCACAATGCACGGCCGCAGGCTGGCATACAGGACCTGGCAGCCGCACATCCCATATGAATAGGCATTGTTCGGATATTTGGGAAATTGTCAACATTTTAAGACTTTCGAGCTCCTGTGGATTCCACTACATTCACTGCTAGGAGGATTAGGCAATGCTTCAAAGTTGGGAAGGCGATGGATAAGGTTAGATTTTAGAACACAGAAGTAGCAGAGCCGAATGTGTCACTTGACTCTTTTTAGTTGCATTGTGATAATAGATACTGCGACAGGTCCAGAAGCCTCCGAGACATCAGGTTCACTTTAAGGGGCAAAGAGGGGTCAAACGTGAAAAGGAGATTAATGGCTTCTGTCCTTCTCAAAGAACCAAAGAAAAAGAAAGAATGAAGGCTACAGTATATTATCTCTCTCTATATGATATGTCTCATTTGTTTTCATTCTATATATAGATCTATTCCCACAATGCAGCTCAGTCCTTGGAGCCGCAGCCTCCTGTAGGAGAAATTCTTGGCACCGACGTCTCCCATATTAGCTGCGGCTCCTTCCCCTGATTGTATAGTGCGTGTGGAATTTCATTCATTACATTAGGTGGTGAGATAATCTTGCCGAGTTAGTCATAGTGTTACGTTGCCTCCTCATTTATGTCAATAAACAGTATACGGCCATTGCTAGGTCTTACATAACAGAGAGGGCTGTGAGGGCAAGGCAGGTAGACTCACGAGGCATGCACACAGTAATATCAAGGCTACTAACAGCATCTTCATGTTACCAGGCTCAACCAATAGGATTTCCTTTGCTCTCCCCTTGTGGTAAGGTGTCTGCACTGTTGTTTAGAGAGGAAATTAGGAAGTGATTAAATCCATGGGGGGAGAAATAAAAAATGTAAAGTGATGTAAGTTACTTTACTAAAACCAGCACATTTTTTGTTCTTTACATATATGTATGTGGTATGCCCCCAGCCAGCCTGCTCTGCTAATATTCATTTTAAGGGGCGGGCCAGCCAGGGGTGAACCAATGCAGTAGGGGTTGTAGCCCCACCCCCAAGGCACCAAAACTCCTAATTAGCATGAAGATTAAACCCGATAGCACAGAAACTGCGCTGAGGATGAAGGAAAGAGACATATTTTCATCCTCAGCGCCCCATGCACTTCTTACCTGTTTCCCTTTAATAACATTGCTTCATGGCACAACCTCTTTAACTCAGAGACAGGCAGTGGGTCTTTCAATACTACTACTGCTAAAATAGCAGCCTCCACAGGTACAACAAATACTACTACTAAAACAGCTACTATAACAACTACTGCTGCTACAACAACAAATACTACTACTAGTACTGCTACTGCTGGTACAACAAATACTACTACTAGTACTGCTACTGCTGGTACAACAAATACTACTACTAGTACTGCTACTGCTGGTACAACAAATACTACTACTAGTACTGCTACTGCTGGTACAACAAATACTACTACTAAAACAGCTATTATAACAACTACTGCTGCTGCAACAACAAATACTACTACTACTACTACTACTACTACAGGTACAATAAATACTACTACTGGTACAATGAATACTACTACTGCTGCTGCTGCGACTACTACTACTACCACAACAACAAATACTACTGCTAAAACAGCTACTATAACAACTACTGCTACTACAACAACTACTATTGGTACAACAATTACAACTACTAAAGCAACTACTATAACAACTACTGCTGCTAAAACTACCACTACTATCACTGCAACTAACTACTACTGGTAGAACAAAACCACTACTACTATCACTTCTATTACTACAAGTACAGTAGGTGACACTTGTATTTCCAGAGACCAGATTGGTAAATCTGCGTAGTTATACAATAATCCACCCCCCTTTTAATAATGGTACATGCTAGATTTTATTATTTAGGAAAACAGTTGTTGACAACTGCTGGAAACCATTATAAGGATCCATCAGAATTTACCATGATCTGTTTAATATATGGTTCCATTATATACTGACAGCACTAGACGTTAGGATTTTATTATTAGTACTATAATTATTATTATTATTACTACTACGATTCCTGAAGAAAGTAGCAGTTGTTTTAGTTATTATTATTATTATTATTATTACTACTGATAGTAGTATTACCAATATGACTCATGATAAAAGAAGTAATAGCAGTTGTCTTATAATTAATATTACTGGTAATTAGTAGTCAATAGTAGTAGTAGTAATAATAATAATAATAAAAAAATATGCATAATACTAAATTTATTCCGGATGTAAGTAACAGTAGTTGTTGTGTTGTAGTTATTATTACTTGGAAGTATTATTTGATGTGTTATTATTATTACTGGTAGTAGTATTATTATGACCAATACCACAAGTACTCTTACCAAAAAACGTCAGTAGAAGTATAGTGTTGGTTCTCATAATCACTGCTATTATTATAATAATAATTATTAATACTACTAGTAGCGATATGAATAATACATATATTGCTCCTAATGAAAGTGGCAGTAGCAGTATTTGTAGTGTTACGTTTACTAGTAGTAACAAATATAATGATGAAAGTATTATTATTGTACTAGTGGTAGTAATAATACAAAATATATTAGTAATAATCATAATAATAATAATAATAATAATAATAATAGTAGTGGCACATAAACAACAACAATAATAATATTTATCACCATAGTCATATTAGCAGTACTAATAGTAGTAGTATTGAAATATGCAATATAAATAACACCAATACCAGCACTAGTAGTACTAATACAACTGTCATAATAACTAGAAAAAATAACAATTATTGTTTGTGCTTGTATTTATAGATACATTATTATTCAAACTCCTGATGATAATAGTTATATTGTTACTTATTCTGATGATAAATATCACTAGCAGTGAAAGTAACAGCAATAGTAGAAGCATCAGCAGTAGTAGTACTACTAGTGGTATCGGCAGCAGTATTAGTAGTATCAGCAGTAGTATAAACAGCAGTACTAGTAGTAGTATCAGCAGTAGTATAAGCAGCAGTACAAGTAGTAGTGTCAGCAGTAGTAGTGGTATCAGCAGTAGTATAAGCAGCAGTACAAGTAGTAGTGTCAGCAGTAGTAGTAGTATAAGCAGCAGTACAAGTAGTAGTGTCAGCAGTAGTAGTAGTATAAGCAGCAGTACAAGTAGTAGTGTCAGCAGCAGTAGTAGTGGTGGTATCAGCAGTAGTATAAGCAGCAGTACTAGAAGTAGTAGTTGTATTAGCAGTAGTAGTAACATCAGCAGTAGTACTAGTAGTATCAGAAGTAGTAGTATTATCAGCTGTAGTATAAGCAGCAGTACTAGTAGTAGTGGTATCAGCAGTAGTATTACTAGTAGTATCAGCAGCAAAAGTAGTGGTATCAGCAGTAGTACTAGTAGTATCAGAAGTAGTAGTAGTATCAGCTGTAGTATAAGCAGTACTAGTAGTATCAGAAGTAGTGGTATCAGCAGTAGTATTACTAGTAGTATCAGCAGCAAAAGTAGTGGTATCAGCAGTAGTACTAGTAGTATCAGAAGTAGTAGCATTAGCAGCAGCAGTGACATTAGTATCAGATAATAGAGTAGTGTCAGCAGCAGTACTAGTAGTATCAGAGTATCAGCAGTAGTAGTGCCCGCTCTATTGCCAGTAATTGTCAAATAAGGTCAATAATATATTATCTGGCTATGATTTGTAGTTATATGTATCATTAGTATTTTTATATTGTTATTATTGCTTCTGTTAGGACCACTAGCTATAATTCTGTTATCAGTATTAGCCATGACAACTCTGCTACGGATCCGGTGTGTGTGAAGGCACCCTTTAAAGGGATCTTCCAACCATTAGCCATGTACTAAGCCATGTACTAAACCATTAGCCATGTACCTTATGTCACCTTTTTGCAATTCAGAAGTCCCCTGTATTGTAGTATTTAGATGCAAGACAAACAATAAAGACTGATTTGTATCCTTCCTTTGTGCCCCATGTCCTGTACATTGGTCAGGTGGTCATCCTGTTGCATTACCTTTCCCCATTATACGGGTCTTCATTAATGATGAAGATATAATTATTTTGACAAAACTTCCACTAAAACGTCCTTTTATTGTAGAAACATTAAAATCTAACTATGAACATCCAAAACAGCTTGACATGAGCACAAATCGAACGTACCGCCCATAATCATGGATATTCATCATATTCTTATTCTTTATCAATGATGTACTGCAGGAGAAAAAAGTCATGCTTCAGGTGCGTTGTCGTTTTTAGTATTGGACAAGAAGGTAAAAAAGATTTTAAAAAAAGGGGACAACTTTCATAATAAACTAGAACACAGGTGCCAGCTTTGGCTGTCCAGGCATGATGGGAATTGTAGTTTTGCAACAGCTGAAGGGACATGAGTTTGACACCCCTGCTCTAGAAATAGGAATTTTTTTGGACGCCTAGAAAACCCCATTTAATTGTAACAAGGAGCAGGCCCGAAACATGCAAGAAGTACAAAACATTTCATTATATTGTACTCTGAGAAGTTTCCACTCCCAGTTTTGGCTCGTATACACTCATGGAAAATCCTGAGCCGTGTGAAAGTGGCCATAGTTTGCTGTTATCAAGTCGGTGCCTATCCAGCTGTGGCTAAACTACAACAGGCGCAGAACCACTGCTGTTGGGCATTAGTAACTAACACTTTGTTTTTCCACTAAACTAAATAAATAGAAGCCTATGTGTGCCATTACACATATTGCTTTTTGTTTTTTTTTTAACCTTTTTTTGCTAGTTAGTGGCTACCGTCAACTTTCAGGTCCATAAAACACCCCTTGAAAAATGATAGCAAACACTAAGGGCATGTTCAGACTGAGTAAATCACGTCATTTCTTCGAGCAGAGAGCGGCAGTAGCGGAGGCGTGCAAACTCTCCCAAAGACAGGCTATTGCAAACTGAGGCAGGCGGAATTCCGCCTGATTTACTCGGTGTTAACATACCCTTAGGCCATGTTCACACAACGTAAGTTAAGTATTAATCAAGACCGTTGCTGCCGATTTGCAACAACGGACGTGATTAATACTTAACTTATATTGTGCTGCAGCTAGAGGGAATTCCGTCCAAAGAGTATACACATAGTATACACTCCAGCTGGAATCGCTAGGGGCCGCAGAAGACATGTCAGTGCACACAATGGAGAGTGCGGCTCTGGCCACACGTTCCATTGTGTACAGCGATGAATTTAGAGGCAGGTTAACATGGATGCACTTGCATCCCAATTCATCAGAAATAAAGATCATTCTGTGTTTTACAGAATGTGAACATGGCCTTAGTTGTCAATGTTTTCAAAGAGTTTTAAAACTTTTTCAAAATACAAGTAGCCAATCACAATGTGAGCTGCGTGGTATTGGTAGCAAGAATACTATTAGCTGTGGTAAGGCCGGGTTCAAGTGCAGTCAAAGGCTATGCTCACACAACATCAAAAAAAGAGAAAGGCGTCTGCTTTATCTATTTAAAAAGACGTCTGTTATTGCCGCGATTTAACTCACTGCAATGCAACACATTGAAGTCAATGGAATGACGGACGTACAATGCAAAGAGTATATAATGACGGACGTTATCTGCACGAACGTCAAGATAATGATCATGTCAATTATTTTCAGCTATATTTTGCAAACAGCGGACGTTATTTTTGTTCACATACAGTTTTGTTTGTTTTTTTCTTCCCACCGTCCTTTCTCTGTTTTTACGATTAAATTCAATGGACTTTTCAACTGAGGACACAGCCAAAGGCCAATTAGTCCTCCTAAACTAGAATAATGTACCAGCAGCTGTTATTGCACTGACAGGCAGCCAATACTCAAAATAACGGACGTCATTTTAAAAATTATAAATGGACAAGTAAAAACGTTGTGGGAACATAGACTTTTGGTGAACACAAAATGCAGCCTAAGTAGTACAGTAAGTTACTACAACATCAATAACAATAGTAATCCTATTGTTAAAAAGTCATAATAAAAGTTCTTTATAATCCTATTACTTGTTGATTTGCTGTACTAGTAGTTTTGGTGTTATTGCTCTAGCCGATATTACTATTGCTGCTACTATATAGCTACATATTGGGGGGGGGGGGGGCGCAGTGATACTAATACTGGTGGCAATTATTGTTAAAAGGTGTAGTATTGTTGGTAGTATATGACAGGAAGAGGATAGAAGAAAAAAAAAGGAGACGAAGAAAAGAAGAAGAAAAATGAATAAAGAAAAAAAAAAAACTGTAAATAATTATGACTATAAGTAATAGAGGTAAAAGAAAATTGTAATTGTAATAATAAAAATATTAAAGTATTATAAACAGATGCGTTAAAGCCGCACGCTGAGAATATAGTCCTATAACTCTTATCGTTCTTATTGTTTGGAGACTGTGATTCTCTTTTCTGACTATAACTATATCTCTATATATTTGGTGTCGTCAGTCCTGGATATACAGGGGGGCTGGGCTGTATATTGTGCTGTAGTATGATTAGTATTAGGCGAGATTCTCCACTTTTGGTGCATTTTTAATTTGCTTTTGTCTCTGCGGACTGTGAGCAATGAACGTCTTGTGACTGCAGCTGAGCCAGAGCTGAATTTCTGCTTTTTATAAATTGATGTGCGGGGGAGGGGGTTATAAACATTCATTATAAAAGAAGAGTACAAAGTATAACTCAGTATGAAATATTATACAGAAGTACATGTATAGAGCGTATTATCAGTGCTGTGCAAACTTATACTATGAGGCTATGTTCACAGTAAAATATGAGCTAAATACAACCGTAAGTTTGAGTGAACAATGTGTAAACAGATAAAAAAAATAAAAAAGCGGCCAAATTTTGCAAAAGCAGGTGGTAAATAATGAGCATGTTAATTATTTGGAAGGTCGTAATTAATTATGGCCTTTATTCTATATGGTATGTGTCCACTGCCGGCCAAATTCCCATTGACTTCAATAGAGCATATCATTATATGGAAAATATAGCCGTGACTCATTTTTAACTTTTTTTTACTCTGTGTGTGTGCGCATAGCCTAAAGGAAACTAGGCCTATAAGATAAACTAATAACAACAATTGTAACCTCCATTTATAGCCTGCGGTGGAAGCAACACCTGGAATCTTCCAGAAACAGCACCAAATTTTCCCTCATTTTGTGGGTGGTACTGCAGCACAGTTCCATTAAAGGAGAAGTCCGGCAACATTTTTTATTAAAGTAATGTACTTACCCCCCCCAAAAGTTATACAAAGCACAAATATACACTTATTACGGGAAATGCACATAAAGTGCTTTTTTCCCTGTACTTACTACTGCATCAAGGCTTCACTTCCTGGATAACATGGTGATGTAACTTCCTGAATAACATGGCGATGTCACTTCCTGGATAAAATGGTGATGTCACTTTGTGGATAACATGGTGATGTCACTTCCTGGATAACATGGTGATGTCACTTCCTGGATAACATGGTGATGTCACTTCCTGGATAACATGTTGATGTTACGACCCGCCTCCCAGAGCTGTGCGGGCTGTGGCTGCTGGAGAGGATGATGGCGGGGACACTGAGGGACACAGGGCACTGGAGGGTTATGGAGCATCCCTTTGCCATCACCCTCTCCAGCAGCCACAGCCCGCACAGTTCTGGGAGTCGGGTTGTGACATCACCATTTTATCCAGGAAGTGACATCACCATGTTATCCAGGAAGTGACATCACCATATTATCCAGGAAGAGGCATCACCATGTTATCCAGGAAGTGGAGGAAAAACTGCTAACACGACAAAAATTGCTCTTATTTCTTTCTGTATTCGTATTCAGCAGGAAAAGCACATTTTTACATACTTATTCAGCATTGCATTAATCACCCATGTGCAAAAGTGGAAACTTAATGGAACTCTGGCTTGGTGTCCAGCTCAGGGCGCTGTTAAAGTCCACATATCCGTTGCACCTCCTGAGACCTCCTCTGGTGGGAGGCTCAATCGTGGCGTCTTTACTTAGCACGTCAAGACGGAGTTCCATTAGGTATCCACTTTTGCACATGGGTGATTAATGTAATGATGAATAAGTATGTAAAAATGTGCTTTTCCTGCTGAAAAACGAATACAGAAAGAAATAAAAGCAATTTTTGTTGTGTCAGTATTTTTTCCTTTATTGTGGTATTGCCAGGTGAGTGACGCGACCCCTATATCTGACGTGACTCACCCTGTGTACACACAAAGGTGTATTGACTTTGGTTATCTAGGAAGTGACATGACCATGTTATCCAGGAAGTGACATCACCATGTTATCCAGGAAGTGACATCACCATGTTATCCAGGAAGTGACATCACCATGTTATCCAGGAAGTGACATCACCATGTTATCCAGGAAGTGACATCACCATGT
The DNA here is from genome assembly GCF_027789765.1 of Dendropsophus ebraccatus. Lineage (NCBI taxonomy): Eukaryota > Metazoa > Chordata > Amphibia > Anura > Hylidae > Dendropsophus > Dendropsophus ebraccatus. The sequence continues at coordinate 68,111,366 of NC_091466.1, read as the reverse complement.
TATCCAGGAAGTGACATCACCATGTTATCCAGGAAGTTAAGCCTTAATGCAGTAGTAAGTGCAGGGAAAAGGCACTTTATAAGCTTTTTCTGTAATAAGTGTATATTGGGGATTTGTATAACTTTTTTTTAAAATTTTCACTAGACTTCTACTTTAAAGAAAATATAGGTGCACTTTAATACAACACACAACCTGAGAAGAGGTATATGGAATAAAGCAGCCATGTTGATCTGATTCTTCATAACCCCTTTAACAGGTCTAGCTGATTTCATGCAACTGTGTACCCTAACATGCCCTTCAGTCTATACTATCCAGCATTTTTTTTAATTATTATATATTGCAGGCCTGTTGGTAAACATAATAAACATGTTATGAATACCCCTCTGGGCTCCCCTGGTATCCTGATGCAGTTTTACCGGGGTCCCCCACTGACTGCAGCCCTTCTACTTCTGAGACACACTTGTTTTGGGAGTGACAGCCTGCTCAGCCAATCACTAGCTGGGACAGGTCCCTAACGGAACAAGTTTTTTTGTCCATTAACAATATGTTATATGATTTTAAAATTCTGCTTAATGCTCTTGTATACAATGGTTTGGCTCCACCCTGTTGTCAGACATGTGACCTAACAGTGTAAGGCTATGCATACACAACTTTGTTTTTCAGAAAAGAATGGATGCTGATTGCAATTAAATCAGTGTCCGTTCTTTTCTGCAGCAGCGGCAATGCATTGAATTCATTGTTACAAACAATAGAATAAAAAAATTATCTGATCTATCCATGCATTTACCCAATATCTATCAATCCAGTATCTGTTTTTAATTCTGTATATTTACCTCACATCTATCCATCTAGTTTCTATCTATCTATCTATCTATCCATCATCTATCTATGAAGTATTTATTTATCATTCTATCTCATATATTTCTCTTCTCTCATATATATATATATATATATATATATATATATATATTTATATAAAAATAACCTCCAGTTCTATTTCTTTATATCTCTCTAATGTCTATCTATCTATCTCATCCGTCTATTTCTCTTCTATCTCTCTTATGTATCATCTCTTTATTTTCTTTATCTCTCTAATGTCAGTATATCTATCCATTTATAGCTTATCTATTAGTCTTTTTATCTTTCATATATTTTTTTTCTATTATCTATCATCCATCCCCATTTATTTAATGATCTCTAACTCTATTTTATACGTTTTTATCTGTAGATACATTTACTATAACAAATGCATATATATATAATATATATATATATATATAAATCATAACAAACCACATAAATGGCATACTGCTTCTTGCATCAAAATAAATAGTAGGTATAATAACCCAGTGATAGCGCCAGTAATATCCCTAGTACACAATGTATAATAATTTCGCAGCCGCTCACACATCTCATCCAGACACATCTCGCATTTTTCCCGAGCTGTTTGTTGAGGCAGAACATTCCCAGCACAAGATTCTGTATTCTTATTCCGCAGCTCTAAAAATAGCAGAACAGTCTGTTCACACTGCAGCCGGAGCCGCAGCCATCGGAGCAGACGACTCCCCAGCCACATCTGTCCAGATCACCCATCATTCCGCCACAAAAAACGCAGAGACACCACAAAACGCACTCAGATTGTTTAGATTTTTTTTTACTATAATTTTTTCTTTTAATTTAAACTTTATAATTATTTAGTTTCACTAAAAAAAATCTCCTCAGCTTTCATCTACAACTCCTGTTACTCTGCATTTTATAACCCTACAAATTCATCTTTTTCCCTTCATTTTTATACTCTTTACTATTAAAACAAAATCTTTCCATATTTTTTTATTATTATAAACCACAATACTCAGTATTGAATACCTATTTATTTATTATTTACTATTGCAAAGTAACATAACATAAATATAATAGATATTTTGTAAATTTCTAGTAACATAAGAATTTTTTGTAAACGCATAATATACGATAATTAGAACTATATAAAATGATATTGACTTCCCTTATTTTTTTCGATTTCCCATCTACGTATTTAACATTTATGTTTGGATTTTTTTTAAGCTATTTTATTTTTGTTATTTGTATATTTTCTCTATGGTCTGTTTGTAAATATTCCACGAATCCTGTCTACTTTGCTTCCCATAATTCTATAAGGTATTATATTGCTTAATGCCTGTTTAGTGCTACCGTTATAAATGTATCTAGAACATTTTTTTATGTGCTTTGAAAATGGTTACATTTGAAGAAGAAACGGCTGATAAAGAAGGAGATTAGTCTGTTGACTCCTAGACCAACTGGGGATGGTGCAGAGAAAATCCTGTTTGTGTCTACACACAACTTTTTGAGTTTGGACATCTTTAAAATAGTTAACACTGGTATATCTTTAAGCAAAGCGCAGCTATCCCCACCTAGCGGGTTTCAATTCGAGACCATTGATGTCCTATGGCAGAGCCAAAAACATCATAGACTATGTGGTTAAGACTGAAGTGACTATATCAAAGAATGTTACTTTTACTTTTTTTTAGGTCCCCCAACCATTTGATGCTTCCCGTGTGCCAATAGTAGACATGTGTTAAATGGACAGAATTTAGTTCATCCCATCATGGGCACTAGTTGGAAAGTTACTAAGCTCCTCAATGGTAATTCTGATTGGATCATTTATGTCTTGTCGCGCCCATGTAAGCTGTTATACGCGGGTGAAACCACGTATGAGGCAAAAACAAGACGTAATCAACACAGATATACAATACACCAACAGAGAATGGATTTACCAGTATCTAAGCCTTTCTGTGAGGGTGGATACAGAGAAAGCAACTTGGAGGTGATGTTTGTTGATCAGGTCCCCCCACTTCCTAGAGGTGGTGATCGTTTATCTGTATAATTACCTTTATAATTACCTTTGTCTTAACTTTTCTCCATGGAAATGGTGTGGTATGAATGACACAGGGCGATCTGCTTGCAGCCCCCACAGGGTTAAGCTAATCTCGACCAGGTAAGACTTTGTCTTGACACAATCGAGTGTCGGCTGACATCTTACTAGTACTCGTCCTATGGATGAGGTGGTTCGATTGCTGTGGTAATGGGTAGGCGCTAGCAGAAACATTTGCCTGTCTATCTGTCTGTCTATCTATCTATGTATCTCCTATCTACAGTATCTCTCATATCTATCTACTTTATATCTATCTATCTATCTATCTATCTATTGATCTATCTCCTGTCTATCTGTCTGTCTATCTATCTATGTATCTATCTATCTCCTATCTACAGTATCTATCTTATATCTATCTACTCTATATCTATCTATCTATTGATCTATCTCCTGTCTCTCATCTGTTTATTTCTCCTCTATCTCACTCTATTTTAATATTACTTTTATATATCTCTCCAGTGTCTGTTTATCTATTTTATACCTACCTAATCTATCAATCTTTTTATCTGTCATATCAATTTTTAGTATCTATCTATCTATCTATCTATCTATCTATCTATCTATCTATCCATCTCCATTTATTTAATAATCTCTATTTTTATATATTTTTATCTGCAGATATTTACTATATCAAATGCAAGAAGTTTTGTTACAATGTATACAGTGTGTATGTATATATATATATATATATATATATACATACACACTGTATACATTGTAACAAAACTTCTTGCATTAAAATAAATATTAGATATAATAACCCAGTAATAGAGCCGGTAATATATCTAATATTATGTATAATAATTCCTCAGCCGCTCACACATCTCATCCAGACACATCTCGCATTTTTCCCGAGCTGTTTGTTGAGGCAGAACATTCCCAGCACAAGATTCTGTATTCGTATTCCGCAGCTCTAAAAATAGCAGAACAGTCTGTTCACACTGCAGCCGGAGCCGCAGCCATCGGAGCAGACGACTCCCCAGCCACATCTGTACTGAACACCCATCATTCCTCGACAAAAAACGCAGAAACCCCACAAAATACACTCAGATTATTAAAAAAAAAGTACTATTATTTTTTCTTTTCATTCCACTTTTATAATAATTTAGTTTCACTAAAAAACTCCTCTGCATTGAAAAACAACTCCTGTTACTCTGCATTTTATAACCCTATAAATTTGACTTTTTCCCATCATTTATATACTTACTATAAAACCTAAATATTTCTATATTTTATTATTATTAAACCCAGTACAACTCAGTATTAAATACTTATTTTTTATTTATTTATTATTTTCTATTGCAAAGTAAAATCAAATATAAAAGATATATTTTTTATATTTCTCTGATTTTTTCCCCCCAAACTTTTACAAATAAATTAAAAAATATACGTATTTAGTAACATTAGAATTTCTTAAAAGCATAATATACAAGAATTATAACTATAGTACCTGATTTTCTGATTTCCCATCTATGTATTTAACAATGTTTGGATTTGTATATTTTCTATACGTCTGTTTGTAAATATTCCACGAATCCTGTCTACTTGTATTTTGCTGCCCATAATTGTATTTTGTTTTATATTGTTTGATGCCTGTTTATTTCTGTTGTTATAAATGTATCGAGAACGTTTTTTTTTTACTTATTTTTTTTTATGCGCTTTAAAAATGGTTGCATTTGAAGGAGAAATGTCTGGTAAAGAAGGAGCTGAGAAGGGGGAGAATAAGAAGGAGATGGCCGGAGGAGCAGTATAAAGTGTTATTCTTCTTTACCCTGGCTGAGGAGCCGGCAGGAGTCTGACTGTCAGCCAGGAGCTTCTCGTTTATTTACTCAATAATACAACTATTCTCAGCCTGAAAATGGGCGAAACCTTCCAAATAAAGCAAAACCTCAGTCACAATGCACCGGATTATACTCAGCACTTTCAGGTCGAAACTTCCAAAGAATTTTAATGTGTTGATTGTTGTATGCAAGAATATATACTACTGGAGCAGGATGGATACAGCTCAGCAATGTTACTTTCCTATATGTCTAGCTATCTGTGGGTTACCTTTTCTATATCTATCTTTTTTCTTTTTTTCCTCTCTCTTATCACTTTATTTCTCTATCTATCTATCTATCTATCTATCTATCTATCTATCTATCTATCTATCTATCTATCAATAGAGGATAATGGCAGTACTACTTGAGAAGTATACGTATAAGTATCAGGTGGTGCCAGGAAACGACCCGACCATGAAACCAATTATATACTACCAAAAACATCTAAAAAAATTAGGAGTATCTATCTATATTTCATTATCTACCTATTTTCTTTATATAATTCTCATATACCCATCATGCATCTATGTGCCTATGTAACTTTTTCCATTTTCATATGTCTCTCACATCTATCATGCCTAATATCTATCTATCCATCCATCAATCAATCTCATATCTATCCATGCTATGTCCTATTGATTTATGTATCCATCAATCAATCAAATATCTATCCATTTATTATGATCTATCTATCACTATCCATCCATCCCATATCTATCTATCTATCTATCTATCTATCTATCTATCTATCACTAATGTATAATAGATACAGTATGAGACGGATAAACATATGAAAAGATAGAAATTATTAGATTAATGGAAGGCTAAATAGATGCATAGATATGAGATTGATAGGTTCCATTCAAAAACAATGATGCTAGAAAAATCTATGTGTTAGAGGAAAAGCGATGGACCAAAAGCAATTGGAACAAGAAAACTAGGACCAGGCAAACAAATGATGGGCCAAACGCCACCAGGAACAGATGCCAGCACCCGACCTTAAAAGATCTAGTAAACAAAAAAAATACCAAGAACTAGTGCCAGGCCACCAACCAGAATTGGACCATCAGGCTGTCAAAGGAACAAATGATACAGATGCCAATGGTGCGCAGCTACTAAATAGAAAAAGACAGATCATTACAAGAAGTGAGGTATTTAATACAAACCAGAACTGGTGCTCAAATACTATCTAAAACTAGACTGACCAACAACCAGAATTAGGGGTGAAATACTATCTAGAACTGGACCACCATAGTAAGGAAAGAAGCACTAAATTTCAACTAGAAATGGTGCATGGCAGCCTTCCAAGATTTGGTGTCCAGATACCATGTATAACTAGACCACCAGGGCAGAACTAGTCCATCAGACCAATGTTAAGGTATAGCATCCAAATATCATCTAGAACTGGACAACAAGGGCATAACGAGGCATTTTAAACCTAAAAGAATAGGTGCCCAGATATCATCTAGAACTGGGATATCAGGGTGCAACAAGAATAGAGGCATTAAAAGCTAATAACAATTTATGTCCATCTACCATCTAGTACTGCACCAACAGGGCATACTAAGACCAAAGGCATTAAATGCCAACAAGAACCGATGAATGAAAGCCTTACAAAGGTTGGTATCCAACTATTAATTAGAACTGGGCCACTGGGGCATAAAGGAATAATGGCTGTAGATGCCAAATAGAACTTGTCCATCAGATCATATCAAGAACAGAGTTGGGATGCCAACAAAAACTAGTGACCAGCTATAATTCTGAACTGGGCAACTTAGATGTATCAAGTATAGAGGCGGACAAGAACTTGAACTTGTCCTCCAACTCATATAAAGAACCAAGGCATTTTATGCCAACAAAAATTGATGCCCGGCTGCCATCTAGAACTGAACCACTGAGGTATACCAAGAATGAAGGCAGTAGATGCCAAGAAAAATTGGTGCATGAGAGCCTTTTAAAGAATTTGTGTCCATCTAGAAATGGACCCTCAGGGATTATAAAGAATAGACGTACAAGATGCCAACAAGAACTTGTTCATAAGAGCCTTAAAAGAATTGGTGACAAGCTACTGTGTATAATGGGGGAAACCAAGGTACAATACAAAAAGAGGTACCAGAGGTCACTAAGAATTGGCACATGCTTACAAAAAATGGTACCCAGCTACCAACCAGGACTGGACAATGGTGTACCAATAAGCAATAGATGCAAGCAGTAGCTGGTGTCCAGCCACTAACTAGAATTGAGCCACCAGAGCATAACAAGAAGGGAAGCACTTGAAACAAACAAGAACTGATGGCTAGCTAAACACTAGAATGCAGCCACCAGATCACAACAAGAAGTGATGTAATAGATACCATACAGAACTGGTGCATAAGATAGAAACATAAACTGGGTACCAGCCACCAGCTAGAACTGACAACCAGATAAAAAGTGCAACAGTGCAAGGACTGGTGTCAGCTACCATCTAGAAGTGGACACTATATCACAAGAAGAATGGAGGCAGTGCATGCCAACAAAGGCCAGTGTCAGCTACCATCTAAAAGTGAACACTATGGGGGAGATCTATCAAAGGGTGTAAAATTTAGACTGGTGCAAACTGGCCACAGCAACCAATCACAGCTCAGCTTCCAGCTTTGGTGAAAGGAAAGAGGAGCTGTGATTGGTTGCTGTGGCCAGTTTGCACCAGTCTAAATTTTACACCCTTTGATAAATCTCCTCCCATGTCACAAGAAGAATAAAGGCAGCGCATGCCAACAAGGAGTGGTGTCAGCCACCATAGAGAAGTGCAAACTATGCCACAAGAAGAATGGAGGCAGTGCATGCCAACAAGGACTGGTGTCAGCCACCATCGAGAACTGGGCACTATGTCACAAGAAGAATGGAGGCAGTGCATGCCAACAAGGACTGGTGTCAGCCACCATCTAGAAATGGGCACAGTGTCGCAATACGAATGGAGTACATGCCAACAAGGACTGGTGTCAGCCACCATCTAGAGGTGGGCAGAATGTCACAATAAGAATGAAGGAAGAACATGCCAACAAGGACTGGTGTCAGCTACCATCTAGAAGTGGACACTATGTATGTCACAAGAAGAATGAAGGCAGTGCATGCCAACAAGGACTGGTGTCAGCCACCATCTAGAAATGGGCACAGTGTCGCAATACGAATGGAGTACATGCCAACAAGGACTAGTGTCAGCCACCATCTAGAAGTGGGCAGAATGTCACAATAAGAATGGAGGCAGTGCATGCCAACAAGGACTTGTGTCAGCCACCATCTAGAAATGGGCACAGTGTCGCAATACGAATGGAGTACATGCCAACAAGGACTAGTGTCAGCCACCATCTAGAAGTGGGCAGAATGTCACAATAAGAATGGAGGCAGTGCATGCCAACAAGAACTGGTGTCAACTACCATCTAGAAGTGGACACTATGTATGTCAATAGAAGAATGGGGGCAGCGCATGCCAACAATCGAGAAGTGGAAACTATGTCACAAGAAGAATGGAGGCAGTGCATACAAACAAGGACTAGTGTCAGCCACCATCTAGAAGTGGGCAGAATGTCACAATAAGAATGGAGGCAGTGCATGCAAACCAAGACCGGTGTCAGCCACCATCTAGAAATGGGCATATTGTCGCAATACGAATGGAGTACATGCCAACAAGGACTAGTGTCAGCCACCATCTAGAAGTGGGCAGAATGTCACAATAAGAATGGATGCAGTGCATGCCAACAAGGACTAGTGTCAGCCACCATCTAGAAGTGGGCAGAATGTCACAATAATAATGGAGGCAGTACATGAAAACAGGGACTGGTGTCAACTACCATCTAGAAATGGGCAGAATGTCACAATAAGAATGGAGTATATGCCAAGAAGTACTGGCATATCAAACAGGAACAAAACCAGAGCTCAAAAACAAACTAAGATTAGGCCACCAGGAATAACAAAAATACCAACAAGAACTGAAGGGCAGTTACTAACTAGAACCAGAACTCCTCACATTCTATTTTTGGACACTATTCTGCCCAAATAATGGAGGACCTGTTCAGTGTAGTAATGTATATGATAAGTGATCAGACTTAGACTGGGGCTAGGGACATGTTCCTTGACAACCACATGCAAGGTCTACAGCTGTTACAGTGTACCCATAGTAAAGACTGTATCGGAGTGTTAGACATGACTCAGAAACATCAGAAGAAAGCATTCTGGTAGTCATGATTCCAACTTCATTAGTAATCAGATTATTTAAAGGAGAAGTCAGGCGAAAATTTTTATTAAAGTATTGTATTGCCCCCCAAAAGTTATACAAATCACCAATATACACTTATTACGGGAAATGCTTATAAAGGACTTTTTTCCCTGCACTTACTACTGCATCAAAGCTTCACTTAGAGAAAATATTGGAGGTAGGTGGCCATCTCATTAAAAAGATGGCCGCTATTAACTATCGTGATTTTTTTTTTAGCAGTTGTCTATTTAAAGGGGTCACCCAGCGCTACAAAAACGTGGCCACTTTTCATTGACAGACCCACTTTTGTCTCCAGTTTGGGTGGGGTGTTGCTACTCAGTTCCATTGAAATGAATGGAGCTTAATGGCAAACCGCACCTAAACTGAAGACATGAGTGGTGCTGTCAAAAAATTGGCCATGTTTTTGAGGGGCTGTATAACCCCTTTAACCCCTTAAAGACGCATGACGGGTATACCTGTCATGCGGCCGTTAAGGGTGATCAGAGAGGGCTCCCGGCATGAGCCCTCTCTGCAGCCCGTGGTCCCCGGTTGCTATGTGCAGCCAGGGATCCCGAGTATAAGCTGACACGGCCAATCGCCGCGGCCGGCTAATTAACTATTCAAATGCAGCTGTCAAAGCTGACAGACGCATTTGAATAGTATCTGTGCTCCCTGTCTCTGGTGTACAGTGTGGGATTTCCACCCCCGCAATGCGATCGCGGAGGTATGATCACTTGTGCTGAGCTGGCTGGAATGACGCTGATCCCGGCTCGGCAATCCATGTAGCTGGTCTGCAGCAGACATAACAGTATAACAGAGCAATGATCTGATGGATCGGTGCTCTATTATATACACAGCATTGATCTCAATGGGAGATCAGTGCTGTGTATATAGAAGTCCCCCAGGGGGCTTCTAATTACTGTATGTGGGAAAAAAAAGAAATGTTTTTATTAATAAATAACCCCCTCCCCTAATAAAAGTTTAAATCACCCCCCTTTTCCCATTTTATAAAAAAAAATAAAAAAATTTATTAAATTATCGCATTACTTATCTCACTCGGTAAACTGAGTAAGCGTAAAAAGTCGCCAAAGTGCAAAATTGCGCATTTTTCAAAAAGTCGCATATACGCAATCAAGGTACCGAAACAAAAAAAAAACAGATCATGGCACAAAAAAAAAACCTCACACAGCCTCATAGGCCAAATGATAAAAGCGCTATAAGCCTGGGAATAGAGCGATTTTAAACACATTTAGTTTTTTTTTTAAAGGTTTTAATTTTTTAAAAGACATAAAAAAATATAAAAGTTATGCAAGTTCTATATTATTGCAATCGTACTGACTTGAGGAACAGGGATAACATGTCGGTTTTACCATAGGGCGAACGGCGTAAACAAGAAACCCCTCGAAATAAAAGGTATTGCACCTTTTTTTCCAATTTCACTGCACATATAATTTTTTTCTGGTTTTGCAGCATATTTTTTTTTAGAAAAATGATGTCTGTATTTGCAAAGTATAATTGGTGTCGCAAAAAATAAGGGCTCATTTGGGTCTGTAGGGGAAAATTTTGAAGGGAGGAAAAAATGAAAAAACATGGCCACTTTTGCCCCACTCTTGTCTCCAGTTCTGGTGTGGTTTGCAATTTGAAGACAAGAGGGGGAAAAGTGGTCATGTTTTTGTTGCACTGGATAACCCCCTTAACAAGAAGGCTGCATTCCTCCGATATGTTCCCAAATTGGGAACATAGCCTTATGCAGAATCACAATGCTACAGCAAGAAAACATGACCATGTGAACAGCCTCATGCTAACACCTGATAAAGCAAAGTGGGATACATGAATAACGCCAAGGTAGTGGCTGCACTCAGGTCCTGTTGCCTTAGGACGGGATCCTTGGCTCCATTAGAAGACATTAGTATCATTAGTATATTATGGGTCTGGTCCCTATCAAAAATTTCGCATTGGGGCCCAGGAGCTTCAAGTTAGAAAATAACTAAATTTCTTTAGCAAACTCTGTAGCCATGGAAACAAGCTAAAAACCGACCGTTACTATGGTTACAGAGGTTTGTAGGTAAGGTCAGTTATCTGTGATCTAGCAGCGGCAGGAACGGTGTGTGAGGTTGTCAGTAGTCATCTGCAGGCAGGCAATCCATGTGTCAGGGACAATCTAGAAAAGTCATTACCTCCACGGTACTAGAACTGATCAATTTCACCAATGGTCTATTGGCCATAGCACAGAACATTCACTCTTCAATATCTTATTGGCTGTAAATGTGCCATCGGTTTTTATTTGTCTTGGCTTACTGTTAGTGAATGGAAAAATTCTAGTTAAAGGAACTCTTTGGTAGGTTTAGACTGCTCCTTTTAAGAGTAGCACAAACTAGTGGCAGAAAAGCTCAATAGAATGATGGATCACTTACATTGTTCTGTGCAGCTAAATCAGAGATATCCTCCTGAATAACATGGACAATAAGAAGTCTTTTCCATTATGTGGTCAGTAGTCCTTGACATTCATGAGCTCCAGCAAACTTTGCCCACCAGCTGATGTTTAGTTTAGCAGTTATCTATCCATTCTGTGTATAGACAGCCAATTGTCAATCAGCAACTGGAAGGTGGGAGAAGGGGTGTGGCAAGAATCTTATTCTCCTGCATATCAGGAGAACAGCTGAACAGAATCATGTAAGTAATACATTGTTCTGTTCTGCATTTCTGTCACTAATCATTCATTTAAAGTATCATAAACCAAGTGACAGGTTCCCTTTAACATTAATAGACTAAAACCTGTACAGGTAAATGTACCTGTAATTATAGCTAAAACCTGTACAGATCTAAAACTTGTCACAGCTAAAGGCCCTAAAATATGATGATGGGGAGACAAGGATCAGGTATGTTGTGTCTTAACAGGCTACTTGCCCTCTCCCCTTTTAGAAAACATGAACACTCGGCTGACCTGAAGAGTTAAAGATTTCTTGCACAAACAGCACCACCCCAGTTCTCAAGTTGTGTGTGGCATTCAAATTTAGCTCCATTTACTTCAATGGAACGGAACCGCAAAACCCCACTTACACTGAGAACAGGTGAGGTGCTATGTTTCTCTAAGCCCGGACAACCCCTTTAAAAGGGTACTCTAAAACTGTTTGGTTTCAGAAAGTTACACAAATTCTTTCCAGTCTCACACAGTGCTCTCTGCTGCCACCTCTGTCCCTAACAGGAACTGTCCAAAGCAGGAGAGGTTTTCTATCGGGATTTTGTACTGCTGACATGGACAGAGGTAGCAGCAGAGAGCACTGTGTCAGACTGAAAAGAATACACCACTTTCTGCAGGACATACATCAGCTGATAAGTACTGGAATACTGGAGATTTTTAAATAGAAGTAATTTACTAATTTGTCTAACTTTCTGACACCAATTGATTTGAAAAGATTTTTTTTCTCCAGTGTACCCCTTTAAGGGTTTACATCTTGAAGTGAGGTCAGGAGACACATACCAGGAGAGTGGGTGCTCTGGCTGCCTTTTAACTGTACAGGGAACAACAGAAGACTGTGCAAGACACACGCAATCGCTGATCAGCGAGATTGTCGCTGGTTTGCTGCGCCTTTACACAGCACAATTAACTGAGAGGCTGGGCCACATAACCCATCCTTGTATTGTTTGTGTGGCCATGGAAACTGACAGCCAAGAATATGTATATATTGGGGTCTGGGATATGTTTATATCTGTGTTGTCAGTTTCTAGATTTAGCAGTGTATACTTACCTAGTGTGCTGCTATGTGATCCGGCATCCTGCTCCCCGACTCTCTGTATCTTTAGATTGTCGTCTCTTCCAGAATGATGACAGCTGGAGGACAGAAGAGCCAGAGAACGGGATGCCGGAACAGAAGCAGCGGAGAAGTTATGTATACACTGCTTCTCATCTGGAGAACCTGGTAAACCCTTTGTTTAATCCGCTGTATATTGGCTGCTATATCTAAAGGCCCTATTACACAGAATGATTATTGGCCGTACTTGGCCGAGATGTAAACACATCTGTTTACACAAATGTGAAATGCGATCAACTTTTACCGCTCCTTGGCTGATCACTATCACTTTCACACAGGCCGATTATTGGAGCATTTCTAGCAACACTCCTGACCAATAAGCGGTCCGTGTAAAAGGCCCTTTAGTCACTGTGGAATGACTACAAAGAACATAGGTGTCAAACATGTGGCTTCAAAACTACAATTCCCATCATGCCTTGACTGCCAAAGCTGTAGCTCTCCAGGCATGAGGGTAATGATAGTTCTGTAACAGCTGGAGGGCCACATATGTGACACCACTGACTAAGGGCCCTATTCCACCGGACGATTATCGTTTGCATAATCGTTAACGATTAACGATCTCAAAGGACCACTATTGCGAAAGACCTGAAAACGTTCAGTCATTTTCATGTAACGATAATCATTACTTATGATCGTAATTGCGATCGTTTTTTCTTCGCTATTTATTCGCTATTGCGTTCGTATCTATTGGGAACGACCGAACGATGTCTTATTCAATGCGAACGATTTGCGAACGAGCAACGATAAAAATAGGTCCAGGTCTTATAAAGCGATCATCGATTTCTCATTCGGTCATTAATCGTTAACTGCGTTTCAACCGAACGATTATCGTTTAGATTTAACGAACGATTTAACGATAATCTGAACGATAATCGTCTGGTGGAATAGGGCCCTTAGAATATATGTGGCAATAACTTATATAGCAATCTTAAAAAAAGGTGAAAGGGTATTATAAAGTTATACTGAACTTACCACATCTATGGTGTCGCTTACCTGGTGCTTTTCTTCTTTCTTCACTATGATACAGGTCTGACTCCAGCTTGGCTGCTTTGCTTGTAGGAGTCCATGGTAGTCTGAAATCCAACCCTTTCCACATCACAGGCCCAGTTTGCTGAGCTGTTCCTGCCTTATACTCAGGAAATGAGTCCTAATAAAGGTGAGTCAGGAATTCTACTTTCATAGACATGAGGGTGTATAAATTTGCTAAATGAATGCTATGTTTGTGGCTACGGTAGTTTGAATACTATTTTGCAGATTAAATATAGAATATATCTACATGATCTTGCCGATCTTAGGTTACATCCTGTATTATACTTCACAGCTGCACTCACTATTCTGCTGGTGGGGTCACTGTGTACATACTGTACATTACATTACTTATCCTGTACTAATCCTGAGTTACATCCTGTATTATACTCCAGAGCTGCACTCACTATTCTGCTGGTGGGGTCACTGTGTACACACATTGCATTACTTATCCTGTACTAATCCAGAGTTACATCCTGTATTATACTCTAGAGCTGCACTCACTATTCTGCTGGTGAGATCACTGTGTACATACATTACATTACTGATCCTGTACTGATCCAGAGTTACATCCTGTATTATACTGCAGAGCTGCACTCACTATTCTGCTGGTGGGGTCACTGTGTATATACATACATTACTTATCCTGTACTGATCCTGAGTTACATTCTGTATTATACTCCTACTTACAATCTGAAGAGCTGTCCCTTTAAACAGACACTACCCTCAGGATTAAGCCCTTAGAGGAAGTAACATTTTGGCAGGTGAAGGGATGCATTGGCACAGAACAGCCGGATTAATATTTCACTATAGTGATAAATTCTTTGCAAATCTGACAGGAAATGAGCTCAGCATGGCGGCACTATTTATGTTCTGTATTATTGTCACCCTCAGGATGATACAGGGTGACACTTTACTGAGCAACGTCATTGGTAATACGGGAAAGCTGCTGCATACTGGTGCTGGTACACGTAGTGAGGGGTCAGCGGGGGGTCCGGAGCTGGGTACAGATTGCACAATATTAAATCTGTTTATCTGGAAATTAGATAAGGCGAAGATAACACATACTACATGACGATGGAACTGAAGCCACAAACCAAGCTGCTTAGATACCGCTACATACTGCGCTGCTGTGATACAATGCTGCTACATGCTATGCTGCTTAGATACAATGCTGCTACATACAGCACAGCTTATATAACTCATGGCTTAGATAGAATGCTACTATATACTGTGCTTATTAGATACAGTGCTGCTACAAACAGTATTGCTTATATTATTATTATTACTTTACTGCTTAGATAGGATGCTGCTTATATACTGCACTGCTTAGATAGGATGCTGCTTATATACTACACTGCTTAGATAGGATGCTGCTTATATACCACACTGCTTAGATAGGATGCTGCTTATATACCACACTGCTTAGATAGGATGCTGCTTATATACTACACTGCTTAGATAGGATGCTGCTTATATACTGCACTGCTTAGATAGGATGCTGCTTATATACCACACTGCTTAGATAGGATGCTGCTTATATACTGCACTGCTTAGATAGGATGCTGCTTATATACTACACTGCTTAGATAGGATGCTGCTTATATACTGCACTGCTTAGATAGGATGCTGCTTATATACTGCACTGCTTAGATAGGATGCTGCTTATATACTGCACTGCTTAGATAGGATGCTGCTTATATACTACACTGCTTAGATAGGATGCTGCTTATATACTGCACTGCTTAGATAGGATACTGCTTATATACTACACTGCTTAGATAGGATGCTGCTTATATACTACACTGCTTAGATAGGATGCTGCTTATATACTGCACTGCTTAGATAGGATGCTGCTTATATACTGTGCTGCTTAGATAGGATGCTGCTTATATACTGTGCTGCTTAGATAGGATGCTGCTTATATACTGCACTGCTTAGATAGGATGCTGCTTATATACTGCACTGCTTAGATAGGATACTGCTTATATACTACACTGCTTAGATAGGATGCTGCTTATATACTACACTGCTTAGATAGGATGCTGCTTATATACTACACTGCTTAGATAGGATGCTGCTTATATACTACACTGCTTAGATAGGATGCTGCTTATATACTGCGCTGCTTAGATAGGATGCTGCTTATATACTACACTGCTTAGATAGGATGCTGCTTATATACTACACTGCTTAGATAGGATGCTGCTTATATACTGCACTGCTTAGATAGGATGCTGCTTATATACTACACTGCTTAGATAGGATGCTGCTTATATACTACACTGCTTAGATAGGATGCTGCTTATATACTACACTGCTTAGATAGGATGCTGCTTATATACTGTGCTGCTTAGATAGGATGCTGCTTATATACTGCACTGCTTAGATAGGATGCTGCTTATATACTGTGCTGCTTAGATAGGATGCTGCTTATATACTGTGCTGCTTAGATAGGATGCTGCTTATATACTGCACTGCTTAGATAGGATACTGCTTATATACTACACTGCTTAGATAGGATGCTGCTTATAAACTGCACTGCTTAGGTAGGATGCTGCTTATATACTACACTGCTTAGATAGGATGCTGCTTATATACTGTGCTAATACAATGTTGTTCCATGTTGTTCAATTCATCTGACATCTATATCCATATCTATATCCATCCAGCACCTCCAGCACAGTCCATTGTTAGCTTGGTGCTTACTGCCAGGATTTTGGTGCAGAATCCAAAATTCACATATAATAGGGGGATTTATTCATCCGTGTTAGTGCGTTTCATCACTGAAAGAAACCAGCACCCCTCCCATATTGGTCATAAGGAACACAAGCTGAATGCTGAGAACCTGGAGGGAAGCTGAGGAGGAGCGAAATATTCATAATTATCTATCCATCAGTCTATCTATCTATCTATCTATCTCCTATCTATCTATCTATCTATCTATCTATCTATCTATCTATCTATCTATCTATCTATCTATCTATCTCCTATCTATCCATCAGTCTATATATGTATCATCTATCTATCTCCTATCTATCTATCTATCTCCTATTTATCTATCTATCTATCCATCCATCCAATGTTTTCTATATACATATATGTAATATAGCGTGTACTATGGAAGCACACAGCTCATCCAGTAGACTATATGTGGCCCATAGCAGAATCTACTATAATACAGGACATTGGTTCTATTATATTATCATTGATATTTAACCCTTTCTTATCCCCCCTCATCACGCACACCATTAGCACAATCTCCCATAGCTGTGTCTTTACAGAAACTTGTTCTCGCTCTTTCCCCAGAATGGCAGAAGCTAGGAATACGGGAGTCACCTGAGGATACTCGTCTATGCGGAGATGCTGGGAGATAATCATATTATTGGCTCACTGGCATTGTGCTGGGGAGTAGCTTGTACTGTTCTAACTAGGGGGGCACTTGTAAGGACACTGTGTGTGTGGTAAGGGGTAGTAATTTGGGGGTGCCAAGCAAATACACGTCTGGGGGCTTTAAAAGGCAGGGTTGTTGCTCTCTAGCTTGGTCCTTGTGACTCTCTTAGCCCTGGGGGGTTGTCAGCCGTCACAGCTCCTAATTTGTGGGTACAAATTACAAGGCTCGCTATTTTAAACTGCCCTTTAGAGAAATGTACTTGTTTTATTTCAGCAGCTTGTTCTGAGCGCTGCTGGTGAGATCGCGGATAGAAAGCGTGGGAGTCTTGTGTGCTTCACCTCAGATGTCCTCTCTCTCTCTCTCTCTCTCTCTCTCTGAGAGCGAGTAAGAAGACAGGAGAGGAAAGCGGCGAAATTACTGCTAATTCCTGCAGAACTGCACCAAGACAGAGCCGCATCTACAGCTGGCACTACCCTGGGCACCATGCCCCCTACATTATCAGTCTGCACCAGCTGCCTACCAATCATTAACCCCACCTTGGGGCAAAACTACTACTCCCAGCATGCCCTGACAGCAAAATTATTCATTTTCCGACCAGTGTTTCCCAACCTGTGTTTCTGCAGTTGTTGAAGAACTACAACTCACATCATACCCTAACCTTTGAATCATGAACCTTTATAACACTGTTCCCCAATCTGTAGCTCTCCAGCTGTTGTAAAACTTAAACTCCCATCATGCCCAACAGCTGGAGAGCTACAGGCTGGGGAACACTGCTTTAGACCATATATCTATGTAGAGCATGAATGGGGAACCTTCGGCCCTCCAGCTGTTGCTAAACTACAATTCCCATCATGCCTGGGCAGCCGAAGCTTTAGCTTCGGCTGCCCAGGCATGATGGGAATTGTAGTTTTGCAACAGCTGGAGGGCCGAAGGTTCCCCATCCCTGATGTAAAGCCATAGTTACAGCTGGCATCATCCACAACCCTGTGCCCCGCCAATCACTATGCCCCATAGATGGTGCTGTGTGTACTTCCCACATCTCAACCCTATATATCACAATTACTGCTGGGAAGGCAGATTATCCCCATGCAAATGCATCCGACCCACAACCCTATGACTCTTACAGTGAATATTAGTTGGGCAGGTTGAGGAGATCCAGCTAGGGAACAGAGGCTTACACGTTTTGCAATGGTTCCTGGGAAAATGTATGCAAATAAACTCTAATTCAATAGGAGGAAAACCGTCTCTCTACTGCCACCTATGGGTAGCTACCATGTAAATCAAAGAGCAAGGTAGTTCTGAAACACAACGTATGGCCATCCATTTCTCCTGCCACTCAAACGATGCCATGTTTACTGCCCTAGGCTCTCTTCACCATTTACACATACTGTCTCTTCCAGTCCATTCCGTATTCCATCACTGCCTCCAGATTAGGATTAGGACAGTGGATCTGGATTATAGGACAGTGCCAAGTGAAAGAAGCCTGTCAGAGCTAAGCCTGTGCTGTGCCTGTGTGTGAGGGTCTTAGCAGACCACCACCAACCTCATACTGATCAAAACCCCCTTCAAGTTCACTTTATGGATGTGGCAGCAGAACCAGGATGTGGTCATAGATGTGTTGGCCTCCATGCACCTGAGCTGTTGGCAGCAGCGAGTATTGTCCGGTGATTTATTACAGTGGTAAGACCTCCTCCCCCTCTCCCTGGCCTGTCCATTCACTCTGTGCTTCCTGTGTATTTCCTGATCAAATGCCTTGAGTAATACAGGGTTTTCCCTGAAATAAATTCCCAGAATTTCACTGAAGTCAGATGCCTCAGATCTCACCCACAGTGACCGCTTTATGGGCCCCCGCGGTTATGAGGTCATCAATCAACTACTTACTAACTGTATGAAACACGCAGGACAGAGCCGAGCACCATCCACAAGAAGGGATCCTGGACGAAGGAGAAGACGTTCGATCAATGGAAGACCCCCCCCCCCCATACTGGTCATAATATACACAGGCTGCAAACCTGGAGAGGGCTGAAGAGCAGCAAAATAATAACCAGACATCTATATCCTATCTATCTCATATCTATCATCTACATCATATCTCCTATCTATCTATCTCCTATCTATCTGTCAATTATCTATCTATCTTCTATCTATCTATCTATCTATCTATCTATCTATCTATCTTCTATCTATCTATCTATCTATCTATCTATCTATCTATCTATCAATAATCTATCTCTCTCTCATATCTATCACCTATTATCTATCACCTATTTATCTATCTATGTCATATCTATCTGTCAATATCCTATCTATTTCATATCTATCATCTACATCATATCTATCTATCTATCTATCTATCTATCTATCTATCTATCTATCTATCCATCTCCTATCTATCTATCTATCTATCTATCTATCCATCTCCTATCTATCTATCTATCTCCTATCTATCTCCTATCTATCTATCTATCTATCTATCTATCTATCTATCCATCTCCTATCTATCTATCTATCTATCTACCTATCTATCTATCTATCTATCTATCCATCTCCTATCTATCTATCTATCTATCTATCTATCTATCTATCCATCTCCTATCTATCTATCTATCTATCTATCTATCTATCCATCTCCTATCTATCTATCTATCTATCTATCTATCTATCTATCTATCTATCATTCTCTCTCTTATCTCCATAGTTATAGACTAGTTAAGAACTTGGAGGGGAGCTGAGGAGGAGCAAAATAACACTTCTTCCATACTAATAGTCTATCATCCATCAGATCATCTATCTCCTATTTCCTATTCTTCTATCTCCAGCTTTGTTTATCATATTAATGCTAAATGTTTGCTCTCTTTCAGAATTTATTAATTATCTATCTATAACATATCTGTCATCTATAAAATATCTATGTCCTATCTACCTGTAGACAGATGGATAGATAGTTGTGATAGATAGACAGACAGATAGATAGATAGATAGATAGGAGATAGATAGTAGATAGATAGGAGATAGATAGATAGATAGATAGATAGATAGATAGATAGATAGATAGATAGATAGATAGGAGATAGATAGATAGATAGATAGATAGGAGATAGATAGATAGGAGATAGATAGAAAGATAGATAGATAGATAGATAGATAGGAGATAGATAGATAGATAGATAGGAGATAGATAGATAGATAGGAGATAGAAGATAGATAGATAGATAGATAGATAGATAGATAGGAGATAGATAGATAGATAGATAGATAGATAGATAGATAGATAGATAGATAGATAGGAGATAGATAGATAGATAGATAGATAGATAGATAATAGATAGATAGATAGATAGATAGATAGGAGATAGATAGATAGATAGATAGATAGATAGATAGATAGATAGATAGATAGATAGATAGATAGGAGACAGATAGGAGATAGATAGATAGATAGGAGATAGATAGATAGGAGATAGATAGGAGATAGATAGATAGATAGATAGATAGATAGATAGATAGCTAATCAGCCCCTCTGCTGTCTGTAGCTGGCTGTATGATGTGACAGAGGATGCTGGGAGTTGTAGTGTATAATGGTGGCGCTTCCCTCTGTGTGACCTGCCGCCTCTGGTTCTCTCCGGTTACAGCACACCATGATGCAATGTCCGTCCCTCCTGCTCCGGACACTGCCGCCTGCTGGGGGCGCTGTGCGCAGGGTACAGAGGACACTGGCTGCCCCTCCCCTGCCCGGGCTCTGCTGGTGGGGGTAGCCGGGAGTCAGTGACACGTCCGCCCTCCCCGGTGTGCTCGTCCTCTGCCTCTCCCCTCCCCCACACCCCCGGGCCCGGCGCTCTCCTCACCCGCTTACCTTCCGGGCGTGTCGGGTCGGCGGAGAGGCACCTGAGCGGGCGGGTGTCCGTGTGCGCTGCCGCCTCCTCCCCCCGGCCGCCGGGCTCCGCTGTCTGCTCGGGCCGCTCACCTCCTGTAGCCCGCGGACTGAACTCTGGCAGCCGGGAGGGTTCATGTGAGGACAGCGCTGCTGCTGCTGCTGCGGAGATCCGGGGCCGCCAGCCAAAGTCTCCGGAAAGGCAGCCGGTGACTGTGCGAGCGCCTGCGGATGGGGGCAGGAGAGGAGGGGGAGGGCGGCTGCCAGACACCGGGCAACCCCTCACCGTGTAATACCCCCAGATCTTATACCCCTACCCGGGTAATAGCCCTAATATTATACCCCTACCTGGGTAATAGCCCTAATATACCCCTACCCGGGTAATAGCCCCAATATTATACCCCTACCCGGGTAATAGCCCCAATATTATACCCCTACTCAGGTAATAGCCCCAATATTATACCCCTACCCGGGTAATAGCCCCAATATTATACCCCTACTCAGGTAATAGCCACAATATTATACCCCTACCCGGGTAATAGCCACAATATTATACCCCTACCCGGGTAATAGCCCCAATATTATACCCCTACCCGGGTAATAGCCCCAATATTATACCCCTACTCAGGTAATAGCCCCAATATTATACCCCTACCCGGGTAATAGCCACAATATTATACCCCTACCCGGGTAATAGCCACAATATTATACCCCTACCCGGGTAATAGCCCTAATATACCCCTACCCGGGTAATAGCCCTAATATTATACCCCTACCCGGGTAATAGCCACAATATTATACCCCTACCCGGGTAATAGCCACAATATTATACCCCTACCCGGGTAATAGCCCTAATATACCCCTACCCGGGTAATAGCCCTAATATTATACCTCTACCAGGGTAATTGCCCCAATATTATACCCCTACCCGGGTAATAGTCCCAATATTATACCCCTACCCGGGTAATACCCCCACATCTTATACCCCTACCCGGGTAATAGCCACAATATTATACCTCTACCCGGGTAATAGCCACAATATTATACCCCTACCCGGGTAATAGCCCCAATATTATACCTCTACCCGGGTAATAGCCACAATATTATACCCCTACCCGGGTAATAGCCACAATATTATACCCCTACCCGGGTAATAGCCCTAATATACCCCTACCCGGGTAATAGCCCCAATATTATACCCCTACCCGGGTAATAAACCCCAATATTATACCCCTACCCGGGTAATAGCCCCAATATTATACCCCTACCCGGGTAATAGCCCTAATATTATACCCCTACCCAGGTAATAGCCCTAATATGCCCCTACCCGGGTAATAGCCCTAATATTATACCCCTACCCGGGTAATAGCCCTAATATACCCCTACCCGGGTAATAGCCCCAATATTATACCCCTACCCGGGTAATAGCCCCAATATTATACCCCTACCCGGGTAATAGCCCTAATATTATACCCCTACCCGGGTAATAGCCCTAATATTATACCCCTACCCGGGTAATAGCCCTAATATTATACCCCTACCCAGGTAATAGCCCCAATATTATACCCCTACCCGGGTAATAGCCCTAATATACCCCTACCCGGGTAATAGCCCTAATATACCCCTACCCGGGTAATAGCCCCAATATTATACCCCTACCCGGGTAATAGCCCTAATATTATACCCCTACCTGGGTAATAGCCCTAATATACCCCTACCCGGGTAATAGCCCCAATATTATACCCCTACCCGGGTAATAGCCTTAATATTATACCCCTACCCGGGTAATAGCCACAATATTATACCCCTACCCGGGTAATAGCCCCAATATTATACCTCTACCCGGGTAATAGCCCTAATATTATACCCCTACCCGGGTAATAGCCGCAATATTATACCCCTACCCGGGTAATAGCCCCAATATTATACCCCTACCCGGGTAATAGCCCTAATATTATACCCCTACTCAGGTAATAGCCCTAATATACCCCTACCCGGGTAATAGCCCTAATATTATACCCCTACCCGGGTAATAGCCCTAATATACCCCTACCCGGGTAATAGCCCCAATATTATACCCCTACCCGGGTAATAGCCCCAATATTATACCCCTACCCGGGTAATAGCCCTAATATTATACCCCTACCCGGGTAATAGCCCTAATATTATACCCCTACCCGGGTAATAGCCCTAATATTATACCCCTACCCGGGTAATAGCCCTAATATTATACCCCTACCCAGGTAATAGCCCCAATATTATACCCCTACCCGGGTAATAGCCCTAATATACCCCTACCCGGGTAATAGCCCTAATATACCCCTACCCGGGTAATAGCCCCAATATTATACCCCTACCCGGGTAATAGCCTTAATATTATACCCCTACCCGGGTAATAGCCACAATATTATACCCCTACCCGGGTAATAGCCCCAATATTATACCTCTACCCGGGTAATAGCCCTAATATTATACCCCTACCCGGGTAATAGCCGCAATATTATACCCCTACCCGGGTAATAGCCCCAATATTATACCCCTACCAGGGTAATAGCCCTAATATTATACCCCTACCCGGGTAATAGCCCTAATATTATACCCCTACCCGGGTAATAGCCACAATATTATACCCCTACCCGGGTAATAGCCCCAATATTATACCTCTACCCGGGTAATAGCCCTAATATTATACCCCTACCCGGGTAATAGCCGCAATATTATACCCCTACCCGGGTAATAGCCCCAATATTATACCCCTACCAGGGTAATAGCCCTAATATTATACCCCTACCCGGGTAATAGCCCTAATATTATACCCCTACCCGGGTAATAGCCACAATATTATACCCCTACCCGGGTAATAGCCACAATATTATACCCCTACCAGGGTAATAGCCTTAATATTATACCCCTACCCGGGTAATAGCTGTAACGCCTGGAGTAGTGGATCCACTGGACCGACAGCAGCGATGGCACTAACCTCACCAGGGGGCGGAGTCTAAGGGGCCGCTGGTTTTCACCAGAGCCCGCCGCAAGGCGGGATGGACTTGCTGCGGCAGGCGACCCCCAGGTCGCTACCCCTGGCTTGGTTGCTGGTGTCGGCAGGCGAGGCGTGGCAGGAAATGGCACAGGCAATGGTCTGCAGGTGAGAGCGCACGTGACAGGCTGAACACGGGAACAGATGGAGTGACAGGGGAACAGGAACAGGGACTTGGGACCAGGTAACGGATAGGACTCAGGAACAGGGACTTGGGACCAGGTAACGGATAGGACTCAGGAACAGGGACTAGGGACCAGGTAGCGGAATAGGACACAGGAACAACAGGGGGCTGGGCCAACGCTATGGGAAGCATGTAGAGGCTCCAACACTAAGGACAGGGCATGCTGGGATTTATAGGGGAGTGATTGGTGCCACTAACCAATTAGGAGCGCACTGCCCCTTTAAATCTGAGACAGCCGGCGCGCGCGCGCCCTAGGAGGCGGGGACGCGCGCGCCGGCCGGCACAGACCGCGACATGCACGGAGGAGAGGTGAGGCGCCCCAGGGGCCGAAGCAGCAGCAGCGCCGGGTCCCTACACAAGGACCCCGGCGGCTGCACGGGACAGGAGGCGGTCGCGGCGGCAACCCGGGACGCGGGAAGCCGCCGCGGCCGTGACAATAGCCCTAATATTATACCCCTACCCGGGTAATAGCCACAATATTATACCCCTACCCGGGTAATAGCCCTAATATTATACCCCTACCCGGGTAATAGCCCCAATATTATACCTCTACCCGGGTAATAGCCACAATATTATACCCCTACTCGGGTAATAGCCCCAATATTATACCTCTACCCAGGTAATAGCCCTAATATTATACCCCTACCCGGGTAATAGCCACAATATTATACCCCTACCCGGGTAATAGCCCCAATATTATACCTCTACCCAGGTAATAGCCCTAATATTATACCCCTACCCGGGTAATAGCCGCAATATTATACCCCTACCCGGGTAATAGCCCCAATATTATACCCCTACCAGGGTAATAGCCCTAATATTATACCCCTACCCGGGTAATAGCCCTACTATTATACCCCTACCCGGGTAATAGCCACAATATTATACCCCTACTCGGGTAATAGCCCCAATATTATACCCCTACCCGGGTAATAGCCACAATACCCCCAAATTATATACCCTCAGCCCATGTATTACCTCTAAATCATATAACAAACCATCAACCTGCGTAGTAGTCCAGGTACCAGGTAATACCCCCAAATCATATAATATACCCCCATCCCATGTAATATCTTCAACTCACACACATAATACAACCCCTTACCCATATAATACCCCTAAATCACATAATACACCCCCTGACCCATCTAGTACCCCACATCACACAGTGCATACCTTACCCATCTAATAACCCCGGATAACACAATATAATATTCCCAGATAAACAGTGTACCCCTTACCTATTTATTATCCCTATAATACACAGTATATAGGTGACATTGTAGTCTACCATCTGACCATGTAATACTCCCATATTACACAGTATACCCCCCAACTTACGCTTTACCCCCCACCAGTCATTTATAAAGAGCAGCAGTCAGGGGCGTAGCTAGGATTCACGGGGCCCCATAGCAAAAAATTTTTAGGGGCCCCCCTCCCCTAAGCACAACACAAAGCACTGTGTGTGTGTGTATGTATATATATATATATATATATACAGTGTATATATATATATATATATATATATATATATATATACACACACACACTTTGCTGGTGTACCGATAACCCCTGAACTCTGCAAGGAGCTCTGCACATTTTCCTTTCCTACTTGACTGCTAGCTGGAGAACAGAGGTCAGGGGTTATCAGAGCAGTGAAACAGAGATCTCAGTCTTCTGCTTGTTAACCCTTGTTTGTGTTGTAGCATTTAAGTAAACATTGGGTCGCTTACACGCTGCAATACATAAATGGTTAAGCAGAAGGACACATGCTCTTACCTTCTCCTCCAGGCCCCCCTCCTGCACGGGCCCGATAGTAACTGCCTACCCTGCCTCTATGGTAGCTACGCCCATGGCAGCAGTAATCACCGGCAGATTATAATATACCTGTTATGTACGACCAGCTCCTGGGGGACCCATGGCCGCCTAAATCACACATATATTCCCGTGCTTCACGGCCCTATTCTGCAGGGATTTGTGCAAATTAGCAGGGAGGCCATTCTGTAATGTTACTGCTCTAAGGAACCTTAGACATGTGACTATGATGTCATCACAGGTTCTTCAGAGTCTGCAGAGCAGTATGGAGGAAGAAGAGAAGAGCTGAAGGTATGTAGGGAAAGGGGCAGAAAGGACAGTGAGGAAGGGTGGAGGTAAAGGGTGAACAGTCTGGGGTAGGAGGGGTGCCAGATGACCCGTCCCTGCCTATAAAATACCCCATGAAGAACCCTATCCATAAAATACCCTCGCCCATGTAGCACCCTCAAACAAACTGCATCCCTCTACCCAAACTATCATGATTTATTGAGCCAATCAAATCAAATCCAAAGCCCCTATTGAGAGCAATTCACCCTTGTGCACTCACAGTACTAAATAGCCACATAATATAACCTATCAGCAGTTAACCTGCTTGTTGATGGTTTCCCTGTAGATGATTTGTTCCTTAAATAAATCTACTATAGAGCCTTTAGCTTTGTGTGATAGAAGGCAAAGGATCTCTTCAGGGTAGAAATATCATCCGCTGATTCTTAGCCACATAACTCCGGCTCGGGTTTTGACCGTGCCATCTCTGAACGCTGGCATTTAGCGCCACTGTAGGCGGAATGAGACTATTTAAATAAGACTAATGTCTGTTGTGGAGTCCAGCATTTCCACGTCTTCTGCGCCTAAAGGGATTGGCAGGAAGAAATGGAATACTCAAAGCCGTTGTCTTCAGCCAGAAACCTGGAGGGAAAAATCCACAAGGTGAGGTCACTTACCCACTGAGCCAGGCTGAGATTACCGGCAGACAGCATTAAAGGTAAAAGCTTGCGTACAGTTTTAAAGGACAAGGCGAAATGTACATGTAAATGTGTTATGCCATGAGCAGGGTCCGAGGAGGCAGGGCTTGTCGTGATTCATGTTCCACCCCACCCAGGTCCTAGCCATAGAACTCCATATTGCAAAGAAAAGAATTGGTAGGAGACTGCTGAAGAGGTCCATCACTATGTAAATTACCATGTGGACATCTCCTTCTCCTATTATTTAGGGCTGTTCCTATGCAGTCATCTCTCTTCTGATCCATTACTCTGGATCAGCTATCTTGAGTGCCAGCCTTGGATTTTTTTTTACAATATATTTATTATTACTTAGCTTCCCTGGCTTGTGCAGTTCTGTGTGGATTATAGCCAATACTCTGCGATTCTGTACCCAGTGTATCTTGTAGTTCTTTGATTTTGAGCTTGTTCCTAGTTCCTTTTGTATTCCCTTGCTCCTCTCCATGTACTCCTGCTATTTGTAATTGCAAGTTTAGGTATGTCCGACTTCTCTGGGTCCTAAAGTGTTTTTGATGTTTCTGCTAGGCAAAGTTAATCCAGGGTTTCCATAGGGGCATTGCAGGGAAAGTGCAGTTAGTTTATCTGGTTAGAGGCACATTTAGGGACACCCCTTGAATTTGTTCCTGTTTTGTCCCCTATAAAGGGGTTGTCCAGGCTTAGAAAAACAAAACATAGCTTCTTTCCTCCAAAAACCACTCCTGTCCTTAGGGCCCTATTCTACCGGACGATTATCGTTCAGATTATCGTTAAATCGTTCAAATCTAAATGATAATCGTTCGGTTGAAATGCAATTAACGATTAACTACCGGACAAGAAATCGTTGATCGCTTTATAAGACCTGGACCTATTTTTATCGTTGCTCATTCGCAAATCTTTCGCATTGAATAAGACATCGTTCGGTCGTTCGCAATAGATACAAACGCAATAGCGAATAAATAGCGAAGAAAAAACGATCGCAATTACGATCATAAGTAACAATTATCGTTACATGGAAAAGATTGAACGTTTTCAGGTCTTTCGCAATAGCGGTCGTTTGAGATCGTAAATCGTTAACGATTATGCAAACGATAATCGTCCGGTGGAATAGGGCCCTTAGTTTGGGTGTGGGGTTTTGCAGCTCAGTTCTTTTGAAGTGAATGAAGCTATATTGCAATACCACACACAACCTGAGGACAGGGGTGGCACTATTTTTTGCAAGAAAGTAGCTGTGCTTTATCTAATCCTTTCTAACTTTACAGTTTGCATATGTACTTTGTGTGTTTTTTCCTGGGTGTATCTGAGTACTGGGACACAGGACCCAAGAAAGGCGATTGTTCTTTCTTCTAGTGACCAGTAAATGTTAAAGGGGACCTGTCACCCCGGCTGCTGGGGTGGAGACCCTTATACTTACTTCCTGGACCCTGTCCCGCCGCCGAGAAATCCACGTCGGAAGCCGTGCGTGCGCTCACCCCAGAGTTGAGTCCGACGCTCATAGAGAATGACTGCTCCCAGTCATTCTCTATGGGCGTCGGACTCATCTCTCGGCTTTGAACGTGGATTTTTCGGCGGCGGGACAGGGTCCAGGACCGGGACTTTGAGGAAGGGGTAAGTGTAAAGTGCTCCTCCGGGGGGTCGGGCGTTCTTCACCCCGGCAGCCGGGGTGACAGGCTTCCTTTAATATAGTGTGGTCTATGTTTCTGCTGAGAGATGTGGCCAATGGAATCCAAAGGAGCATAATGCTTCTTCAATTCCTGATATAACACCTTAAGTGGCCCCAAAGATGGACCTGCCCTTTAAATCTAGAAAGTTTGGGTTGAGCATTTGATCATATGAAGTAAAATCTATCTCTGACTCATATACGTATCTCCCCCCCAAAAAAAACCACAGATGTCCTTTTATCCCATGCGCTTCGGAATGTTTTTTTTTTTTTTTTTTTTTTTTTTTTAGAGGTGAGGTTCAGTCCCTGAGACCCTGGCCATCTCCCTGGTATGTGTGCACCCCGGAGGGAGCGAGTTTGTGGGTGCCTGATCTTGTCACTGATTTAGACAGAAATCTGAGTGTTGTATTGAGGTTTGAACATGTGATATCATTTGTTTCATCAGTGTGGGACTTGGTATTCAACGCTGCCATTCATCACACAAAAAAACGTTGAAAAGGTCCCTTGTTTTGTGGATCCACTTTTTTCCTTTGTGAGGGAAGTCATTCAGGACACTGTTGGCTGAGACGATGGATTATTTCCAAAAGAATGATGCTATCTATGCTCGGGAAAACAGGGGGAAAAATCCTCTGCTGCACTTAATTCTATCATCTGCAAATTATACTCAATCGTCTTGGGTTAGAGGATTATACATGGGGCGACCCAGAGACATTTAAAGGGGAACTTCATGACTAAATATTATTCAAAGTCTAACTACCATTTAAAAAAAACTTTTGACATGTCAGCAGTTTATTTAGGTTGGGCTGCTAAGAAACCGCGCCGATAGCAGAGAACCCCCGATGTAGCATATGATGGGGCAGATATGGTAGTTACACTTTAAAAAGAAAAGTACAGAATATGCAATAAAGTGATTATTAGATACGGGATCTAATATCCAGAGTAGGGGCTAAGAGCATCTTTTGTCTTGAGGACCGAACACCTCCTTGCCTCCTCTACAGGAAGCAGCGTATTCTCTCCAGGCTGACACAGTGCTTTCTGCTGACACCTCTTACCATGTCAGGAACTGTCCAGAGCAGTAGCAAATCCCCATAGAAAACCTCTCCTGCTCTGGACAGTTCCTGACATGGACAGAGGTGGCAGCAGAGAGCACTGTGTCAGACTGGAAAGAATACACCACTTCCTGCAGGACATACAGCAGCTTATAAGTACTGAAAGACTGGAGATTTTTAAAATAGAAGTAAATTACAAATCTATATAACTTTCTGACGCTAGATGACACCCTGGAGTTCCTCTTTAAATGGGATTTGGGTAAATCTACTTTTGTCCTGCGGTGGTACTGCAGAGAAATTGCTTTGAGGTTCCTTCACACATTATGTTGCTATTTCAGCAGCAGAACATTATACCATCAGCTTATTTTGGGGCACCAATTAACAGAAAGTAATTGTCAAAAGCAGATGACCCCTTTAGTATTGTAATTTCATGGCAAGAAGACCCTTCCAAATGTAAAATAACGCACTTGGGGAGGAGGAATCCTCTATCCGAGTATCATATCTGCGGTACTGTGTTGGCAAAGACTTCAGAGGAGAAGGATTTAGAGTAGTAATTTCTGGTATGCCAGGCTGTAAATATATATATATATATATATATTGGTATTCCGGGCTGTAAATATAATGGTATACTGAGCTCCATATTCCGGGCTGTGACTAGGGCCACTAATGTGTTTGTTGATAAGTAGCACATCCATACATAGGAAACATCTGTAGAGATGCCTATAGATGATTAAAAGGAGGATGATCTATCCTTCCCCCCCTTCATACATTATCCACCCTTCAAAAATCTAATTGATTTAAAGGTGTGGAAAGGATTTAAAGTGTCCTCATCTCACCAAAGACCTTTATTGGGGGAATCCCTCTGATCAGTTAATCCCTGCTGGCTGTACTGTAGCTCCACCTGCAGGAGAGAAAGGAAATCACAGCTTGTTCTTTATCCACGTATAGAACTGCCTGTTGCTCTACTATTGTTTGCAATGGAAATATTTCAGACATTTTGTATCCTCCAGTTTGAGATGTTCTTTGGTTCGCTAAAAGCAGAGATCTTAAAAAAAAAAAATGCTTCTATGTTAAAATAAACATTCCAATACAGTTTGGATGGAGTTTATTAAACCATATACATATAGAATATTAAAAAAAAATCCATTTAATGACAGCAAGCAAAGATCTTAAAAATAGTTAAAAATTGATGCACAATTTTTTTCTACAAATACTGGTTAAAAAAAATTATGTCCGTAGAACTTTTTTGGGTGTGAAATGTGAAATGTAACCGTCTTATTCCTATATAATACGTCTACGTTGGGTATAGTGTAATGTATGGAGCTCCAGTTTGAGATGTTCTTTGGTTTGCTACAAGCAGAGCTCTTTAAAAAAAAAAAAAAAAAAAAACAGCAAAGAAATAAAAAAATTAATTAGCAAATGTTTCACTTCTATGTTAAAACAAACATTTCAATACAGTTTGGCTGGAGTTTATTAAACTATATACATATAGAACAGTAAAAAAAAAAATCCATTCAACGATAGCAAGCATAGATTTAAAAAATAGTGAATAATTGATGCACAAAGTTTTATAGAAACTTTCTATAACTTTTCCTACAAATTTCTATAACTTTTTCTATAACAAATTTCTACAAAGAATTTTTTAATGTCTTTAGAACTTTTTTTGGGTGTGAAATGTAACCGTCTTATTCCTATATAATACGTCCACGTTGGGTATATTTTAATGTATGGAGCTACGTACGTTGTGTCCCGGCTGGGTAGCTCTATGTCGTGGCGTGCAGCTCGGGCATGTGAGGGGTGGTCCGGGGGCAGTGCTATGTAAAAAGTGTCAACATACTAATTAAAACATCATTAATGGCTCTAATTGGCACCCTAGGGGTGGTCCCAGCAGCATGGCGAATAGATGAATGGACTTATTAAATTGCTATGGAAACGCATCTCCAGACTTACACATGTTGTCTGCAGCAAACATTATTCAGACAGAATTGGGACAGAGGATAACTGCGCACTCATTCTTTCCATATATCGCAACAAATGCGAAGCTTCCAGACTCATTTAACACGTGGACACTTTACTATGAACAGTGGGAACAGTCAAATCACATTACACATGTTTAGCAAACAATTGTCCTGTCTATGTTCTGTTTACAAATAGGGGGTCGGGTTATAAATAGCGGGTGACCACACAGTGGCTGAACGGAGGGGCGCGGGGGACTGTTACGGCAGGTATTGTATAGTGCAGCGTGAAGTCGAGACCTAAAGCTTAAATAGGTATCCAAAACTGTAATGTTACCTGCCTAAATAATATAAAATGTCACAAGACTATTGGGAAAATACACTGGGGAGTCACCTTGTTCTGACCACATTCAAAGTCAGCAGCGTGTAGCTCATGGGGTCACATGGGGTGAGCAGGCTTGGTGGCTGTATAAGGTGGTGATAGGCTATCTGCATACATATCCCTTGTTGCTATCAAGGCTTAAAGCGACTCTGTACCCACAATCTTACCCCCCCAAACCGCTTGTACCGTCAGATGCTTTTAATCCAAGATCTGTCCTGGGGTTTGTTCGTCAGGTGATACAGTTATTGTCCTAAAAAATACTTTTAAAGTTGCTGTATCAAATTGGAGTGGCCTAGAGTAACAATGTCCTAGGACTGCGATGCCCCTTCGTCCATCCTCCCCACCCTCTTCATCATTAGGAACGCCCCAAGAACAATTTCTTCTATTCATCACCTGTGTGAACACTGCACATGAGCTGGATCTTTAAGGCACCTTTGCAGTGTTCAGACAGGTGTTGAATAGGAAAAATCCTGCCCAGGGGCCTTCCTAGTGATGAGGAGGGCGGGGAGGAGAGATGGAGGGGCATCGTCAGCCTAGGGCACAGACACTCTAGGCCACACCAATTAGTGGTGACATGGAAACTGCAGAGCACCAGCCGCCATTAACGTGAGAAGTTAACTATGAGGCCGGACCAAGGAGCCGCTCTCCGCTGTGATGAACCAGGGGGCTACCAGTCATGTATCTAACACAACAGTTCAGCAAACCCTATGCCGTATGGAGCTGCAGAGCAGATGGATGGTCACTGCACCTCTGATAGGTTGAAAAGGCTTCAGTGTTCGCATCAATATCAAGATTGGACTCTGCTGATCGGTAAAGGGTTGTCTCACGTTCTCTGCTTCATAGAATGGATGGACATTGAAAGGAGCATCAAAAAACACCCTGCAGCTCTTCCTGGAAGAACACAAGCTGGTGGGGGCAGCATTATGGTCTGGGGGATGTTCTCTGTGCCATTAATCCACGTGGAGGCTCTCTCAGATGATCTGGCTATGAATCCAGTCCTGCAGATCACATGCACCCATATATTTGGTTTGTCTTCCCAGGGACAGATGGGATTTTCTAGAAAGACAATATATCATGTCACATGGCTAGAAATTTCCAACATTGGTTGAAAGAGCTACTATTCTAAAGGCTTAAACCCAACTGAGAGTCTGTAGAACCACCTCTATGATATGTGGGCTGAATGGACCCTCCAGCAGCTGTGGGATGCAGTCAGCATAACTATGGATACTGGTGACACCTACCAGGACCTTATAGGATCACTCCTGGCCCCCTTTGCTGCTGGTCACAATAATGGGATTCCACAGAGTATTTATCATTGGTTCTGACTGGTCTTGTGAGATTCCGGGCCTTTCACACAGGTCGATTCAAATCATTCAAATTTAGACAAAAACCTTGAGGTGTAAACCCAGCAACGATCAAACCAAACGTCATTCATATTTTGTGCATCGCATCTTTCGAGATGACCTCAAAAACATCATTAATTGTCTGCAAGTCTTTCAGTGTAAACATTCAGCCGGCCGTTCAAAAGGATAAGTATATATACCAATGCAATTACGAAAATTACCGATTTTTCATAGCGATTTATCTTTTCCTGTTTTTACCTGTTTTTTTTTTAATGTAACTAATTAGATGTCATTGTAATCTACATCCCCATTCTATCTGTGTTAATTTGAGGACCTGTGACCCTATTTCGATTTGATTTATCTTTTCATCCTAACACCTATCGTTTAAAAGAAAAAAAAAATAATCATCATTTGTCGTTGCTAAACAAGTGCTTAAGCAATTTATCTGTACGTGTAAAAGGACCCTTAGATTACAGTTCTGTACAGAAAACAAGTGCTGCAAAAAAGAATATTCATTGGCTCTGCAAACTATGTAATAAACTTTCTAAACTCCTGAATTTCTCATAGTTTTCAAAATGCCCTCTATGTGTCATTATAGAGGATATCCCAACATCCAAGTATCCCCTGGATAGGATAGGTGAGGGTCTGACCTCTATGTCCACCACCGATCATGAGAACATTGTAATCAGCTGTGATCTGTGGAGACACCTGGCAGTAGGTGTTCAATTTATTGACAGCACCACCACAGGTGGAAAATAATATTGCATGGTGCCTACTGATATCTGTGTGTCAGATCCCCCAGAGCTTCTCTGGATGGATAAGGGAGTTAGGGATTATCCTAAGTTTAAAAGTTAAAGGGAACCTGTCACTATGTTTATAAGGGTAAGCATAAACTAGCGTTAGAAATGGTGAACAAATCGGTGTATTATTTCCATCATTCTGTTTAGCCATTCTCCTAATATGCAGGAGAATAGGATTCTTGCCACACCCTTACCCCCGCCCACCAGCTGCTGATTGACAGGTGATTGCCCATACACAGCATGGATAGATAACTGCCATTCAGCAAATGGTGGGCGGAGTTTTCTGCTTTCATGAATGACTACTGGCCTCACGCACATAATGGAGAGGACTACTTATTGTTCATGTTAGATGATAGATGGGAAATATGATTGCCTAATTTGAGTAAGTTTGCAGCCTATGATTTCGCTGCTGGTGTCAGGGCATGCTGGGAGTAGTAGTTTTGCAGCAGTTGGGGAGTCACGTGTTGGGGCCCCCCTGCCCTGGCCGGTTGCTCGCAGTCGATGATTTCTGGTGTTTACGCCGATAATTGATGACATTTCCTTTTAGCCGCTGCCTGAATGTTTTCTCTGATTGCTATCACATAAATTCTCAAACTAAACTTTTCACCCGGCGGTGCGGCTCGTCCCTCTTAGTGGCTGTTTATATTTGTAGCCTTTCCAGCCGAGATGAAAAGACAAAACATTGAGAAACGCACCCGAGATGCTTTTTACATCTGATCGGACTTCTCTTTGGAAATCGGAAAAAATTTAACCAGTTGATTGCTGCTTCAGCCAAACCCAGAAAGCTAAACGACATGACTTTTCTGGTTGTCATCTCTCACTGTGTCATATGGTGGTACCTCATCTGAGACCCCCCCCCCCTCGAGACTAACAACCAGCAGCTTCCATGATCAGAGATGAGCGAACTATAAGAATGTTCCTGTTGGATGCAGCCCTAGGGAGTGTGGGAAAGCACGGATACAGCCTATGGCTTATGGCTTCCCATGTATTGTGAAGCAACAACACCTAGCGTGGAATAGCAGTGGCAGACATGCTGGTAGTTGTAGTTTTTCAGCAGCTGGAAAGCTATAGCCATGTTTTGTGTCCTCCACTTCTGGTGGCGGTCTCTCTGCAGCGTTACCACTCTCGTGGAGTAATACGTGTAGATATCCCATCTGCTGTTTGGGGCCGGTCTCGGGGTCCTGACCTATAGTTGGATGGAACCCAGAGTCCACACAATAATGTTCCTGGAGCAGCTCCAGCCATTTGCCAATCGTGTTGTATGGAGCCAAGCATCTTGTAATGATACAGAATCCACTGGGTGAGAGAGCTCCACGTCATTACTATCACAGGGGACTGGGGAACATTGTAACACATGCTGTAATCATGGAGGAGAATTCATCAGCCGGGGCCACAATCTTATCTCTATTCCCAGTACACACCATAGCTGTAATATTATACAATGCAAAGTATAGTAAGTGTAATTCCACAATGGAATTTTGCTAGGATATGCCTTACCATTGTAATCGATGGGGTTCTGACCCAGCAATCTGGAAAGTAAAGGGACAGAAATATTT
Organism: Dendropsophus ebraccatus; assembly: GCF_027789765.1. Lineage (NCBI taxonomy): Eukaryota > Metazoa > Chordata > Amphibia > Anura > Hylidae > Dendropsophus > Dendropsophus ebraccatus. The sequence goes on along the minus strand of NC_091466.1, from coordinate 68,075,525 downwards.
CGGGTATTTCTTATCCTCAGCAACTTGGCTGTCCTATTATTTGGACATTATAGATGAGGTTCTTAGCTTAGGACCTCTATGTTCTAGCTTGGGTGGACCAAGCTCGCTCTTGTATCACATTCATGCCCATAGACTTGAATAACTAAAACTATTTACCCTTCCCGATGCCCGTGCAGCGCCACATCGCGCTCGTGGACCCCGCTGACAGTCTGCAGCTGCAGCTACGTCACAACCTGGCTGATAGATGCCCTACTCAGGCAGTTAGTGACTGGGGCAGGACACCGCTGTAGTCACTGATCGGCTGAGCGGGCTAAATCCCGCTCTTCAGGGACATGTCAGCCAGTTTGTGACATACCCTGAAGCTGGGAGAAAGCGACATCCGATGGGGTTCGAGATCCCAGTGATGTGGTGCATACTGTCTTTATGTTCCCCCTACTCCCTGCCCAATATGAATTTTCAAGAGTGAAAACGAGTGGCAGCCATTTCTTGGTGGCGGAAACTGCATCCGGAGAGGGTCATTATCTGGCGCTGTATCCTGGGGTAGGGTGGGTCCAGCCCTAGTCTCACTAAAAGCCCGTATCTCCACAATACTGTCAAGTATGCTAAACACATTTTAACAGTAGCAAATATTGATTGTCAGTGTAAATGGCAAAGTATCTCCTTTATGCTACAACCAGCCCTGGAAAATCATCGCCAGCAGCAATCGTAAAGCGCCATATCATTACCCTCCGCCTCAGAATTCTCTGTTCATAGCTCAGCTGAAATAAGTTTCCATCTTCAGCAGTCAAATAAGAAAAGATACACTTTATATATTCAATTCAATCACAAAATCCATTTACACATAAGGCAGTACATTCACTTTGGCCATGTCTTATTGCAACCATTCCACACACCCCTCAGGACAATAGGATCGGACAAGTTGAAATCCAACTGCTTTATCTTTCTCTTCCTGCAAAGGGGAGAGTCAGGATCCCCCAGTTTCCAGTTTTACCCATGCAGTCTAAAGTTGTCCATACAGACGACTGTTTCCTATCCTGCCCCACCACCTCCCCCCAATACACTTCTGTGTTGGGGAAAGGGGGTTAAGTTGCTTCCAGACTCCAATCATGGAAACTTATTTCCCAGAGAACCCAAGGATCAGGCAGTGGAAATCCTCTATGCCTGATCCTTCTCTTTCACAACATCATCTATTGGGCTCAGTCAGGATCCAGTAGCCCACACCACTGACTGGCCATTGGCAGGAGCTGCCTCATTTGTTCCATTATAGTCTATAGAGCAAAGGAGTCAGATCTTAAAGCCTGACGGGGGATGGTGCTGCTGTGCGCATTGCCATTACCCATTGGAAAACTGGAAATCTAATACTGCAATGGCGCATTAAAGGGGTTATCCAGTGCTACAAAAACATGGCCACTTTCTTCCAGAGACAGCATGACTCTTGTCTCCAGTTCAGGTCTAGTTTGCAATTAAGCCCCATTCACGTCAATGGAACAGAGTAACAAATCCCCACCCAAGCTGGGGACAACAGAGGGGCTGTCTCTGAAAGAAAGTGGCCATTTTTGTGTAGAGCTGAATAACCCCTTTAAACATTGATTTAAGTAAATCTCCCCCCATAGACTTTTACATGCCAAATCAACAGTGAAAACATCACTTTTTAGTGACCATTTAGTTTTAGTACCATAAGCCTCAGGTTCTCTGTATCTTCACTGGTAAAGAATCAGGGCACAAACTTTAGAAACTTTCAAAACTTTTTCAACATTAGAAACTTTTCTCAACTTTTTCATTATACAAAACCAGGGGAAAAAAAAAAAATTTTGAGATACATTGTCAGCTATGTGATGTCTTAGGGGAACTTTATTATTTTTTTTTATATATTCTATGTTATTCGGGTTACACCAGATATCGATATAGGGGTTAAAACAGGACACTCAAAAACGCTCTTTCCTTTCAATAGCAGAGACCTGCATGAGTCATAGAGCAAATTTTCTCCCTGTGTCCAGCGTGTTTCTTCAGCTCCGTCTCCGAATAATTTCCCTGAAATACTTTAATTGGCACTAATTCATTAATAAAAGAGTAGTTTTATTTTTATGCCGTGTCCTGGGATCTCATTCAACTATGAGAAAGAAGCAATCTGTCAAAACTGAGACTGCCTTACTAAATATTTATCCCCCCCCACCCCCAGAATGGTTAGCAAGTTAGGGCGGGTGTAATCGGGGCAGAGGAAGGATTTACCCCCCCCCCCCCTCCCCATTTTTGACAGCGTCTGGTATTGTTGTCCTTACCATGTGTCTTTCTGATGGGTCTTTTAAAAAACGAGCCTGACATTGACTGCTCCTGAGCAGACTATGAGACTCGGAGGACCCCGCTCTGAAATGTTTGTCAGGGGGTGGGGGGAATAAAAGACTCTAATTCCCAGCAGGAGACTGGGAAAATAATGTCCCTGCTACTAAGACCCAGGAGGAGAGAGGATGCAGAAAATCACATTGTTGCTGCGCATTCAACTACCTATCTGCATGTACAATGCTACAAGGAAATGGCTGTTAGCTTCTCAGCCGTATTATTAACCCGTGCGAGACGCCGCCCCCCCCCCCCCTTATAATAAATGGGAGCGGGGAGTGGATTTGGGTCTGGGTTGCTTTGTAAAAGAACAACAATGGTTCTGCGCCAAAGGATCCTGTGTGACCTCAGCTGCACCTTGAATTTTTGTTCACAGAAACAGCGGAGGGAGAACAATTATATAACTGAAGATAGCACAAACAAATCGGCAACGGGAACAGATTAAAATCACAAAACGGTAACATTGTAGACTCGTCTGTTTCCTCTCACATTAGGAAGGCTGCCTGACGCTTGGAAGCTGGGTGTTATACCGGATTACCACATAGCGCTGACATAGTCTGTGGCGCTGCACATAGAATATATTCACTTTAAACCAAGTCTGGACTCATGATGTCATTACACTGACGTGGACACATATAAAGGGGCTGTCCAAACTAGACCACCTACATCCATAGCAAAAGTTGGAATGGGGACCCACCCCACCATGACATGACCTCATGATCGTTAGCTTCATAATGCACAGGTGGTAGATGCACAGTGATGTCACTGTACAGGGATAATTCACACAGTGTGCAGGGGTGAGGCTCATAGTCACATCACAATATTGGCATAATGCACATAGTTATGTCGCAGTACAAGAAAAATTTTCATAGTAATGCCACTGTAAAGAGGTGATGCACACAGTGATGCCATAGTGCAAGGACAGTGCTCACAGTGATGCCATAGTGCAAGGACAGTGCTCACAGTGATGTCATAGTGCAAGGACAGTGCTCACAGTGATGTCATAGTACAAGCACAGTGCTCACAGTGATGTCATAGTGCAAGGACCGTGCTCACTGTGATGTCATAGTGCAAGGACAGTGCTCACAGTGATGTCATAGTACAAGGACAGTGCTCACAGTGATGTAATAGCGCAAGGACCGTGCTCACTGTGATGTCATAGTGCAAGGACAGTGCTCACAGTGATGTCAGGGTGCAAGGACAGTGCTCACAGTGATGTCATAGTGCAAGGATAGTGCTCACAATGATGGCATAGTGCAAGGACAGTGCTCACAGTGATGTCAGGGTGCAAGGACAGTGCTCACAGTAATGCCATAGTGCAAGGACAGTGCTCACAGTGATGTCATAGTGCAAGGACAGTGCTCACAGTGATTTCATAGTGCAAGGACAGTGCTCACAGTGATGTCATAGTGCAAGGACCGTGCTCACTGTGATGTCAGGGTGCAAGGACAGTGCTCACAGTGATGTCATAGTGCAAGGACAGTGCTCACAGTGATGTCATAGTGCAAGGACCGTGCTCACAATGATGGCATAGTGCAAGGACAATGCTCACAATGATGGCATAGTGCAAGGACCGTGCTCACAGTGATGTCAGGGTGCAAGGACAGTGCTCACAGTGATGTCATAGTGCAAGGACAGTGCTCACAGTGATGTCATAGTGCAAGGACCGTGCTCACAATGATGGCATAGTGCAAGGACAGTGCTCACAATGATGGCATAGTGCAAGGACAGTGCTCACAGTGATGTCAGGGTGCAAGGACAGTGTTCACAGTGATATCATAGTGCAAGGACAGTGCTCACAGTGATGTCATAGTGCAAGGACAATGCTCACAGTCATGTTATAGTGCAAGGACAGTGCTCACTGTGATGTCAAGGAACATTGATTATGTGATATCACATTACATGAATAATGCACAAAATAATTTCACAGTACATATTATACTGATGTCACTGTAGAAGGAAATAAACACAGTGATGTCACAGGGATACATCAAATTTTTTTCTTCCTTCAAATCAACTGGTTTAAGAAAGTTATACAGACTTGTTATTTACTTCTATTTAAAAATCTCCAGTCTTCCAGTACTTACCAGTTGCTGTATGCTATGCAGGAAATGTATTCTTTCCAGTCTGACACAGTGCTGTCTGCTGCCACCTCTGTCCATGTCAGAAACTGTCCAGAGCAGGAGACGTTTTCTATGGGGAATTGCTATTGTTCTGGACAGTTCCTGACATGGAAAGAGGGGGCATCAGAGAGCACTGTGTCAGACTGGAAAAATACACCACTTTCTGCAGGACATACAGCAGCTGAAAAGTACTGCAAGACTAGAGATTTTTTTTAATTGTCATTTACAAATCTGTATAACGTTCTGACACCAGTTGATTTGAAAGAAAAAAAAATCACCAGAGCTCACCTTTAAGAGTGACTTTAAAGTAAAGGAATAGTAAGTACAGTTTTATAATATGGTTATGATTTCACATTACAGAACTAATGCACATAGGGATATTACAGTCATACTGTATACAGTGGTCTAACAGTACGTGGATAATGCTCACAGTGATGTCATATTACAGGCATAGTGCACACAGTCATGTAGTATTGGACTAAAGTGCACAATATATAGAGATAGTGACAGTGATATCACAGTATAAGGATAGTGACAGTGATATCATAGTATAGGGATAGTGTACAAAGTGATATAATAATAGGCAGCTCATGTGCACAGTGATGTCACAGTACAGGGATACTACACACAGTGATGTCACAGTACAGGGATAATACACACAGTGATGTCACAGTACAGGAATAATACACACAGTGATGTCACAGTACTGGGATAATACACAGTGATGTCACAGTACAGGGATACTACACACAGTGATGTCACAGTACAGGGATAATACACACATTGATGTCACAGTACAGTGATAATATACACAGTGGTGTCACAGTACAGTGATAATACACACAGTGATGTCACAGTACAGGGAAAATACACAGTGATGTAATAATATGGGGCTGATATGCACAGAGATGTCACAGTATAAGGGTAGTGACAAAATGATGTTACCTTACAGAAATACAGGGATAATCTGTGCAATGATGTTAAAAAAAGATTATATACAGTGGAGCAACATGGCTGTATAACTCTGTGATGTCATATTGCAGGAATAATAGCATTATGTCATATCAGAGGAGTAATACTGCCCAGAAGGGATAATGCACATAGCAGGGTATCCGAGGCTTCCTAACGGAGCTTAGGCTGGAGGTGTGTTACCTTTCCCATGTACAACGCCCTTACTTATTAGCCCCATAACCATGACCATGGCTACATGGATGGAACAGAGGGAGAAGGTCCACTGGGTGCTCTTTCTCCACAGGCACCATTACATTATTAATAGGGTAACGCCCATTACTCCTGCTGCAGGTGATGAAACAGCAGGAAGGGGGGACATCTATATGCCCCCTTGTACAGAGCAGGGTGAGGTCTAGGGGGTTAGAGGGGGGTCTCGGGTGGATGTGCAGTCTGACACATTAATGTGATTAGAGATTCACACCATCTCCTAGGTAATCTCATGTCATGTCCCCACCGACGGGGTTGTGTCAGTTCACGCTGCAAATCTTGCCGTATTTTGATAATTTCTGAATTCTCTTGTTTGCAGGGATGAAGCAGAACGCGCAGAAATGTCTTTTCATTGTAAAGAACACAGTAAACATTTCTGCGCCGCCTGCCAGCTCATTATCTAACTAGGTCTCTCCAGTTACTCTGAAAACAACAGGAGCTGAGACGCCGCTGCCAAAAAACACATTTTAGCCGGTGAATCCATCTACAGCACATTATAAGAGATTATCACATTTCTGGGATCATTTATTAACATAAATCTCTAGTTTTCATGCAGCCTAAAAACTCAGCATCATAAGAAGAAAAACTGCAGTGAAAAACCTTAAAGGGGAATGCCACACTTAAAAAAAAAAAACTAGTTATAAGGTTGTGAGTCGTCCTGAGCGGTCTTGTTATAAATCCCCTGATGTGGGTCACTGACCACTAAACTATAGACAGAGTAATTCTAGCAAATAACCTGCCCCCCTTGAGCGATCCCGCTTGACTCTCCACCCGTTCCATCGACTCCATTCTATGCTCAGGTGGATTCCGCCTTCTGCCTAAAGAATTGACTTGTCAATTCATTGGGTGGACAGCAGAATCTGCCTGAGCATAGAATGGAGTCTATGGGACGGGCGGCGGAATCAGTGTGCATATACCCTTACTGGAAAGCTGGCCGATTGTATAAAAAATGAAACTGTAAGCAAAACTCAAAGTATTCCCCCCCCCCCCCCACACACACACCCTATTTGCCATGTTTGATGGGTTCAGTCCACGTATAACAGCCATATAATGCCAAGGTAATCCTGTCATAGACATCCCACCCAATACCACTATAGTGCCAAATAATACAGCCTCCTACATCCCACATAATACTGCCATTTAGTACCAAGCCAGTACTGCCACTTACACTCACCATACCAACATATAGTGCCATAATAATACAGACATACGTAACCCACATAATACCATCATATAGTGTATGATAATACTGCCACATACACCCCACCTAATAACACCATAAATGGCAATATTATACAGCAATACAAAATCGATATAGTGGCAAAATAATACAACCATATATAACCCAGGTAATATTTCCATATAGTGCATGGTAATACTGCCATAAACATCCCACATAATGCCACCATATTGTGGTAGCATTATACAGCAATAAAAAAAAAATCTTTATATGCCATATAGTGTCAAAATATTGACAGAGTAATACAGCTACACTGCTGACCAAAAATATTGGCACCCCTGCAAATCTGTCAGATAATACTCAATTTCTTCCAGAAAATGATTGCAATCACACATACTTTGGTAATAATATCTTCATTTATTTTGCTTGCAATGAAAAAACTCAAAAGAGAATGGGGAAAAAAAGTCATTGATTATTTTACAGAAAACTCCAAAAATGGGCCGGAGAAAAGTAACTGCGAACAACGGCTTCCGGTAACCATCAATGAGTTTCTTACTATGCTCTGCTGGAATTTTAGACCGTTCTTCTTTGGCAAATTGCTCCAGGTCCCTGAGATGTGAAGGGTGCCTTCTCCAAACGGCCATTGTGAGATCTCTCCACAGGTGTTCTATGGGATTCAGGTCTGGACTGATTGCTGGCCACTTTAGAAGTCTCCAGTGCTTTCTCTCAAACCAGTTTTTAGTGCTTTTTGAAGTGTGTTTTGGGTCATTGTCCTGCTGGAAGACCCATGACCTCTGAGGGAGACCCATGACCTCTGACCTCAGCTTTCTCAGACTGGGCCCTACATTATGCTGCACAATGTGTTGGTAATCTTCAGACTTCATAATGCCATGCACAAGGTCAAGCAGTCCAGTGCCAGAGGCAGCAAAGCAACCCCAAAACATCAGGGAACCTCTGCCATGTTTGACTGTAGGGACCGTGTTCTTTTCTCCGAAGGCCTCATTTTTTCCCTGTAAACTCTATGTTGATGCCTTTTCCCAGAGAGCTCTACTTTTGTCTCATCTGACCAGAGAACATTCTTCCAAAAGGTTTTTGGCTTTCTAAGGTAAGTTTTGGCAAACTCCAGCCTGGCTTTTTTTATATCTCTGGGTCAGAAGTGGGGTCTTCCTGGGTATCCTACCATAGAGTCCCTTTTCATTCAGATGCCGACAGATAGTACGGGTTGACTCTGTTGTATCCTTGGACTGTAAGGCAGCTAGAACTCGTTTGGATGTTAGTCGATCTTTCGTTGAAATCTCTCGTCAATTTTTCTTTTCGGTCCACATCTAGGTAGGTTAGCCACAGTGCCATGGACACTGTGCACGGTAGACACAGGAACATTCAGGTCTTTGGAGATGGACTTGTAGCCTTGAGATTGCTCATGCTTCCTCACATTTTGGCTCAGACAGTTCTTTGGTCTTCTTTCTTTTCTCCATGCTTAATGTGGTACACACAAGGACACAGGACAGAGGTTGAGTCAACTTTAATCTATTTCAACCGTCTGCAAGTATGATTTAGTTATTGCCACCAACTATTATGTGCCACAGGTAAGTAACAGGTGCTGTTAATTACACAAATTAGAGAAGCATCACATGATTTTTCTAAGGGTGCCAATACTTTTATCCGACCCCCCTTTTTAATGTTTGGTGTGGAATTATATCCAATTTGGGTTTTTGACAATTCTTTTTGTGGTTTTCCATTGGAAACAAATTAAATGAAGAGATTAATACCAAACCATGTGTGATTTTTTGGAAGGAATTGAGTATTATCTGACAGAATGGCAGGGGTGCCAATACTTTTGGTCAGCACTGTACAAACAATACCATACAATAATACCAATACAATACAATACAATAATGGTACAATAATACCATTAAGAGCTAATATAATACAGCACAGCCACAAACAACACACATAATACCACCATAATATTGCCATATATGTCCTACATAATACCACCATATAGTGCCAACATGGTACAACCATAAACAACACAGATAAACAGAAGCCGGGGAGCCCACCTCCCAGGTATTTTCCTGGTGCCATGGCTCCATGCTGCCCGCGATTCCATCCCCAAAATAATGCTGCCACACTCCGCTAAATAAAACAGGGCTGTTTTAGCATTGCTCCTGGGGTTCTCATATTCAGAGGCCAGCCCTGTGAGTGGTACCTTCCATGGGAAGTATACTACTATCTTGTGCAGACACTGTATACAGTACCATTACTTTTTTCTTTGGGTGGGGGAATAATTTGATGCAATACTGTACTGTATATTTTCACATTGTCTTAAAATGACCACCAGGGGCGCTACTCCATTGCAATATTAATTTTACTGATATCATTACCGTATAATTAATATAGCAAGTTGTGTGCAAAACACTTCACAATATAAAATAAACTATCTCCTATCTATCTATCTATCTATCTATCTATCTATCTATGATCTATCTATCTATCTATCTATCTATCTATCTATCTATCTATCTATCTATCTATCTCCTATCTATCTATCTATCTATCTATCTCCTATCTATCTATCTATTTATCTATCTATCTATTTATCCGTCTATCTAACTATCTATCTCATATCTATTATTCATCTTATGTCTATCTCTGTATCTTTCATTGATCTGGGCTGCTGTGGTCAGGGGGCACTATGGGGTGTAAATCATTTAGGATGTGTAATTTGTCTAATGTTATGTAATGAATAGCTTTAGTGATATACGAGCTCCATATCCATTACACCCTCCATTGGTTTCTCATCCAGGATCTGCCAGCTTCTCTTCACGGTTAATCTGTGTGGACTATAAACTATAATACAGAGCAATGTAACCTATCCGTGCCCCTGCCCGGCTGCTGCCGCTGCTGCTTTGTGCTGCAGTATTACAAGCGCCATCTAGTGTCCTCCTCCTAGACTGCAGCATTGTGCTCTTTCTCTGCAGGTGGAGCAGACATAAGCATTCTGTACTGTATGCCACACACCAAGCCAAGCCGTCATACAGCATGACATGGGACTATGACCACAGGTCTTCCATTGACCTCATGTCACCGCCTTCACGGGTATCATAATTAGGGATGAGCGAACCGTTGGACTTTTGGTCCGATGGCATCTTTGCTCAATTACTATGCCTGCGATGCCTGAGATCCCTGGATTTCCAGGGAATGTATCCTGAATTCCCTGGAAGATCCCGGCCGCAGATTCCCGGGAGCGCAACTATGCACCCGGGAGCGCAGGCATCGCACTGGAGTGAGCGGCTTTTGGGCCGAAAGTCTGGAAGTTCCGCTCATCTTTAATCATAATGCAGAACAAGACGGCAATGGAGGCTGGAATGGAGATCTGTCCTCTTCAGCAATAAGTCCCACTATCTTGAATGCAATGATATCTGGAGATTGGTCTGGAGACCAAGTGGCCTTCAGGGAACGTCACTCCTGTCCTGCTACTGGTATATGGAGGGGGGGGGGGCATAATGAACGGTAGCCGGACCCTTCTAGTCCATGTTGGTGAACTAACAGCTCAGCCTTACATTGATTTGGTGGTGGAACCAGTTATGCGGCCAAGTCTTCCAGAAGTCTTTTATCAACGCAACAACGCCAGGCTGAATGCTGCTTGTGCTACTGTGGAATTACCCAAAAAGAAAGAATATTGCTGAACTTACGTAGCCAAAAATATTAATCTTTAATAAATACACATATTAAAAACAATAGATATCCATATGGCACTGGAATAGCACTGTTTACCTATTTACACTAGCACTTTATATGATCTGCCTATGTTATAATGTATTGAGTTGGTCAGGGACACAGCATGTGTTACAATATAGTATAATTCAGCTGTAACGCCTGGAGTAGTGGATCCACTGGACCGTCACTAGCGATAGCACTAACCTCACCAGGGAGCGGAGTCTAAGGGGCCGCTGGTTTTCACCAGAGCCCGCCGCAAGGCGGGATGGACTTGCTGCGGCAGGCGACCCCCAGGTCGCTACCCCTGGCTTGGTTGCTAGTGACGGCAGGAGATAGTGCAGGCAGAGGACTGTAGATGTGCTCGCAGGTGGCGGACAGGACTCAGGAACAATGGGAAGGCAGCGGGCAAGGACTAGGGACAAGGACTGAAGACAGGAACAAGGGACAAGGACTAAGGTCAGGAACAACAGGGAGCTGGGCCAAACGCTATGGGAAGCATGTAGAGGCTCCAACACCTGGAAGGGGGCAGAGCTGGTACTTATAGGGGAGTGATTGACATGTGGACCAATTAGGAGCGCACTGCCCCTTTAAATCAGAGATAGCCGGCGCGCGCCGGCCGGCACAGTGAGACACAGGAGCGGAGGAAGGTGAGGCGTCCCCAGGGGCCGAACTAGCAGCAGCGCCGGGTCCCTGCACAAGGACCCCGGCGGCTGCATGGGGCAGGAGGAGGTTGCGGCGGCATCCCGGAACACTGGACGCCGCCGCGGCCGTGACATCAGCGTTTCCCAACCGGGGTGCCGCGGCACGCCGGGAGAACCCGCCAGGGGTGCCGCGGGATCCCGGTGGGAAATGTGCGCTGTCACTTTAAGCATCCCGAGAAGCTGCGGCCGCGCAGCTTCTCGGGATGCACAGATCACTTTGATGTTCCTCCCGCACTGCGAGCGGGCGGAACATTAAAGTGAGCATAATGTAGGAGCAGGAAGTGTCAGCGTCCTGCTCCGACATTCACTCCCATAGGCCGCCGGCACTTCATACCAGCAGCCTATGGGAGGCCGGGACGTGACCTCTCCGGCAGGCGTGATGATGTGACCTCATCACGTCTGCCGGAAGTCCCGTCCCCGCGGCTCGCAAGATGGAGCCAGAAGAGAAGGAGGAAGAGCTGCTGCCTGCAGCCACAGCGCAGATTAGGTGAGTAGGATGTTTGTTTTTTTAGGGGCAGAGCAGGGGGCATTATTAGTTCATGGGGGGCACCTCTGGGGGCATTATTAGCTCATGGGGGCACCTCTGGGGGCATTATTAGTTCATGGGGGCACCTCTGGGGGCATTATTAGTATATGGGGGCACCTCTGGGGGCATTATTAGTTCATGGGGGCACCTCTGGGGGCATTAGTATATGGGGGCACCTCTGGGGCATTATTAGTGTATGGGGACACCTCTGGGGCATTATTAGTTCATGGGGGCACCTCTGGGGCATTATTAGTGTATGGGGGCACCTCTGGGGGCATTATTAGTTCATGGGGGCACCTCTGGGGCATTATTAGTGTATGGGGGCACCTCTGGGGCATTATTAGTTCATGGGGGCACCTCTGGGGGCATTATTAGTTCATAAGGGCCACCTCTGGGGGCATTATTAGTATATAGGGGCACCTCTGGGGGCATTATTAGTTCATGGGGGCACCTCTGGGGGCATTATTAGTATATGTGGGTACCTCTGGGGGCATTATTAGTATATGGGGCACCTCTGGGGGCATTATTAGTTCATGGGGGCGCCTCTGGGGGCACTATTAGCTCATGGGGGCACCTCTGGGGGCATTATTAGTTCATGGGGACACCTCTGCGGCATTATTAGTTCATGGGGGCACCTCTGGGGGCATTATTAGTTCATAAGGGCCACCTCTGGGGGCATTATTAGTATATAGGGGCACCTCTGGGGGCATTATTAGTTCATGGGGGCACCTCTGGGGGCATTATTAGTTCATGGGGGCACCTCTGGGGGCATTATTAGTTCATGGGGGCACCTCTGGGGGCATTATTAGTATATAGGCGCACCTCTGGGGGCATTATTAGTTCATGGGGGCACCTCTGGGGGCATTATTAGTTCATGGGGGCACCTCTGGGGGCATTATTAGTATATGGGGGCACCTCTGGGGGAATTATTAGCTCATGGGGGCACCTCTGGGGGCATTATTAGTTCATGGGGGCACCTCTGGGGGCATTATTAGTTCATGGGGGTACCTCTGGGGGCATTATTAGTATATGGGGGTACCTCTGGGGGCATTATTAGTTCATGGGGGGTACCTCTGGGGGCATTATTAGTTCATGGAGGGCACCTCTGGGGGCATTATTAGCTCATGGGGGCACCTCTGGGGGCATTATTAGCTCATGGGGGCACAGCAGGGGATCCTACATACAGGGGGCATCCCACATTCCTACTTGCTTTACTGCACATAACACCAAACAGCGCAGTTACTTTGGGAGCCTATAGGAGGGAGAAAGGGAAGGAAGTTGCTAGAAATGTGCGGAGCCTAAATTTTTTGTCTCGCAGCTTCTGAAGAGATGAAACATAGCTGGTAGAAATCATCATGGAGGACTGGGCCGGATGGAGAGGAAAAGGGAAAGTGACGCCTCAGATCAAAGAAGATGTCACCTGTGAGTCACTGTATGACGGTTTTCTTAATTTGTAGAATATTATTTAGTAGAGGTGCCCCGAGGAAATTGTTTTTTTCCAAGGGGTGCCCCGAGGTGGAAAAGGTTGGGAAGCACTGGTATAATAGACACTTCCTCCGGGATAGCCACTGTTCTTTAGTGTTTGGTCTTTTTCTCTCTTTTCAATATTTTTAGTATTTAATAAAGATTAATATTTTTGGCTATGTAAGTTCAGCAATATTCTTTCTTTTTGGATAATTGCTTGTAAAACTGTAGTAGCACTACGACTACATGTATAGAAGTTAGAAAGGCATTTGCCAAGGGACAACTGTTACCGATTAATGCATGTGGACAAAAAGTGTGGATATAACATTGTGCTACTGTGGGCAGCCTGGGTGGCCTAAACCTGCCACCATGTCTGTGGACAATTGGAAGTTGCCAACAAAAGATACTGCTTTGTATGCCCAGATGCATTTCTGCGCATGACTCTCATACTCATCTATATTGAATAAATCAAGATGCTTTGAATACTTTGTTTTCATTTTCCAACCATTTGTCATTACTATGTTCGTCCTGTCACTTCTATATTTCTACCTTCTTCCATTGCTCCAATCCCTAGTTCTCTATTGTTAGACTCTTTTGGTGGGTGGGTCACATGAGTCCTCTGACCGGTCTGCGGGTTCTAACCCCTTTCTATCACAGCCAGCAGGACGTTTTTCTGCAATTTGCTTTACAGCAGCTCTCCTGTGCGATCGGACCAGACACACTAGCCTTCGCCCCTCACACATCAATGAGCCCTGAACCCCCATACACCTGTGCCAGTTCCAGATTGTCCTTCCTTGAGAACATTTAGTCATTGCTAACAACTACATCCTGGGAACAACCCACAAGACCGTCGGCTCTGGAGATGCTCTGACCCCGGTGTCTACACATCACTATTTGACCCTTAGCACAGTCGCACTGATCCTTACACTTGTGAATTCTTCCGCTTTCATTATCAACTACAAGAACTTACCCATCTCTTGCCATTATTGTGTCCCCCCTCCACCAACCCGGACAGGCACCATACTCACCAAATAATCCATTTTATTCCCTTCACTTGTAAGTGGTTTTAATCTTATGGCTGCTTGGTGTATACAAAATATTCCAACAATCCTGCAAAATGTTAACAATCAGGTCATTAAATATTAATGAAGAGCGGATGGCGCGGGGCCCGTACGATGTGCCGCCAATGTCACAGTGAACAGAAACATCCCAATTAGAACACAAACTCTGATCCAGAAAGTTATCACTTGTTGGCCATGAGCAGCATTCCTGATCGTATGAGATCAGCTTCATCTCTTTATGTTCCGCTTTCTGCTACTTTAGTCCATAGGGGGTAATATGAAACCTACTGCCTCCCTGTCAGTAAGGGGTATTATTGTATTTGTTATCAATATGACTATACCAGTACTGTATGTGTAAAGTATAGCGGTACTAATTATGTGTATGATAAAGCAGTATTATATAGGTATTCAGTATAGTAGCACTATTTATGTGTATTTATACTGGTGTTATAAATGTGTACAGTATAGCAGTGTTATTTTTTATGCGTACGGTACCCCAGTGTTATATATTGCTCCATGGTTCATGTGTTCATTGTAGCAGTGTTATTGATGTGTATGGCATATCAGTACTATTTATTATTTACTGTATATGTATAGTATACCATTCTTATATTAATTTACGGTATAGTGGTAGAAATTATGTGTATGATATAGCAGTGTTTAGTATAGTAACACTATTTGGCTATGTTCACACAACGTATGTTTTGTGTAAATCACGGCCGTTGTTGCAAATTGCAACAACGACCGTGAATTACACAAAACATCCATTGTATTTTGAATGAATGGAATCATGTCAGTTCACACAAAGGAGTGTGCCGCTCCGGCTGCACGCTCCATTGTGTGCAGTGGGGAATTTCGGATGCGGGCGCATCCGAATTAATCAGAAATAAAGATCATCTGGTATTGCATGATCTTCAGTAACACCTGCCTTTCTGTGAACCGGCCGGGTCACAGAATATCCAGTGTTATACTTAGTGTGAACATGGCCTTTATGTATATTGTATACTGGTGTTATAAATGTGTATGTTATAACGGTAATATATTTTATGTGTATACCAGTATAATATATAAAAATGATCGAAAGCTACGATTCAGGTATACAGTAGAGCAGTTTTATGTATTATTTGTGTATGGTATGCCATTGTTATATAGGTGTGTGGTATAGTGGTATTTATTATGTGTATGGTATGCCATTGTTATATAGGTGTGTGGCATAGTGGTATTTATTTTGTGTATGATAAAGCATGCATATATATATATATATATATATATATATATATACTGTATATATATCCAGCATAGTACAACTATTTATGTGTATTGTACGCTGGTGTTATACGTATGGTATAGCAATATAATTTATATGTATGGGATACTGGTGTTGTATGTGTACAGCAGGGTAGCAATAATAGTTAGTTATGCGCATGGTATGCCATTGTTATTTAGGTGTGTGCAGGGGCGTAGCTAATGTCTCCTGGGCCCTGGTGCGAGAGGCCAACTTTGGCCCCCCCCCCTCCTTTCACGACCCAGTGATGCTATTGTTGTGTGTGTGTGTGTGTGTATATTATATATATATATATATATATATATATATATATATATATATATATATATATACATAGTGGTGCCTTGGATTATGAGCATAATTCGTTCCAGGACCGTGCTTGTAATCCAAATCCACTCTTAAACCAAAGCAAATTTTCCTATAAGAAATCATGTAAATGCAGACAATTGGTTCCACACCCCAAATATATTTATTATTCTGTACTGTACAGTAATGGAGAGGATGGGAAACACAAGGGCTGACAGAGACTGCAGGGAGCATGAAGGAATGAGCAGGGCAGATGTGGGCACATACATGCAGCACTCTCTGTCCGGGGAGAGAAGGGTTACAGCTATGGAGAGATTACCTCCACAGTCCTGTCCCCTGATGTAAGCCCCAGCCTGAAGGGGATCTGCTATGATTTGGAAGGTGTTTAGAGTACAGTGCTG
This sequence comes from Dendropsophus ebraccatus, assembly GCF_027789765.1. NCBI lineage: Eukaryota > Metazoa > Chordata > Amphibia > Anura > Hylidae > Dendropsophus > Dendropsophus ebraccatus. Next base: position 68,059,206 of record NC_091466.1, on the reverse strand, counting down.
TAGACCCCGCTATGCAGGCCATGCCCCTTCTCCACTCGCGCTCCCACCCAATACAGGAAGTTCTTAAACCAAAGCAATGCTCTTAAACCAAGTCACAATTTTGAAAAACTGTGAGCTCTTAAACCAAAACGCTCTTAAACGAAGTTACTCTTAAACCAAGGTACCACTGTATGTATATATATATATATATATATATATATATATATATATATATATACATATACACACACACACACACACACACCAAGACAGATATTACCTATTACCGCCATACTGTTACCGACCAAATCCTGTATACTGAGACCAATATTACCAGTAATACCAGTATATAGGGAGGAAACATTACTGCCACACCACAACCACTACCATCACCACCATATTGTTACTGACCAAATCCAGTATACTAAATCACCTCATCCAGTCATATAGAGGTGGCCCCAGCTCTACACAGGCTCTATACACCATATACTTTACTGTGCAGTTATATCAGGTGACTCACAGGGGAAGTCTTTTCTGATCGGAGTTCTTTCCTTTTCATCTTCTTCTCCATCCGTCCTAGGCCGTTATGAGAACTTCTCCGAGCCACGAATCCACAGAATCTGCCAGACAGACATATTAGGCTCCACACTCTGACACCATCTCCATCTCTCTACACACTGCACATCTGTACTGTCCCCTTTACACCCTCATTTAGTGGGTAGCCCTGACTCTATGTGACCTCCTAATAATATATGCCCCCCTCTGTGTATTCCCTCTCCCCCTATGTTGCCCCCCCCAAATAGATGGCCCCCTCTACCCCCTCCCTTATGGATGGTCCCCTCTCCCCCCACCCTCCCTTATAGATGGCCCCCTCTCCCCTCACCCTCCCTTATGGATGGTCCCCTCTCCCCCCACCCTCCCTTATAGATGGCCCCCTCTCCCCCCACCCTCCCTTATAGATGGTCCCCTTCCCCCCCCCCCTCCCTTATAGATGGTCCCCTCCCCCCCCCTCCCTTATAGATGGTCCCCTTCCCCCCCCCTCCCTTATAGATGGTCCCCTTCCCCCCCCTCCCTTATAGATGGTCCCCTTCCCCCCCTCCCTTATAGATGGTCCCCTTTCCCCCCCTCCCTTATAGATGGTCCCCTTTCCCCCCTCCCTTATAGATGGTCCCCTTTCCCCCCCTCCCTTATAGATGGTCCCCTTTCCCCCCCTCCCTTATAGATGGTCCCCTTTCCCCCCCTTTATAGATGGTCCCCTTCCTCCCTCCCTTATAGATGGTCCCCTCCCCCCCCCATAGATGGCCCCTCTTTCCCCCCACCCTCATAGATGGCCCCTCTTTCCCCCCACCCTCATAGATGGCTCCTCTTTCCCCCCACCCTCATAGATGGCCCCCTCCTTCCCCCCACCCTCATAGATGGCCCCCCTCTTTCCCCCCACCCTCATAGATGGCCCCCTCTCTCCCCCCACCCTCATAGATGCCCCCCTCCTTCCCCCCCACCCTCATAGATGCCCCCCTCCTTCCCCCCCACCCTCATAGATGCCCCCCTCCTTTCCCCGCACCCTCATAGATTTCCCCCTCCTTCCCCCCACCCTCATAGATGCCCCCCTCCTTTCCCCCCACCCGTACAGGCTGATAAAAAAACAAAACTTAACTCACCTGACATCGCGCTCCCACGTTGATCCTCACTCCTTCGATCTGTCCCCGGCTGCTGCGCGGCTGCCGGGGGTGTTGCGTCTTATCCCCGGCAGCGCGCGCATCCCAGAACTCCCTGCGCGCCGGAAACCGGAAGTCAGGGCCCAAGGCGCGCAGGGAGTTCTGGGATGCGCGCGCTGCCGGAGGTAAGACGCGACACCCCCGGCAGCCGCGCAGCAGCCGTGGGACAGACGGAGCCAGACTCTTGTGACCGCAAGCAAAACAATGCTTGCTGTCACAACAGTGATTGATCGGGGGGCCCCGCGGGCCCCCCTTGTGGCGGGCCCGGTCGCGGCGGCGACCCCCGCGACCACGGTGGCTAAGCCACTGGGTGTGTGGTATAGTGGTATTTATCATGTGTATGATAAAGCAGTATTATATATATGTGGTCAGTTTAGTCTATGTATATGCATGGGATACTGGTGTTGTAGTATAGAGCTACTATTTGTGTATACAGTATACTGGTGCCAAGCCTATCTATAGCAATGATATTAGTGCTATAAACAAGTTGGGGGCCCGGTTGCAGATTTTACATGGGGGTCCAGGAGTTTCAGGTTTCGTCTCTCTCTATCCAGAGGAGTAGAAAGTGTTAATCGCAGTCCTTTACAAACCAAAATAAGATAAATAAGGTTGTTTTTGTTGTTGCATAACGCTATTTTCATTATCAACTTCTTCCAAGTTCTCTTGGCGACCACTGTAACTGTTCCTGTACACAAAAACAAGAAAGTATCCTTTCCTATTATTTCGTGTATTTGACAGAATTTCCTGTGCCAAACAGCGAGCGAGCCCTTTATTCCCTAATTTTTTATTTTATTTTTTGTACTATTTACTAGTATTGCAAATCTCTCAATGCTTATGTCTATTTGTAGAGGTTGCGGGGGGCATGTGGTTACCTTATGATCCAACGGTGGGGTGGGCGGGGGAGGGTAGATCATTAACTCCAATGTCACGGCCGTCTCTATTTTTGTGACTAGCTAAAATTTAATTGCAGAGCAAAGTTGAAAACATGTTTGCAGCGAGCTCTTCCATGGCTGGGTTCACATCTCATTGAACACTCATTCTGTTCTTATTGTGTAATTCGGTACCCAAAGCCAGACTACATGTTAATAGTTGGCATGTCAGGCTGTGCCACCCAGCCAACGTGCCATCTATCCTGACAATTAACCTTTGACTAGACTTTTCTTTTTTGTTGTTGGTAGATACAACCTGTAATTGCTGTGTATTGAAAATCGGCCATCACAAAAGTCAATGTGTCACAAGATCTCTTGGCTGAAGATGGATTGTTTGACGTAGAGCGTGTGAACATAGCAGAGCTGACTGTGCCAAGGACATCGGGCAAACCACTTTATCAACCTGTGCCGGAAACTATGGCAGGAGCTCTTACCTTATTCCTTACGTAATAAAAGGATTGTCATAAACAATGCGGCTGCATGGAAAATTCCTATAGTCCTACATTTTCATTAGGGCGTTTCCTATTAACATAGGGGGGTCTTACACTTAAAGGGGTCATCCTAAGATTACAACTTATTTTCTATTTCTATTCAGGATAAGAAAAAACATCTTTCTTCCAAAAACAGCGCCACTCTTGTCTGTATGAAGCATTGCAGCTTTGAAGTGATTGGAGCTAAGTTGTAGTACTACATCCAACCCTAGGACAAGTGTGGTGCAATTGTTTAATGCTGGATAACCCCTTTAAGCAAGGCCATACATATAAACCCTAATCCCCTTAGGCAAGCCATAGTTTTTGGAATAATATGAGCTGAACCCAGTAATTTCAGCTGACTACCCAATGTGTGTTGTGGCGCGTCCTGACTGTCCACCTACTCGGGGGAGAGAAGGATTGAGCATGTTGGATTTCTGCATAACAGGTTCATATGTTCTTGATCTGTCTGGTAGTGCCCTACTTACTATTGACGTCTACAATAGTCTGCAACTCAAATGTAACAAATGCATTAGTAACGTATCACATAATAATACAGACCATGTTAAAAAACACTTAAAGTATCCCTGTTTTTAAAAACTTTTGACATGACATAGAGACATGTCAAAAGTTTTGATCGGTCAGGGTCTAAATGTGTTTAGACTGGTACCATTTGGGAGAATAAGCGGGAGAGGGCGCACAGCAGCACAGTCCACTTCTGCTCTGTGTTAGAAAAAAGGAGTTGGGCTTATGATATAAGTCTATGGAGCCTGACTCACACAAAGCAGGGAGTGGATGCGCTGCAGTGCGCCCTCTCCTTGCTCATTCTCCTGATCGGAACAGGTTTGAACACAGACCAATATAAAACTTTTGACATATCTCTATCTATCTATCTATCTATCTATCTATCTATCTATAATCTATCTATCTATCTATCTATCTATCTATCTATCTATCTATATCTGCACCAAAGCAAATCAATGTACTATTTATGGGACATTTTAGGGAGAATGAAGTATGTTAACAGCATATTGCTTTGCTAAACTATGCCACAGACAGGGGAGCAGACAGGAAATGATACAGCAGGTGCCACAACAGCTCTGTGGCAGGAACTGGCAGAAGTACTGTGGGAGGGGAGTAGGCAGGGTGGGAGGGCTGAGAAAGAGGAGTGCATTCTGGGAATTATAGTGCTTAGCAAACGCTCAACCAGGAAGCAATCAATTCTGACTTGGTAGGGAGGACTACACATTTATAAAAACTAATTTCTGGTGGTTTTTGATATCTCAGCTCTGTGTTTGTGCTCATTGTATTGTGTTATATTGCCATGCTGATGCTTATCTGGATCTTAATGGGGTGGGGATTGTGTTCCTGCATAGCTTTATACTTTTTATTATTGTTTTTATTAGTATCATTATTATTAGTATGTGATACCTTATGCCAGAGACATCACCACTCTTGTCTCCAGTTTGGGTGTAGGTTTTGAAGTGAATGGAGCTTAATTGCAAACCTACATGTGAAATGGAGAAAACAGTGGTGCTGTCTTTGGAAAAAAAAGTGGCCATGTTTTTGTAGCACTGGATAACCCCTTTAACTGTTTTTACTATCTAGTTGCTCACCGGTCTTTACCACGCATATTCAATGCTTTAATGAGTGTAATAAGTCTTGAACAGCTGTGAATGATTCTTAGCGCTAACATCTTATACATTGGTCATCGGCATGAAAACGTTTGCATAAAATGGGTAATATATTCTAGCGTTGAGGTTCAGAGCATTCATTGTTGGTATACAGACCACACCCAGCGGCTCGTAACCACACTCACTTCATATAAATGTTTCCCGCTGGCATGGACGCAAGTGTCACTATGAGTGGAACTGGACCGCCAAACAGTTCCCGGCTCCCCGGTTTAATGTGTTCTTTTGGCTTTAACAGGATGTCCACTCTAATTTACTGTTATGTCATTGAAGTTTGTTTTTGTTATTCCAAAAAGTACAAATCGTTCAGTTGTCTTATGTAACAGGGTTCAAAGAACACCCACTGTATTAGCGGCGGTGATCCGTGGCGCCAACAGGAGATGATACATGCAGGATAATGGACAATGGTATATTCACTCATTTACCGGACATACCTAAACAGTGGTATCACCATGAGCCTCAAAACATTAGGAAACAAAGTCATATTATTGTATATAGGAGCAGTATTATTGTAGTTATATTCTTGTATATAGGAAGTAGTATTATAGTAGTTATATTCTTGTATATAGGAGCAGTATTATAGTAGTTATATTCCTGTATATAGGAGCAGTATTATAGTAGTTATATTCTTGTATATAGGGGCTGTATTATAGTAGTTATATTCTTGTATATAGGGGCAGTATTATAGTAGTTATATTCCTGTATATAGGAGCAGTATTATAGTAGTTATATTCTTGTATATAGGAGCAGTATTATAGTAGTTATATTCTTGTATATAGGGAGCAGTATTATAGTAGTTATATTCTTGTATATAGGGAGCAGTATTATAGTAGTTATATTCTTGTATATATGAGCAGTATTATAGTAGTTATAATGGAGTGAGAAATAAAGAAGCGGGCAGTGCCCGCTTCTTTATTTCTCACTCCATTTACACTATGTTCCTGTCTAAGCGGAGCACCCCGGTGCCGTCCGAGTAGCGCTAGCTGCCTGTCAGGGGTCCAAGTCCCCAGGTGTTGGAGATTGCTTGGGTGGTGCCGTCCACCTCTCTCCAAATAGTATTATAGTAGTTATATTCCTGTATACAAGGAGCAGTATTATAGTAGTTATATTCTTGTATGTAGAGGCAGTATTATAGTAGTTATATTCTTGTATATAGGGGCAGTATTATAGTAGTTATATTCCTGTATATAGGAGCTGTATTATAGTAGTTATATTCTTGTACACAGAGAACAGTAGACTTGTTGGAGAGGACTAACATGCTCTTTGGATTTATAAATCATGTATTCTTCATCGCTCTGCGTTTTGCTTGCAGGCAGTGTTCTTTAGATGTTGCTCACCTTGACTTTTCTCTCTTCTGGTTTATTTCTGAAGAACACATTACACTTGCAGCCTCCAGAGAAGCAGAAATGTGTGTGTTCAGCCATTCCTGAGACCGGAGATAGTACATTTCACCTCTTGCAAAATAAGAACTTTGACTTTCATCTTTTGTGAAGCAAGAACTTGGCCTTCAAGCCTCTTCTATAACATCTTTGATTTTGCCTGTAACAGTATTTTTATTTTTTTTTACTCATTTTGGTATAAAAATTAGGTGTATTTTATGTTTTCTGGGACACGTTCTTCTCCTTATTTTTCAGTGTCTTCTGTCAGCTGTTTGTATTGGACATGTAACTTACAGCTCCTGGGCCCCAGGGTGCCCACTTACCATGTGCAGTATTGTGTCTTCTTATTGCTATATATCTATCTATTCTCATGCCTGTCTATCTCATATCTATCTACCTCTCCTCCCTCCTTAACGTATGAGTACTCTGATAGAACTGTCCAGCCTCCACTATGATATATTAACATATTAATATGCTTAGTTTTTGATACCATTAGTACAATCGGAAAATATATCAATGTTTTGAGATAAACTTTGCATACACTGGGACAAATTTAGTAACATGGACTTGACACTCTAAGAATGCTACAATTTGTTACAGTGGCTAAGACACCTCTATAGACGTATTAATTCAAGGGTCTTATAAACTAGTTGCCTATATGCGGCTCCCGTGGCCTAATATCTCTAATATCCTGGTATAATATCTCAGAGCACTGGAGATAATGGGGGAGATTTATGAAAGGGTGTAAATATACAGCTGGTGTAAACTGCCCACAGTAACCAATCACAGCTCCTCTTATATTTTACCAGAGCTGAAAGCTGAGCTGTGATTGGTTGCTGTGGGCAGTTTACACCAGGTGTATATTTACACCCTTTCATAAATCTCCCCCTATATGTCAGAGCCTTGGACCTAACATCTCAGAGCATTGAAGCATGAGACCTAATATCTTAGAGCATGGGCCTTAAAGCGACTCTGTACCCACAATCTGACCCCCCCCCCCCCCCAAACCACTAGTACCTTCGGATAGCTGCTTTTAATACAAGATCTGTCCTGGGGTCCGTTCGGCAGGGGATGCAGTTATTGTCATAAAAACAACTTTTAAACTTTCAGCCCTGTTCCCAACAGCCGTAACCCAGACTATCTGTGCTGTGCTCAAGGCTCAGAGTGGGCTGAAACGCATCTACCATTTTTCTACGTTTTTTGTATGTAACGATTTTATGGAATTAACACAATAAATACCGGATTTTATTGGACTGCTGCAATACATTTCCTTTTATCCATGTTGCAACGCCTGATCACCCACACTCCTATTCCGGGAAAGAGAATAGCCAGCAAGTAAAGCATAATGGAGTAGCAGCAGAAAAACTTTTGCTTTCAGATTATCTGTGCCCTAACCTTGCACCACCCCTCCATCCCTCCTCCCCACCCTCTTCATCATTAGGAATGCCACTGGCAGAAATTTTCCTATTCCTCTGCAGTAAACAGCCCATGTGCAGTGTTCACACAGCTGAGGAATAGGAGACAATCTGCCTGGAGCATTCCTAATGATGAGGAGGGCAGGGAGGAGGGACAGAGAGGTTGTGCCAGCCTAATGCATACACAATCTTGGGCACAGCTGTTTGGCACAGGGCTGCCAGTATAAAAGTTGTTTTTTAGGACAATAAATTCGGGTAAGACTCTCTCCAATATCTCAGAGCACTGGATATAATATCTCAGAGCCTTGCATATAATATTTAACAGCTGTAGATATATCTCAAAGCATTGGATATAATATCTCAGAGCACAGGATAGAATATCTCATAGCTGTAGATAATGTCAGAGCACTGGATACAATATCTCTCAGCTATAGATAATATCTCAGTGAATTGGATATAAAATCTCATAGCTGTAGATAATATCTCAGTGAATTGGATATAAAATCTCATAGCTGTAGATAATATCTCAGTGAATTGGATATAAAATCTCATAGCTGTAGATAATATCTCAGTGAATTGGATATAATATCTCATAGCTGTAGATAATATCTCAGTGAATTGGATATAAAATCTCAGAGCCTCTGATATAAAATGTCAGAGCACTGGACCAAATATCTCAGAGGATTGTAGATAATATCTCAGAGTACTGGATATAATATCTGAGTGCATTGGATATAATATCTCAGAGTACTGGATATCATATCTCAGTTTTGGACCTAATATGTCAGAGCCATGGGTATAGTATCTCAGAGCACTGGATATAATATCTCAAAGCATTGAATATAATATCCCAGAGCCTTGCATATAATATCTCAGTTTTGGACCTAATATGTCAGAGCCATGGGTATAGTATCTCAGAGCACTGGATATAATATCTCAGAGCCCTGAGAGTTGCCTTTTCCTACCATATAATACATATGTAACACTTGCTGCATGGCCTTGTTGCTCCCTTCCCCATAGTGTATTTTCTTAGCTGCTGTCTTATGTATATATCCTTTCACACCAACGCCTGTCCAGGGAAGATCTCTTTTAACAAGTCTAATGCCAATGAGACAGATATTTCATATGGAGAGCGATTTTATTTTGGACAGGGGAGAAGCTCATGGAGCGCTCAGGAATCTGTTTGATGTATGTTACAGCTATAACACGATCCATATGCCCCGTTCCCAGGATATCGTTTTATGTCAACAATTCCCATTTGTACGCTTGTTCTTTTATATGTAGACATTTCTGGACGCTGTTTGAGATTTGGCGAGCGGGGATATGTTATTTATTAACCTTCTGATACGCGGCAATGATGCATTTACATTAACTGGATGATTCTATACATTAACATAGGGCGCCAACATCAGCGCCGCGAGCCAAGTGCGGCTCCTTGAGGTAACATGGAGAGACCCCGACATTGGCTGACACTGCAGATTTACTAGTAGTCAGGAAGGAAGTCGAGATCACTTAGCTGTAATAAAGAGGCCTGATCTTACACACTATAAGGCCTCAGTATGTGGAGCTGAAGGGAGAACCGAACCTATTGTGCTACTGATGATGTCATTGGGTGCATCGTGGTAGGAAATAAGGACATGGTCCCTTTGAATAGAAAGAATATTCATAGATGACTTCTATTTGATGATTCATTGTAGTCCAAGTGTAGGTATAGGCGAACTTGCCGAACATTTGGGTCTGTCCAAAAAGGAACGCTCCATATTTGACTCCTGTTGGCTGAAGAACTTGGATGCTGCCCTACAGCCATAGGCTATACGCAGTGGTCGGGTGCCTTGGCTCTCCAGCTGTTGCAAAACTACAACTCCCATCATGCCTGGACAGCCAAAGCTAAAGCTTTGGCTGTCCAGGCATGATGGGAGTTGTAGTTTTGCAACAGCTGAAGAGCCAAGGCTCCCTACCCCTGGGCCATAGGCTGTATACTGATGTGTGAATGTGGCCTAAGGCTGACTGCTGCTCCCTGACACAGTGCAGCCCCTGTCCCCGGCCTGCTCCTTCCAGGGGGTCCTCTCTGTATGAGGAGGATGCACTGAGGCCCCAGGGTGAGGGAAAAACAGGGGGAGGAGTCAGGAGAGACAAGTTGGGTACCAAAATCTTCAGGACCTTTTATGAGGTGATCTCCATGTGATCAGTCACCTGTGTGGGAGGAGCCAATGACAGACCTGTACTCAGGAGTCTCCTCAGCAGGTAATAGAGAATATATGTGGTCTGTGCTATACTGTAACTAACACACTGCTGTATACAACCCCTATATACCCCCCTGTACACTGTATGCTTCACATACACCCCTATATACCACACACATCCTCCTGTACACTGTATGTTATACATACACCCCTATATACCACACACATCCTCCTGTACACTGTATGTTATAAATACACCCCTATATACCACACACATCCTCCTGTACACTGTATGTTATACATACACCCCTATATACCACACACATCCTCCTGTACACTGTATGTTATAAATACACCCCTATATACCACACACATCCTCCTGTACACTGCATGTTATACATACACCCCTATATACCACACACATCCTCATGTACATTGTATGTTATACATACACCCCTATATACCACACACATCCTCCTGTACACTGTACGCTTCACATACACCCCTATATACCACACACATCCTCCTGTACACTGTACGCTTCACATACACCCCTATATACCACACACATCCTCCTGTACACTGTATGTTATACATACACCCCTGTATACCACACACATCCTCCTGTACACTGTATGTTATACATACACCCCTATATACCACACACATCCTCCTGTACACTGTATGTTATACATACACCCCTATATACCACACACATCCTCCTGTACACTGTATGTTATAAATACACCCCTATATACCACACACATCCTCCTGTACACTGTATGTTACTCATACACCCTTATATGCCACACACATCCTCCTGTACACTGTATGTTATACATACACCCCTATATACCACACACATCCTCCTGTACACTGTATGTTACTCATACACCCTTATATGCCACACACATCCTCCTGTACACTGTATGTTATAAATACACCCCTATATACCACACACATCCTCCTGTACACTGTATGTTATACATACACCCCTATATACCACACACATCCTCCTGTACACTGTATGTTATAAATACACCCCTATATACCACACACATCCTCCTGTACACTGCATGTTATACATACACCCCTATATACCACACACATCCTCATGTACATTGTATGTTATACATACACCCCTATATACCACACACATCCTCCTGTACACTGTACGCTTCACATACACCCCTATATACCACACACATCCTCCTGTACACTGTACGCTTCACATACACCCCTATATACCACACACATCCTCCTGTACACTGTATGTTATACATACACCCCTGTATACCACACACATCCTCCTGTACACTGTATGTTATACATACACCCCTATATACCACACACATCCTCCTGTACACTGTATGTTATACATACACCCCTATATACCACACACATCCTCCTGTACACTGTATGTTATAAATACACCCCTATATACCACACACATCCTCCTGTACACTGTATGTTATACATACACCCCTATATACCACACACATCCTCCTGTACACTGTATGTTATAAATACACCCCTATATACCACACACATCCTCCTGTACACTGCATGTTATACATACACCCCTATATACCACACACATCCTCATGTACATTGTATGTTATACATACACCCCTATATACCACACACATCCTCCTGTACACTGTACGCTTCACATACACCCCTATATACCACACACATCCTCCTGTACACTGTACGCTTCACATACACCCCTATATACCACACACATCCTCCTGTACACTGTATGTTATACATACACCCCTATATACCACACACATCCTCCTGTACACTGTATGTTATACATACACCCCTATATACCACACACATCCTCCTGTACACTGTATGTTATACATACACCCCTATATACCACACACATCCTCCTGTACACTGTATGTTATAAATACACCCCTATATACCACACACATCCTCCTGTACACTGTATGTTACTCATACACCCTTATATGCCACACACATCCTCCTGTACACTGTATGTTATACATACACCCCTATATACCACACACATCCTCCTGTACACTGTATGTTACACATACACCCCTATATACCACACACATCCTCCTGTACACTGTATGTTACTCATACACCCCTATATGCCACACACATCCTCCTGTACACTGTATGTTATACATACACCCCTATATACCACACACATCCTCCTGTACACTGTATGTTACTCATACACCCTTATATGCCACACACATCCTCCTGTACACTGTATGTTATAAATACACCCCTATATACCACACACATCCTCCTGTACACTGTATGTTATACATACACCCCTATATACCACACACATCCTCCTGTACACTGTATGTTATAAATACACCCCTATATACCACACACATCCTCCTGTACACTGTATGTTATACATACACCCCCATATACCACACACATCCTCCTGTACACTGTATGTTATACATACACCCCTATATACCACACACATCCTCCTGTACACTGTACGCTTCACATACACCCCTATATACCACACACATCCTCCTGTACACTGCATGTTATACATACACCCCTATATACCACACACATCCTCCTGTACACTGTATGTTATACATACACCCCTATATACCACACACATCCTCCTGTACACTGTATGTTATACATACACCCCTATATACCACACACATCCTCCTGTACACTGTACGCTTCACATACACCCCTATATACCACACACATCCTCCTGTACACTGTATGTTACTCATACACCCCTATATGCCACACACATCCTCCTGTACACGGTATGTTACACATTCTACCCTATATTACCACACACACACACACACACACACACCCCTCTACACTGTATGTTATATATACACACCTATCCCCCCCCACACCCCTGTACACTGTATGTTATACATACATACCTATATACCACCCCCACACACACCCCTGTACACTGTATGCTTCACATACACCCCTATACTACACACACATCCTCCTGTACACTGTATGTTATTCATACTACCCTATATTACCACACACTCACACACGCCTGCACACACACCCCTGTACACTGGATTTTATACATACACACCTATATAACACCCCCCGTACACCGTATGCTTCACATACACCCCTAAATACCCCCCGTACACTGTATGTTATACATACTTCCCTATATACCACACACACCCCTGTACACTGTATGTTATACATACACCCCTATATACCACACTCACACACCTGTACACTGTATGCTTTACATACACCCTTATACGACACATATCCTCCTGTACACTGTTTGTTACACATACACCCCTATATACCACACAAACACCCACTGTCCACTGAATTCTACACACACCCCTGTATACCACACATACACCCACTGTACAACATATACTACGCATTCCATTGTATACCACACATACACTTCCCTTTACGCTACACACACCCCTGTATAGTATAACTGACACACACATGCTTGTATGAAACAAACCCTTCTGTACATTTTATTCTACATATACCCACTGTATACTACATGTATACCACCATACAAACCGTATGTACATGCACACCCCTGTACACTGTAACTAACACATATGCATTCCTATATGCTACACATGTCCCCATCTTATTTATACACCAGCCCCCTGTATCTACCATCTATCCACATCGGTCTGTATTTACTATCTATCCACTAAATATCCATCAGTTCCCTATTTTAACACTGGGCACTATACAGTAATCTAACATAGGAGAAGTATGTGACACAACTCTGGATCAGTGTAAGGCTGGGCTCACACTACGCTTTTGCAATCCGTGTTTTGCAAAAAACGAATGAAAAATGGATGGAAAAAACGGATGCAACTGTGTGAATCCGTTTTTCCATCGACTTTCAATATAAAAAAAACGGATCAAAAGTGATCCGTTTTTTTTGACTGACACAAAACCACGTTTTTGTGTCCGTCAAAAAAACTGATCCGTTTTGTTTGTTTTTTTATAATGGAAGTCACTGGAAAAATGGATGCACACGTTTTTTCCATCCGTTTTTCATCAGTTTTTTGCAAAAAACGGATTGCAAAAATGTAGTGTGAACCCAGCCTAAGATGTACAGTGACACAACTTTTTTTGTAGATTACAATCCATATATAACCATAAAGTAATGGTCAAGTAATTCACGTAAGACGTTCACTTTTTTGGAGCCAGTGTTTCTCTCTACCTCCCAGAGGACCACTGTAGTATAATTGTTAATTTGCTTGTGGAGATAAGGTGACCCGAGTCCTTCTTATCTGCAGAAATTTATGTATCTATCATGTTTCCTCCAAATTTACTGCATGTGCGGCGTGCCAAATATTTATAATGTATAAGAAACACATTATGGAGATTAATCAAAATCAGCACCATTTCCCCTTGTAAATGAAACGCAATGATTGCATCAAGATGTTGTCTCTCGGTTCATTGAGAGAGCCTCGCGCAAATCCGAAAAAAAAGCGGGGCTTGGCGTCCGCCGCTGTTCATTTAATTTCCCTCTGTATTGTACGTAATGATTAACACAGTATTGAAATCTCTACTGTTTGGAAATCTGCGCAGAGACGTCCATTTGTTTCATTTCTATTCCAGCCTTATCTCACTACTTAAATATTTATCTAAATGTTAAAACTCGCCTTGCCAAATTCCTGCACGGTTAAATAGCCGGATAATTTCCCGTCCAATTCTCAGTGGGCACTGTAATAGAGCGTAATCACAAAACATTTTCTTTTCTTTTTTTTTTTTTATAAATGTACAGTTTTTCCTGTGAGAACATCCATGAATTAATTGATTTGGTAATTTTTGTGTCTGATTTTTTTTCCCCCCACTAGTAGAGTAAAGGTTTATTTCTTGTCTACTCAGCTGGTAAAGCCAACCTTGCTTCTTGACATATGCTTTGGCCAATTTGCTGATTTCGGCAAGACCGGCTGACCATCTAATGCGTAGGAGTCAAGCCTGTGGTCCACCTGCTCAAGCTTAAAGGGAACCAATCTTCAAGATTTAGGGGGACATTTAGGAAGACCAGCATACTTGTACGTCGTTCTTAAATTTGGCTCCACCCGCCTTTCCCATCCAGATTTACTAAGATGTAGATTTCTATTGTGATAAATCAGGCGTGGGAGGGGGCCACGCCTCCTCCCCGCATTGCTGCGCCCCCCACCCCCACCCATCAGACGAGCAGGGGATACGGCAGGTGTATGCCAAGGAAAAATGGAAAATCTGGCGTATGCCACTGGCGCAGCTTTTGTAAATGTCCCCCTTAGGGTCCCATTCCATGAGGTGATTTTTGGATCTCAAACGACTGCTATGGCGAATGACCTGAAATCGTTCACCCAAATACATGGTAAGATGATCGTTACTTATGATCGTTACTGTGAATGACCAAACAACGTCTTATTACACTAAACGATGCACAAACGATCAACCATAAAAATAGATAAAAATTCTATCAAACAACCAACAATTTCTCTTTAGTCGATTTTTCGAACAATAATCGTACCGTGGAATAGGGCCCTTAGTGTTGTGAGGTAAAATGATGTTATAAAGCTTTCTGCAGCATTCCCTACTATATAGTTGATCGTTTGTCATTGTCTTTGTCCACCCTGAAAACTTTGTTTTATTTCTCCCTGCACTGTATGCAAATCAGTGCTAAGTAGTCATGTGGGTGGTGTCTCTCTCTCAACTAGTCATGGCTCCTGGGCTGTAGTCACTCCCCTTCCTGCTTTAATCCCGCCTCTCTAGGCATGATTTCTATGACGGGAGCCTGCTACATCATTCAGAGGATGCCCAGAGAGGCAGGATTACAGAGCAGAGAGGAGTGTCTACAGACTGGGGGCTGTGACTAGTAGAGGAAGAGACGCCACCCATAGGACTATTTAGTGCTGATTTGCATAAAGGGAGGAATAAAACAAGGTTATCAAGGAGACAAAGGCAGCGGAAAACGATCAGCTTCTATGGTAGGAAACGTTGCAGAATGCTTTATAACATTATTTTACCTCAAAACACAACATCTTGGTGACTGGTTCCCCTTAAAGCTTTGGCTGTCTAGTCATGGTGGGAATTATAGTTTTTGCAACAGCTGTAGGGCCACAAGTTTGATACCTGTCATCTCCTCTCCTGATTCCAGATGTGGGTGGGAGAGAAGGGTCAGACATGTTGGCTTTCAACAGCCTAAAGCCTTGTTATGTGTATGGCAAGCTTTAAAAGTTGGTTTCATTCATAAAAACTTTTGACATGATGTCCAGGCATACCACAGTTTAAATCACACCAGGTCTTAGTTCCCAACTGTAGGTTAAATCCAGGTGAAGCACACATTCCTAAAGGAGCACATATACTGCTATTTCCCTCAATTTAGTAAATCAGACAGGGTTCAATTTCTCTAAAAAAAAAGTGACGTCACAACTTGGGTGTATGTACCTGCAAGGTCCATCCTAATCTGCACAGTTCCATTATAATATTTGCATTATTATAGACATTTTTTATTGAGTAATTGCAATTTTTTTCTAACTTTTAAAAAATAAAGTTTATTCAAAGTAAAAAAAAAAAAATAAGATTTAAAAAAAAATCTAGTTTTCTTGCTGGTCAGACAGGAATTTATTTTAAGGAAGAAAAAGTATGTGTATGGAGCTATAGGGTTACAGAGATAACAGTCGCACCTCAGACCCTGGTGTCTAAGAGGTCTCTCAGGGCCTACCATATCCTTGCAAGTTGTAGTTTTGCCACAGGTTGAGTAACACTGTTGTAGAGGGTTTGCTTTGTCTCGGTTAACACCTTCTGAAAGTTTTAATAGTTTTCTCCAAAACTAAACTCCTCCAACTTCTTAATTGTCAAGTTCCATGTCCAAAAAGAGTAACATAAAACACCATAAGCCTTGTTACCAATAGGAAAGTATGTAACAACATCCAGTCATCCAGCAGTAGACAACCTTTGGACTCACGTGTGGTCTTCTGGGTCGACAAACATGTATCACGTGCTGATATACCCTTGTGTATTGCATGGAGAGGTCATATGGAATTTCAAGGCAAAAGACTGGCCTGAAGTCACCTGTTATTTCTCTGAACCCTGTAACGGTATACGTTCTTTTCTTTTTTTGGAAAAAGTTGGGAAAGTCACATGAAAGGATTTCTGAATGCACTGTTCATACAGAGTAAATTATCAACTCACAATGATGGATTTAAAGGGTGCGACAAGATAATAAATATTTTGGGCTACTTTGTAATCTTGTCTGTTTTTCATGTGTCTATTAAAATCATTAGGTATCACCGTATCACCCATTAGCAGAACATACCACAACTCTTTCATCCTAATTAAATCATTTGGAAACAATGAGTATTCGTAACTGGATAGGTGGCAACCAGTTTTCTACCATCATCCAACTATTCCTTAGCTGAAAAATATACTTTTAAGTGTAATAAGAATTTTTTTGACATGTAAGGCTGAATTCACACTGCATTTTTGCAGTCTATTTAATGTATAAGTTTTATGGAAAAAGATTGGTGAAAAACAGATACAAAAACTGATGCAATTGTATGCAGTTCGTTTGGATCTCTATTGACTTCCATTATAAGGAAAAGGATCAAAACAGATGTTTTTTTTTAGCATGCACAAAAACGTGATTGACCACATTTTTGTTTATGTTAAAGGGGTACTCCGGCCCAGGGGTATTTTTCAGTTATGGCCGTGGATGGGGTGGTTATGGGCGGCGGAGGTCACTTACCTCCCCGGTTCCAGCGCTGGGTCCTGGATCGCGCCGCCTGGTACACCCATCCCGCGGCCGCTTCCTGGAACGGGGTAGGTAAGTCACCTCCACCATCCACCACCACCTTTAATTTAAAAACTGATACATTGACCCATCTGGTACCGGTACGGTGTGGGTCTACTCCCGGGATTCTGTATCATTGAGTCCCAACCCAATGTAGTACTCTGCACTACTGGAACTTTAGAAGTAGAATACTTGAGAGTAGATAGAATACTTGTGCCCATGTTTTGACTCCTTGGTCTTTACATCACCTATTGCTCACCAGTGTCGGGCGACCCAGCCTAGAGGATGGCACAAGCCCCAGACCTTGTTACCTGGGTTGAGCAGAGTGGTCAGAGTTTTCTGGTTACACCCACGCTGCGAGATATCCGAATGAGTTCCTCTGTTATAGGCTACCGTCCTGCACTTTTCGACTTGTTCACGACGTGGGCTTTGATGATCCCTGACTTGTCTGTGCTTTCCATGTGTGTCTGTTCTGCTTAACAGCTAGACTAAGACTCACTGGACTTGTCCTCTTACAGGGGACCTGGCAAAAGCCAGGGCCAAACTTGGCTACTGTAGGGACCGTGCTGGCTAGAGTCCTCTCTGTTCAGCAACGTGACTAAGACTCACTAACACTTCCTCTCCCCATGTGACTACCTCCTACAGGGTATAATACTTGCTGTGAGTGGGAGAGAAGAGAGTGCAAGAAAAGAAAGGAGAAAAGAGATAGGTAGAGAAGATCAAAAAGAGCTTTAACCCCTTAGTGACCGCCAGGCTGCCTTTTCATGGCGGCCACTAATGGGCTTTATTCCGATGCGTACGCCTTTTAACGGCGGGCACATCAGAACAAATTACCGGCCGGCGGCGGCTGCAGGACGGGTGATCAGCGGTCAGTGTGACCGCTGACACCCTCCTGTAACTGCCCGGAGCGGAGGATTCTCTGCTCCGGGCAGTTTAAGCCATTAAATGCCGCTGTCAAACCATGACAGCAGCATCTAACGGGTCCCGGTGGATCCCGGACGGCGCCGTGGGTCACTTAAGTGATCGCGATGTCCCGCTGCGCCGTCCGGGGTCCCGATGTCTCCATGGGGATCCCGGGGTCCTAATGAAGGTCCCCGGGGTCTCCATGGAGATGCCTGATGCTGACAGGGGTGGCTGTGGCTATTGCCTGTCAGCATGAGGCATGATACAATACATTGCAGTACATCAGGTACTGCAGTGTATTGTATCAATGATCTAAGTATCTTACACTAGTGTACAGTAATGTACACTAGTGTAAAAGTAAAAAAAAGTGAAAAAAGTGTGCACCAAACACAACACAGCCCCCCCAGCCCCCCCAATAATAAAGATGCATTACATTCCCCATACCCAATAAAACGTGACATAAAAGTGATCAAAAACACAAATCATATACATATTTGGTATCGTTACGTCCGTAACGACCCAATCTATAAAACTATATCAATAATATCGCACGACACACGCTGTAAAAAATTAAATAAAAAAAACAGTACCAGAATAGCTGTATTTTATCAATCCACTTTAGAAAATCCGTCATAATGGTACAAACCCACTTGACGTTTTTGCTGCGTGAATCAGTCTTAAAAATAAGCAGGCAAAACGCAGGTTGGCTTTATACGATTGTTCTGCGTTAAAATACGCAATTGCATATTTTTGAAGCGTGAAGCTTGTTGTTAGCAAAGCATCAGTTGTTAACAACCTGTGCATATTTTAACAACTGCAATTGCGTATTTTAACAACTGATGATTTGCTAACAACAAGCTTCACGCTTCAAAAATACGCAATTGCGTATTTTAACGCAGAACAATCGTATAAAGCCAACCTGCGTTTTGCCTGCTTATTTTTAAGACTGATTCACGCAGCAAATACGTCGTGGGTTTGTACCCGAAAAGAGATCAAAAAGTCATATACATATAAAACTTGGTATCAATAGAAACTACAGATCTTCCCGCAAAAAATAAGCCCAAAACCAGCTCTGTCACGCAAAAGATGAGAACACTATGGATCTTGCAATGCGGCGACAGTTTTTGTGGGTTTCTATAGTTTCTATTGCGCCAAAGCAGTAATAGTTAAAAAAAACCTACACAAATGTAGTATCGCCTTAACCGTAGCGACCCAGAGAATACATATATTATGTTATTAGTGACCGCCGACACGGATTTTTATGGCGATCACTAATGGGCTCTATTCCGCTGCCATCAGCTCTTTATGGCGATGGTGCAGAATAGTGCAGCGGCGCCGGTAATGCCCGCAGCCCCCTCCTCTCAGCTACCGGAGGGGTTGGGGCAGAGTGTGGGGTCAGTCCCGGCAAGTCCCCTCACCGGCGATCGCCGTTATTATCAGTATAACGGTGGCCACCGGTAACACATTGCCAGCGCAGCTGAACGCTTTCATCTCTTCTCACCGTGAATCCACAGTGAGAGGAGATGAGAACATGTCCCCCCCTGTCTCCAGAATTAACCCTAGTGACCTGGTCACTGAACCTCCCCTCCCAGGGCTGCCATCTGATCCAAGATGGCCGCCGCCATCACTGTGAACAGACTCTGTTCACAGTGATGGATTCCTAAAAATGATCAAAGCTTCATTCTCTCCACCACCGGAGGTGGTGGAGAGCATGGGGCAATGATCGGTGACCACCCGGTGTGGTCCCAGTACAAGTGATCAGCGGTATATACTATATACCATTGATCGCTTGTTCCAAATGGTGCCGGCACTTTTTTACGCCTGTCACCAAAGTCAAGTGCCCTGGATTACCCGTAACCACCCTGGATTACTTGTAACCACCCTGGATTACCTGTAACCACCCCAGATTACCTGTAACCACCCCAAATTGCCCGTCACCACCCCAGATTGCCCGTCACCACACCAGATTGCCCGTCACCACCCCAGATTGCCCGTCACCACCCCAGATTGCCTGTAATCTCCCCAGATTGTCTGTAATCTCCCCAGATTGCCCATATCCACCCCAGATAGCCCATAACCATCCCAGACAGCCCATAACCATCCCAGACAGCCCATAACCACCCCAGATTGCCCATAACCACCCCAGATTGCCAGTCACCTCCCCAGATTGCCTGTCACTACCCCAGATTGCCCGTAATCTCCCCAGATTGCCCATAACCATTCCAGACAGCCCGTAACCACCACAGATTGCCCGTAACCACCCCAGATTGCCACAGACTGCCTATAACTACCCCAAATTGCCTGTAACCACCCCAGATTGCTCGCAACCACCCCAGATTGCCCGTCACCACCCCAGATTTCCCGTTGCAACCCCAGATAGTCAGTGAACACCACCAGATTGCCCGTCACCACCCCAGATAGCCAGTGAACACCCCCAGATTGCCCATCACCACCCCTAGATAGCCAGTAAACACCCCAAGATTGCCCATAACCACCCCATATAGCCAGTAAACACCCCAAGATTGCCCATAACCACCCCATACAGCCAGTAAACACCCCCAGATTGCCCGTGACCACCCCAGATTGCCCGTAACCACCCCAGATTGGCACAGACTGCTCGTAACCACCCCAGATTGCCCATAACCCCACCAGATTGCCTGTTGCCACCTCAGATAGCCAGTAAACACCCCGAGATTGTCCATTACCACCTCAGATAACCAGTAAACACCCACATATTGCCTGTAACTAAAATGACACTCCTTCCCTTCTGAGCCCTGCTGTGTGCCCATACAGTGGTTTATGCCCACATATGGGGTACCATTGTACTCAGGAGAACCTCCGTTACAAATTTTGGGGTGCTTTTTCTCCCCTGTTCCTAGTGAAATTGAGAAATTTCAAACTAAACAAACATGTTATTAGAAAAATTAAATTTTTTTAATTTTTACGGTCTAGTTTTGAATACTTTCCTCCAATACCTGTGGGGTCAAAATGCTCACCACACCCCAAGATGAATTCCTTGAGGGGTGTAATTTCCAAAATGGGGTGACTTTTGGGGGGGGGGGTTTCTATTCTGTAGATATTACAGGGGCTCTGCAAACGCACCTAACGCTCAGAAACTTCTTCAGAAAAATCATGCACTGAAAATGCTAATTGGCACTCCCTTCCTTCTGAGCCCGGCTGTGTGCCCATACAGTGGTTTATGCCCACATATGGGGTACTGTTCTACTCAGGAGAACCTGCGTTACATATATTGGGGTGAGTTTTCTCCCCTGTTTCTCGTGAAATTGAGAAATTTCAAACTAAACAAACATGTTATTGGAAAAATTCTATTTTTTCATTTTTACTGTCTTCTTTTGAATACTTTCCTCTAATACCTGTGGGGTCAAAATGGTCACCAAACCCCAAGATTAATTCTTTGAGGGGTGCACTTTCCAAAATGGGGTTACTTTTGGGGGGGTTCTATTCTGCTGACACTACAGGGGCTCTGCAAACGCACCTGGCGCTCAGAAACTTCTTTAGAAAAATCATACACTGAAAATGCTAATTGGCGCTCCCTTCCTTCTGAGGCCTGCTGTGTGCCCATACAGTGGTTTATGCCCACATATGGGGTACCGTTCTACTCAGGAGAACCTGCGTTACATATATTGAGGTGAGTTTTCTCCCCTGTTCCTCGTGAAATTGAGAAATTTCAAACTAAACAAACATGTTATTGGAAAAATTCTATTTTTTCATTTTTACTGTCTTCTTTTGAAAACTTTCCTCTAATACCTGTGGGGTCAAAATGGTCACCATACCCCAAGATGTATTCTTTGAGGGGTGCACTTTCCTTAATGATGTGACTTTTGGAGGGGGGTTATTCTGCTGACACTACAGGGGCACTGCAAACGCACCTGGCGCTCAGAAACTTCTTCAGCAAAATCTAACCTGGAAATGCTAATTGGCGCTCCTTCCTTTCTGAGCCCCACTGTGTGCCCATACAGTGGTTTACGCCCACATATGGGGTACCATTGTACTCAGGAGAACCTGCGATACATATATTGGGGTGAGTTTTCTCCCCTGTTCCTCGTGAAATTGAAAAATTTTAAACTAAACAAACATGTTGTTGGAAAAATTCTATTTTTTCATTTTTACTGTCTTCTTTTGAATACTTTCCTCTAATACCTGTGGGGTCAAAATGGTCACCACACCCCAAGATGTATTCTTTGAGGGGTGCACTTTCCTAAATAGGGTGACTTTTAGAGGGGGGTTATTCTGCTGACACTACAGGGGCACTGCAAACGCACCTGGCGCTCAGAAACTTCTTCAGCAAAATCTGAACTGGAAAAGCTATCTGGCGCTCCCTTCCTTCTGAGCCCCGCTGTGTGCCCATACAGTGGTTTACGCCCACATATGGGGTACCATTGTACTCAGGAGAACCTGCGTTACATATATTGGGGTGAGTTTTCTCCCCTGTTTCTCGTGAAATTGAGAAATTTCAACCTAAACAAACATACTATTGGAAAAATTCTATTTTTTTATTTTTACTTCTTCTTTTGAATACTTTCCTCTAATACCTGTGGGGTCAAAATGGTCACCACACCCCAAGATGTATTCTTTGGGGGGTGTATTTTCCAAAATGGGGTGACTTTTGGGGGGGTTCTATTCTGCTGACACTACAGGGGCTCTGAAAATGCACCTGGCGCTCAGAAACTTCTTCAGCAAAATCTGAAGTGGAAATGCTAATAGGCGCTCCTTCCCTTCTGAGCCCCGCTGTGTGCCCATACAGTGGTTAACACCCACATATGGGGTACCATTGTACTCAGGAGAACCTGCTTTACAAAATTTGGGGTGTATTTTCTCTCATGTTTATTATGAAAATGAGATACTTTAATCTTAACAAATATATTATTGGAAAATTTCTATTTTCCATTTTTTTCCGGCCTAATTGTGAATACTTTCCTCCAGCCCCTGTAGGGTTAAAATGCTTATTATACCCCTAGATTAATTCTTTATGGTGTCTAGTTTCCAAAATGGGGTCCCTTATGGGGGTTTCCAGTATACAAGCCTACTAAATCAACTTAAAAAAGAACTGGTCCCTAAAAAAATCAGTTTTGGAAATTTGATGAAAATTTGATAATTTGCTGATACATTTCTAAGCCCCGTAACACCCTAAAACAGTGAAATATGTTTACGAAATGAAGTCAGAATAAAGAGGATATATTCATAATGTGACTTACTAACTAATTTTTGTCATGTGCCTTTTTTTTTTTTAGAAGCAAAGAATTTCAAAGTTCGTAAAGTGCAGAATTTTCAAATTTTTCATTATATTTTGATGTTTTTCACAAAAGACAAAGACAGTGACCAAATTTTGCCACTAACATAAAGTACCATATGTAACGAAAAAACAATCTCAGAATCGCTAGCATACGTTAAAGCATAACTGAGCTATAAGCGCATAAAGTGAGACAGGTCAGATTTTGAAAAATTATCCTGGTCATTAAGGCCCAAACAGGTTTGGTCCCTAAGGGGTTAATGGTGCACAAGTCACAAACAACAATAACCCCTTGAGTACTACAGCTGTGCAATCCAAAGCTACAAGACATACACACTAGCGGCAAAACTTAAGTATTACCACATCACCACTTACACTTGTAGTACAGGCTTTTGCAAAGGGTGTATCTACTAGCAACACCCGTGGTGGGACACTACAGATCGCCGCGCCCGCTAATTAGATATTTAAATGCAGCTGTCAAAATTGACAGCTGCTCTTAAATGTCCTTAAAAATGGTCATTGGGGGTTCATTGGCGGTGATCAGGCTTCCCTGTATGTGATCGAGGAATCCTGATCAACGCTACCTCTCTGGCCGGGACTCAGCATCTGAATGACGCAGATCCCGGCTCGGCAATTGGTTGCTTTGGGCTCCATCAGCCCTTAGAATTGATCTGTAGAAAAATGGATTCCATGTAGTATATGTATACTACATGGAATTCTATAAAAAATCTGTAAAGTGTACAATTTCGCCCCTAGTAGGGCTACAACTTATTTTAGATAAATTTTTTTAAAAAAGTATTTTTAATAATAAAAAGCCCCTTCCCATATTAAAAGTTTGAATCACCCCCCTTTTCCCATTTTAAAAATATAAATCGCTGTGTGCGTAATCGCCGAACTATTATAACATTCCTGATCATGCACGGTAAACTGCTTAAGTGCAAAAAATTAGCAAAAAGTGCACAATTGCTAATTATTAGTCACAGATCTAAAAAAGTCAAAAATCCAGAAAAATTTATAAAAAGTTATCAAAAAGTTACATATAAGCAAGCAAGGTACCGATAGAAAGTACAGATCATGGTGCAAAAAATGACACCTCAGACAGCCACATAGACCAATAAATAAAAGCCTTATAAGGATGATAATAGAGCAATTTTGTGGAACTTTTAGTTTTTTTTAAAAGGTTTTAATTTTTTAAAGCAGTCAGAAAAAAATAAAAGTTATACACATTTCAGGTTTACCATAGGGCGAATGGCGTAAGCACAAAACTTCCTCAAATAAAAAAAAAAATTGCATTTTATTTTCAATTTTGCAGCGTATTTTATGGAAAAATTACATCCGTCCATGCAAAGTACAATTAGTGGCGCAAAAAATAAGGGCTCATGTGGGTCTGTAGGGGAAAAAAATGCAAATGCTATGGCCCTTTAAAGAGGATGTACCACTAGGTACATCCTCTTGAATTTAACACACCGATAGAACGGCGCCGTCATGGGGAAGCCGATGCCACAGTCCGTTTTTTTGGGAGCCACGTCATAGAGGGGAGGGAATTCCCTCCCACTGGGGGCGGGTCGGACGATCTTCAGTGCATCAGCAAGGCCCGGTACCGCTGGATAGAACGCCGCCGTACACGGGAACTGGGCCACGGTTCGAAAGACGGACCGCGGCACCGGCTTGCCCATGACGGCGCCGTTCTATCGATGTGTTAAATTCAAGAGGATGTACCTGGTGGTACATCTTCTTTAAACACGAGGAGAAAAAAACGGAAGCATGCAAACTAAAATTGGTTTGGTCCTTAAAGGGGTTATCCAGTGCTACAAAAAAGTGGCCACTTTTGCCCTGCTCTTGTCTCCAGTTCAGGTGTGGTTTGCAATTAAGCTCCATGTACTTTAATGAAACTGAGTTACAAACCCCACCCAATCTGGAGACAAGAGTGGTGCAAAAGTGGCCATGTTTTTGTAGCACTGGATAACCCCTTTAAGGGAATCCAGTGTGAACCCAGCCTAACAGAGACATGTCAAAAGTTTTGGTTGGTCAGGGTCTGAGTGTTTAGACCACAACCGATCAGACCTCATTGCATGTGCTCCTCTACCCATTCTGTCTCTGTGTGAACAGGACAGCTCTATAGGCTTACATTACGGTCACGTAAGTCGGGAGAGAACATGCAAATTTCTGGCCTGTTCTCCCCATTGGTGACTGTCTGAAATCTCAGAATCTGGCCGTTCAAAACTTTTCACATGTTTCTGTGAAAAGTCGAAAGTTTTTTCTAATGACAGGTACACTTTAATGAGTAATGATATACTGTAACTGAATTGGTGCTACATTATTCTCTACTAGAATGTAAGTAATGCTGTGTTCACACATTTGCAGTTTTCTTGTATCAACTTGTTTAGAGCCTAAATGATTATGTGGTATCTGCAATTTTGCCTAAATTGTATGCCTGGGCTATACTATGCGATCAGCAGGAAACATATTGCCGGATAATAAAATAATTTTTGTTTACATCCCATAGAAGAGCCACATCTTCTACAGTACAATACATGCAACTGTCTCCTATTAGCAAGCCATTATTGTACAATTATCAAATTGAATCGGTCTGAATAAAAAAAAAATTGATACGACTGGATAGTGTGATGAACTGGGCTTTACCTAACCTTGGTCCTAACTGTGGCTCCTACTACTCTGATTTCCCCAGGACTTACAGAAGGGCAAGCTGTTAGTCACAAGAAGCAAACATGAATTATGTATCAATACTGGAAGGTAACAAGGAAAGCAACTCACCAGTAGATGACAAGAACTGGTGGTGATAAATGAAGATAGCATCATATGTTCACCTTACATAGAACTACCGTTTGCTTATTAGAGCTAAGCAATTGAAATTATGGAACAATCAGCCTCTTATAATCATATAGACAGCACAATATGGATTTTCTACTTGGATACCACCATGCTCTACATAGATCTCATTTCTTGGCCTTGTCTAAAACTGTTCTTTCTTTATCGGACCCATCAGTTTCAGTAATTTAACAGTACATTTTATTGTATAATTTAGAGGGAAACTGAGATTTTACATATTAACAGTAGAGGAAACGAATCAGGAGTTTGGTTTTTTTTTGGGAAAATTGTATCCTGTGGAATTTAATCCCTGATGTTAATCCAGTGCGGGCCCCAGTGTTAACAGCTTATGGCCTGCATAGTATACATACTTAGTAACAGATCTGCTCCACATCTGCTCCTGTAATCATGATATTTCACTGATGATGAATGACTTCCACGAAGCGGGGGAATATATTTGCGTGACTCAGTAACACTAAACAAGCGAGGAGTCATGTTAAGTAGTAGGAGGTAATAAATAGTTGTGGTCACACAGGAATGGAAACTAAAGAAAGGACTATCGACCCAACTTTGATTTTTTTTCCTTCACTTTCTCTGTATCTCACACCTGCATTTGGAGATCAAAGATACTATTATTTCCATTACAACTGAACCTCTGAAACCTCTAATATAGGAGGCGACGGAGAGGAGCTAATGAGCACTGTCAGTGCTAGTTTGCTCCTTGTTCCACGCACACTTGCGGTGCTATTACATGCATTGTGTTGCTGGGTGTGTGTAGAGGGGGCCGCGGGGGGGCTGCCCGGGTGATCCCTAGATTGTCCGGGGGTCCTGTTCCACAGAGCAACTGCAGCTTATCACTGCGATCTAAGTCGTTTGTCTTTCAACATGTTGAAAGACAAACGACTGCAACAACGACATTGTTCATGTCGGCTGATCGTTGTCTTCTATTACATCAGGCGATTATGTAATGGCCAATCGGCCAATAATCATTTAGTTTAATAGGGCCTTAATGGATAACAAGACGCTTTATTCTTTGGTGATTAACTGGGTGTACAAATAAGATTTCTGCCCCTGTCTAGTTGATGGGGTCAGGGATATTTTTTTCAAATAAAGGAATATTGGAAAAAAATGTTCAAATAATTAAATACTCCAGACAAAATCGATACACTGTCTTATGCTTAGTACAGGGTTTAAAGAGGCTGTGAATAACATAGGGATTCTCTCTTTTAAATTCTTTGGTTACCATTGGAAAGGTTAGGTTGCTGGGTTTTGGACTTGATGCTAGCAATGGGTTCCTGCACTAATACAATTAACACTCTTTTTATTACTCACTCCTATTCTAGTGTGGTGTTCCCTGGTTCAGTGATCTGGCTAAGGTGCTTCTGGTTGCCAATCCTGGTAACATTGTCCTGACTTTGAATATTCTCTTTAGTGGGGATGGTTCATCTTCAATGCCTTTAGGATTACATTGCATGTTTTGAGAACAGAGGATTGGGCATGTTAAAATCCTACTTTCCCGTGGTATCTGCCACCAGAGTTAATCCTCTATCTGCCATATAGATAAGAAAGTCAGCCACGTATATCAAAGTTTGGTTGTCTTTGCTCCAACATGTACGGGTGTCATGGTGTGTCAGCCATTTCTGCTAAACACACTACTCGTACAACTTAAGTGCGAACAATTCTTCAAAATAGGGAGAGGGGAATAAACCCATCTGCCAATTGAGAACAAAGGATCGGACATGTTGAAAATCATGCCTGACCCTTATTTCCCCTGAGTTCTTTTATTGAGGAAACACAGGACACCCTCACGGGTCCCCCCCCTCCCTCATATACATATATTGTCTGCCATTGAGATAGTTTCTAGTGGTCTCCATACACAGCATATTTGCCTATCCTGCCAAGGTCTGTAGGCTCACCCAAGTCTATGGACATCTATAGTCTATGGACTACCTTTAGTCTAGCTTTACCTTGAAAAGTTGTTAATGATGACGACATGATCATGACATGACAACATTGCAGTCTGCACATATGAGCCCCATATGAGTTTTGAGTGGAAAGATTCCCTGTTACAAGATATGTTGAAGAATTCATTTAAAAAGAGCTGTCTGCTGATTCTTGGCAGGAGGGCTAGAGGTGGATTTTATCTGCAATAGTTTGCAATACCGTGTGAACAAATAAGAGACTTTGATATGGAAGGTCGATTTATTGGCACGTCTTGCAGACATGAGGTGCTTTTTACAGGCAGAGAGAGTGCAAACAGGGAAAGTTAAACACGTGGCAGCCAGCCATTACAGGAAAACATCCAGCAGACTTAGAGAGATTAGATATATGTTCCTTATCAAGTAATCAGACATATCAAAGCTACATGTGTAGATCTAACTCGCATATATGATGAAAGCCTGAAAAAACTCATGAGCCAAGACAGACAGACCATAACATGAAGGCTAAAATATCAGAAACAAATATTACCTTGGTGGGCATTGTGATC
The DNA here is from genome assembly GCF_027789765.1 of Dendropsophus ebraccatus. Classification (NCBI taxonomy): domain Eukaryota; kingdom Metazoa; phylum Chordata; class Amphibia; order Anura; family Hylidae; genus Dendropsophus; species Dendropsophus ebraccatus. The sequence continues at coordinate 68,030,188 of NC_091466.1, read as the reverse complement.
CATGGAGACACATGGCAAATCAAAGTGGTTCTACCAACCTTCTTGGGGCTGCTCCTTCCCATAGGCGCCAAGATTAGGGAAACAGGCAGGAGATCCATCATGAGAGCGGCTCATTTTTTTTTTTTTTTATTCTTGCAAAGTCCTTCAGCATGTGTTGCACCAATATCCTCCAATCATCAGTAGACCACACACATACACAATTGAGTATACTTGACAACATAGCCTTGCGTGATCAAACTCCTATGTTTACTTCAAATTTTATGCAATTTCTACCTTTGGAATATGGTTTTGAATTTGTTGAGGTGCTTACATTTTATGCAGTGTTTACTTAATAAATGTACATGTCATGGACACAGTGGCCACCATGACTCATTGAAAGGCTTGGAAAATCAAGGTGGTCCGACTCAACTTCTCAGCATTGCTCCTTTTTATTGGCAGCAAGGTTAGAAAACACAGGAAGGCGAATGGTCACTCCTCTGACGACTTCTTCATAATGTGCTCTACCAACATTTTCTAAATTTTCATAGTCCAGGTGCAGATGCAGTTTGGTAAAATTGACAACGGAGAAGGTCTTGTTTGAGCATGTTGATTCATAAAAAAGCTTGACAAATCAAGGTGGCCCTACTCACTTCTTAAGGCTGCTTCTTATCAAGACCAAGGTTAGAAGATGGAAAGCAGTGGATCCATTCTAAGGGTCACTCATGGCTTCCCTATTTTTACATATTTCTTTAGCATGTTCTCCACCAACATTTTCCAGCCTTTTACAGTCCATGGGGAACATTTATGAAGATTGGTGTACAAGCATGCTGGTCTAAAATAAAGACCCGCCCACTTTCCCCCATGAGCACGCCTCTCAAGAAACCTTGCAGGGCTCTACGTGTCTGCGCTTTCAGCAGGTGTGGATTTATATCATGATTTACACTTGCGAGCACGCCTCCTCCCATCCTTGCCATGTCCCCCCTGCCTACCCATCAGGCGAGCGGGGGATTTGGCAGGCATATGCCAAAGAAAAGGAGCGAATCTGCGCCTTCTCCCTGGCACATGCCAGGGGCGCAATCATAATAACATTTACTACTTTTACTACTTACAAGTGCCAAATTGAATTATTTCCAAGGCCAGCATCAATGTAATCTGTGCAAGATGACTCAATACATTGACCTATGGGACCAGCAGAAAACAAGTAGGTTGCTTCAACAGATTAAGTCCACATATGGACTTGACGTGGATGTCAAGAACATTTGCAATGACCCGTAAGTTCATTGAAAGATTATCTTATTACATAATTTCTACATGGAATTCAATTCAAAGCAACATGATTACACCAACTCTTCTTCGAGAAACACAATTTGCCAAAATTTGTTCCATACTACGAACGGGGACTGGATTTCATTACCTGAGTCCTCAATCCAAATTTGGACATATTATTGTATATGTCAAGGAAATGGGTCAATTGCCTAGGGCAAATTAAGCAAAATATTCTCACTTGTGAGGTTTGGAACTATCACTAATATCTGGAGAATTTCGTTGTTTTCTTAATAGTTTGGCAAACGTGTGAATGCAGCTGTGGTCCCGAAAACACATGTTCGCTGGACCTTTTCATCAAATATCTAGTCAAAAGGCGCAGTCAAGAAGAACAAGAAAGATAATAACCGGCAGGGGGCACGTGTCCTTCATACGCAACCAACTTATGGTGTCACTTGTTATTGAAATGTGGAAAAAGACAGTGGAGCCGCAGTTCATGGAAATGGCCCAAGGCATATGGAACTATTTTATTTCCCAGATTTGTTTGTGCTCTAAAATGTTATAATTGAACACATTCATGTACATTGTTTGTTTGTTTTATTTTTTTGCATCCCCAAAAAATGTTAGAAATTTTAGAAATTCTCCAAAAATTCCATATTGACTAAAGTTAAAGGGGTTATCCAGTGCTACAAAAACATGGCCACTTTCTTCCACAGACAGCCCCACTCTTGTCTCCAGCTTGGGCGGGGTTTTGCTGCTCAGTTCCATTGAAGTGAATAGAGCCTAATTGCAAACTGCACCTGAATTGGAGACAAGAGTCGTGTTGTCTCTGAAAGAAAGTGGCCATGTTTTTGTAGCACTGGATAACCCCTTTAAAGGTGTCTTCTCACTATCTCCTCATCATTGTTTATAGTAATGATCCCTACTTTGTGCATTTTGGTAACAAGGTAAAGAAGCAATTTCCAAAATTTTAAATTAAACACCAAAGGTACATCATTGGTAGCGCAGTGGATAGATCTGCTCTTCAATGAGATTGCAGGGAGTCAATCCGTTTTCATGGCAGTCCTCTGTGGCTGCTGTAACTTTTTTCCATCTTCAAAGCATATTTTATGGGAAATTATGGATGTTGTTGCAAAAGTACAATTGGTCTTACAAAAACCGAGACCTCCTATTGGAAAAAGCAAAAGTAAAACTTGCCTCGCTCATGAAGGGCTTAAATGAAGCATTGTACTTGACAGCCTGGAAAAACATGCTCATGGTCAAAGACCAAAAGGGAAAGTTTTTGGATCTATTATGAGGGTATCGATATTTCAGATTGTCTCAGATTCTACCGTTTTGGCCTCAGACCCTAAAAATAACAAAGCTATGTTATGTAATAAAGACTGAGAATATAACCTAAATTAAATTTGACAAAAACAAAATTAAACTAAATGAAATCTTTTTGGAAAACATTCAGGACAGAGCTGTTCAGTATGAAGAATTGGCCCCAGGTGCCAGACAACCACAGGTTGGATATACAAAAAGTCCATTGTTCATGGGCCAACCACAACAAAGCAATTACACAGGAACATTAGTTCCAATGAAAAGTAAGTGATGGTGCTGGACTTGTGGACCGAGACCAAATGAAATTTCCTAAGAACAGTTTACAGAGGGATTGTTTGTAGATAGGCGATCTCATGAAGGATGAAGACGGGAATGAGGAATGTGTTCTTGGCGTACAGGAAGGAAAACGCAAGCAGCCGTCCAGGAAGCTTATCGGGAAGATCTAAATTAAAAAATGGAAATAAGTCACCTGTTAATAGGAAATAATGATGGAGGTCATAGATCTGAAAGTGGCTCAATGGGAATTACTCAACAACATTTACCGAGAAATCTCCTCAGACCTTCAGTATTTTTTTAAAGATCATTTCCTACTCAATGTTTTTATGGAAACATATTTTTTCATTTTTTTTTATGGCAGCGTATAGTGAGAACTTACATGTGCAAAAGTTCCTGTGCATAAAGGGAAGGGAAGCTGTTCCCATAGGGAGCATGCCCTGTGATGTATGCCAACAGACAGGAAGAGGAGGAACTGTTCCAATAGTGAGCATACTCTATGATGTGAAGACGTTACTGTGCTGAGAGGAAGGGAGAGGGGGAGGAGCTGTCCTAATAATCCACATGCCCTGTGACATATACAGACTTTGCAAAAAACAGGTGAGCTTTCTTCATAGTGAGTATACTCTGCAACATGTGCAGAAGATACTGTACAGAGACTGAAGGGGAGGAGGTGAGCTGTCCCCATAGTGGGTATACTCTGAGACATGTGCAGAATATACTGTACAGAGACTGAAGGGGAGGAGGTGAGCTGTCCCCATAGTGGGTATACTCTGAGACATGTGCAGAAGATACTGTACAGAGACTGAAGGGGAGGAGGTGAGCTGTCCCCATAGTGGGTATACTCTGAGACATGTGCAGAATATACTGTACAGAGACTAAGGGGAAGGAGATGAGCTGTCCCCATAGTGGGTATACTCTGAGACATGTGCAGAATATACTGTACAGAGACTAAGGGGAAGGAGATGAGCTGTCCCCATAGTGGGTATACTGTGCGACATGTGCAGAAGATACTGTACAGAGACTAAGGCGAAGGAGGTGAGCTGTCCCCATAGTGGGTATACTCTGAGACATGTGCAGAAGATACTGTACAGAGACTAAGGCGAAGGAGGTGAGCTGTCCCCATAGTGGGTATACTGTGCGACATGTGTAGAAGATACTGTACAGAGACTGAAGGGGAGGAGGTGAGCTGTCCCCATAGTGGGTATACTCTGAGACATGTGCAGAATATACTGTACAGAGACTAAGGGGGAAGAGGTGAGCTGTCTCTATAGTGAACATGCGCTGTGCAGAGGAGGAGGAGGTGGACATACCCTATCATCTATTGTCTATAGTATAATCATTTGTTAGCTATGGGGGAAATATAGTGAGCATGATCTGTGATATGTAGAGTTTGTTGTTAAGTAGGAGGAGGTGAGCTGTTCCATTCACCTGTTGTCAGTTTTCCAGCAGTATAATAGAAGTTTTAACTTTACCCTCTTATGATAGTGAGGTAACCGCTGCCCATGTGCAGTGTACATAGCACAAGCTGAAAAGTGATGTCTACAAAACACACAATAACAACTTTTACTTCTTTGTGCTTGCCGTTGTTTCAGTGTCATTTATTATTTTGTCGCATGTTTGTCTAAGAATCCTGACTTTGAATGTGTCCTCAGGTTTTCTTTTCGCTTCCTTTTTGTTGGAATGATTTGCGCCAAAAATGGGTCTCAGACTTAGGGTCCTTTTACACAGCTTGACATGGGGCCCTGCGAGGACACAAACAAGTGCCGTTCAGCGAGATCGGGGCTAATTTGCAGTGCCTTTACACAGCACAATTAATGCATATATCCGCGCTGTCAGTTTGCAGATCACAGAAGCAGTGCATACTTACCATCAACACTGCTGTGTGATCCAGCTCTGTCAGTTCCCATCCTGCTCCAGTCCTGCTGCCTGAAGACACATCGATGGCCAGGAGCTGACAGTGCTGGATCACACAGCAGCTTTGATAGTAAGTATGCACTGCTTCTGTGATCTGGAAACTGACAGCACAGACCTGTGTTTTATATATGTATATACCTGTGCTACCTTTGTTATCGGCCACACTTACACTTTTCCTGTATACACAGGAAGATGTATGTCCGATAATGGTAAATTTTTAAAGTATTCTCAAAAGATGTGAGCAACTGAGGCTTAGACAGTTTCCCGCTCCTCAGCTGATCGCTCTCTGTTTTACATGGGCCAACTAGCGACCGCAGGAGCGTTTCTAGCTACAGTCCTGGGCGATAATCGCCCATGGATAAGGCCCTTAAATCTGTAGAGTTTAACAAAAGAGTACCTGCCATCCCCCCTTCTTTGAAAAAACTTGGAGTACTCCAAGATGTTATTAAAGAGATGCAAAAACGTTTTGGCGCATTGGCCATGAAAACGACAAAAGTTTAATGTAAAGGGGTACTCCAGCGAAAATCTTTTTCTTTCAAATCAACTGGTTTCAGAAACTTATATAGATTTTTAATTTACTTCAACTTAAGAAATCTCAAGTCTTTCAGTACTTATCAGCTGCTGTATGTCCTGCAGGAAATGGTGTTTTCTTTTCATACTGACACAGTGCTCTCTGCTGCCACATTCTGTCCATGTCAGGAACTGTCCAGAGCAGGAGAGGTTTTCTAAGGACAGTTCCTGACATGGACAGAGGTGGCAGCAGAGATCACTGTCAGACTGGAAAGACTGGAGATTTTTTAAATAAAAGTAAATTACAAATCTATAGAACCTTCTGAAACCAGTTGATTTAAAAATATATATATATATTTTTGCTGGATAACACCTTGAATACAAAATTATATAATAATTGTGGCTACATTGCATTCTGAGGGGCTTTTTAGTTTGTATTAGTCCAGAATGCAGAGTATACACCTTACAGACACAGAATCAACAGGGATCGGTGATTAAGCCCAATAGGAAGCAAGCAAAAGCAGGACTGAGTTTTTTTTTAATACTGGTTGACAGTCTTTCATAGGATTGCATAGAACATTGCGTTAAGAGACCCCTTTCCTTCTACATAAAAGGGGAAAACTGACAGAGATGATAAATTGAATTACGCTCCCCGTGAGTCTATCTGAGCTGCCCGGGCATGGAGGCTGCAGGCGGCACGTTCACACCAGGGCACAATGCAGTGTCCTAAGTTGACACGTCATCTGAAAAGGTCATCTGACTTTGGAGAAGCTTAGATTAACTTACTGATCTTTCTGGAACCCCCCAGAGGTTAGGGATTTCAGAGAATCACGTCAGGACATCTCATTCTCGTGCTGCGCTACTCGTACTTTGAACAGCGCCCAAACATATTGTACCATGGACCTGGTGTCTCAGCTGCAAGAAAACCAAAATAACACCCCCCCCCTGTACCAATCTACAGCACAAAAACATGAAAAATCCGGAGCGCTTCATGAGAACATGATGAGGAAGTGGAAGGAACATTTGTTGCTCTTGTTTTATCATGACAAATGAGAACGTTCTGTAACAAATCTGCGCCGCGGGACGACCTCACAGCCATTCATTAACCTCCCATCGCCCAGTAAACAAGAATTTATTTGCTATTATCGCGGCGCCAGGTTATATAAATATCATATTTATCAAAGAGCATGGCTTCCTGATACAAAAACATACTTCATCATATTGATTCATATATACAAGGGGCACCCATCTGTACGAAGAGGGGGCGAGGTTGTAGTTAATCTTCAGAGGCCTAGTCATGACATGGCAAATACAATGTGTCAGTCCTATACTAAGGGGGTATGGAGTGCAACCAGGATAGTGGGGTGAGGCCAGTGAATGGTGGGAGTATGCTGGTAGTTGTAGTGCTTATGATCAACCAGTATGTTATAGATGGGCCTCTTGACCCAGCACACTTACCTAAATGACATGCAGCGCCGTCTTACCCATTGGGCATGGTTGGCGGCTGCCCGGGGGCCCTTGTGTCCTAGGGGGCCCCTGCCCGCTGTGACATACCCATATTTTTCGCTTTATAAGACACACTTTTTTTCCTCTCAAAGTGGGAGGAAAAACTAAGTGCGTCCTATAAAGCGAAGACGGCTCCCAGGCAGTGCCGAGCACTGCAAGGAAGCCGTCCCGCCCGCCCCTCTATTGCCGCTCACTATGCATATGCATAATTAGCGGCCCTGAGCGACCCCCTCCGCCCGCCTAGCCTGCCTCTTCTATCGCCGCTCAGCTGAGCCGATCAGAAGCCCAGGAAAGTGCAATGAGCAGCACTTTCCTGGGCTTCTGATCGGCTCAGCTAAGCGGCGATAGAAGGGGCAGGCGGTCCCGGAACTCACCTGTCCGCCGGCTCCAGCAGCTGATGTCTCCCGGCAGCGCGCACTCCCGTCATCCTCCTGGTACAGGCAGTGAGGTACAGAGACGCAGACTGTGTCCCAGATGTGTTGTGCAGCCTCTATCATTCATAATAGAGGCTGCAGGACACTTCCGGCACAGGCAGTCTCTGTGTACCCCACTGCCTGTGCCCGGAGGATGACGGGAGTGCGCGCTGCCGGGAGACATCAGCTGCTGGGGCCGGCAGACAGGTGAGTAACTGGTTTGTTGTTTTTCTGTTCGGCAGGGGGGTCACTGGCTACTATGGGGTCACTGGCTACTATGGGGGGGACTATATGGGGGGCACTGGCTACTATGGCGGGCACTATATGGGGGGATTGGCTACTATGTGGGGCACTATATGCAAAGATGGGGGGGTTTTGATGGCGGCGGCCGCGGGGGTGGGGGTGGGGTCAATTCGCACCTCTGCCCAGGGGCCCATAATGCTGTTAAGACGCCCCTGATGACATGGCTGTAAAATGAGGGGAACACTAGTAGTGAAAATCTTTGTCCCCCAGGGTACACCTGTGTAGCATGTCGGGTGGATGGTAGTTGGAGTGCCCATGGGGTTTTAAGTGCAGTGACGTAGCCACAAACAGGTTCAACAAACTAACTCTTCACAAGTTTTTATTAGGACAGTCTTTAGTATACAGTAGTACATGTGAGGAAGGTCTTTATAACCTCTTTATAGCCATTGTGCAGGTAGACATATGTGAGGGGCAATCCGTTTGGATAGAACTGGAGCGCTCAAGGAAATGATTATATTCTTTTCATGTGTATGTGAGCCATGTCCATTTGCTCTGGAGGCTTCTATGATGCTGATCCTCTGTGGAATAGAGATCACAGGAAAGGATAGTTAAGAGGGAGGCAGGGCTAGGAAGACTCCACACACATTGACAAATTGTACATGTTATATATAGATGTGCATGGGACCTCTCTAAAAGCATTTACAAATATGACCATTAGATGGCAGCAAAGTAGAACATTCATAATGCTTACATTTTGGTAACATGGCGTGAATTATACATGCAAAAAAAGGGTATAGTAAATCAATGACTGCAGACTTCTGGAGGCCCCCTTTAATTACCCCAGAACACTTCTCCACTCCTCATCACAGAACAAGGCTTGTGCAAAAATGTGCAACTTTTTTTGTACATGACTTAATAAATTCCCTCCTAAGTGTCTCTTTTGACCCATTACATGGATTAAGACATTCTTAATTCATTTTGAGAGCAGGAAGCAATAACATATCTTTATCCTTTGATTGTGGGCCAGACGCTGTGCAGATGGTTATGTGATTTTTTTCAGTAATAGCAACTCATGTTTTCTTATGTCCTCTAGTAGTTATATGGTCAGTTTTGCATGGACCAATTTCCATGGATCAGAAGGTTCTACAGATAGTAATAAATAACCATTTTTTTTTTCTTAAAGGGGATTTCCATATTAAAGGGTTTGTCCAAAATTAGAAAGACGTGGCTGCATAGGATTTATTTTTGGAAGAAAGACCCAATTACACAGCGCATTAATCTTCTGAATCAGACCAATACGGTCAATTATCGCACCATATTTAGGTTACAAAATTGTTGGGCTGACGGCTGGTAACTGTGTTAAAAAACAAAACAAAACAAACTCATACTATACATACCTGTCCACGTTCCCTGACGTCCTGCAAGCTTCGGCCCACTCCTTGCTCTGTCTGAAGTTGACAGACCGTTCAGCCAATCACTGGAACTGGATCACTGGAACTGTTCTGATGATTGGCTGAGTGGCTTGTGACTTTGCACAGTGCCAGGAGCGGGCCGAGGCTAGCAGAACATCGGAGAGTGTGGACAGGTATGTAGGAATGCAGGTTTTTTAAAGGACTGCACAGACATCGATAATGACGTCTGTGCAGCCCTTGTTACCAGATTATCGGGCAGTGTAAGAGATCGGCGCTTGCTCATAGAAAGCCATTGGGCTGTGTAATAGGGCCCTAGTACTGTTCATCCACAACCACTTTGGCACTGGCTAGACAGGGTTGCTTAATGTAAGTAATCCTCCTAATTTTAACTCTAAACCTTTACAAGATGCTATAGCCTTTTCTGCTCACCATCTCTAGAATATTCATTGACTAATAACAGGAGTGTTCAGGAATACTGTAAAATATTCAGTAACAGAGTCAAGAAGAGTGGTTAGGATGTGAAAAACCAGCTGATGGGATGGAGACAAAACTAGGAGCAGTACAATAAAGTACACAAGTGAGAAATGTATGCTTATTCTACTTTAAATAGGCCTGACCTTATCATTTTGTTCATTTGAGAGATGGGAAGCATGACAATAGAGAAGAGGTCAATGGAGTCAAGAATAGAGCCACGCTAGCTTGTTGTCAAAGCTGTAGTTTGCAGTGAGAGAATGTGTTCTCAATTGGGAGGATGACACTTCCCGACTTCTGCGGTAGTGGATTATCTTCCTGAGTTGGGCAGATAAAATCCAATAAGCCCAGTTCTTCTCTACCCCAATATTTTGTGTCTGAAAAGAGTTAGGAGACCTCCATACACATTAAACCAGTCCTGCTGGAATCAGGTTTGGCCTTTACATATCTAATGGCCAGCATAAGTAAAGGTACCTATATACAAAAGACTTAGGGGGCATTCATTTGGTCCATGCACGGAAGATGTGCTATAAATCAGAATCACAGAACTACCGTCATCATAATGATACATGATGCCCAGAGCCCTGCAATTCCGTTCCAAAACACATCTGTATGGACCATAATAACAGTAGGCAAAGCCATTAGTCTTATACCATTTAATGTCGATGGAGACCTCCTGACGCATCTCTGACAGCAGATGTTGAGGTAAAGAAGGATTTGGCATTTTGGATTTTAATTTGCCCAATGTCTTGTTTTCATGGAAGACAAACTGCTGCCAGAGAAGTCTGGAGACGATGTTCAGTTTCGAAATAGTAATAAATAGACATGTATATGGGGAAGTCAGGAGAATTGGCCAACTGGCCAAATGTGTTATAGGGTGGAGAAAGGAAATTTGCCCCGGTCTTGTGTCATGTCCATCATACATGACCTTCTGTAGTTTCATATTTTTTTGGCTTTATCTCTGAACACTTTAGGAACCTGATCTGAGAGGATAATTCCCTTGGAGTATATTAAAGCCCATTATTAAGCAATTTGTTTTTTTTATCATCTTGAGCTCATCCCATGATCCAAAATAACAAGTTGTCTCTAGATTGGATCACAAACTGAAGCTCCTTCTCCAGGGCGCCTGGACTCCTCTCCATAATCAGCCGCCTTACTCGTCCAACGGGCCAGGTTTTATAGAGTTATGTGTTCCTCAGATACTGTCAATGATTAATAAGTTCAGTTGTAGAATTTATAGTCTTTTTATGTCTTATTGGCAAAACATTTATGGAGTAATTCAATACTATGATTTAAAGCCCTTCTCCTCTGAGCCAAAGACGGGAACAAAGGTCTGCTCGGCTCTAGGAGATACAGTATAAATTCTGGTCCAGTTCTCTTCCTGTAGGGTTTTCACCGCTGATGCCGTTCACTCCATTGGTCAGCACAGAATTCATATCACAATGGAGATTCACATAAGATCAACTTTGAAGGGCATCTCTACCTCTACCATTTTAGTCACTTTGATGACTGCCACTCTAACTCTAGGCTTTCAGCTAAATGATTCAGACCCCAGAATAGCAGATTTACTTGGTTAAAGGGGTTATCTAGTGGTGCAAAAACATGGTCACTTTCTTTCAGAGACGACGCAACTCTTTTTTTTTTAAACTCTGTTTATTAGAGTAATACACAGAATAATAATAAAATGCACACAAGTCAAATAAGGTACAAGTGTCCATATCAAGACAACATGAAGGTATACATATACACGTAACAGATAGCATAAACATACTGTCCAACATGGACCAACCTAGTCCGTGTCCGCAAAAAAAAAGAAAAGAAATGGGTGGTTAGGCTCTCACAGCATGGTCAGATGTCGTGGTCAACGGGGAGTTACACCACAATCCCCACACTTTGGTGAATTTACGTGGAGGTTTCCTGTGGGTGAAGACAATCCGTTCATAGTCTACAATTTTATTAACCATAGAGATCCAGGTAGAGATACGGGGAGACTGTCTGTCAATCCATCTCAAAGCGATGGCTTTTCGGGCCAAGAATAAAGTTTCCCTCATGCAGATGCGAATATGATGTGGCCATACCTCCTCGTCCATAATGCCAAGAAGACACATAGCGGGGTCGCGTGTCACCGGTTTTTGTACAACCTCAGAGAGAAAGCCTACGATCTTCTCCCAGAAATCCACCAATCATGGGCAGGCCCACATCATATGCCGAAAGTCCGCTGGCTGGTGTTGGCATTTAGGGCAGGTGGGTTCAGGTATTCTACCCATCCGAAACAGTCTGACAGGAGTTAATTAACACTGGTGTATGATATATAATTGGGTTAACTTATTGTTAGAGACAACACGACTCTTGTCTCCAGTTCACGTGCGGTTTGCAATTAAGCTCCATTCACTTCAGTGGAACTGAGCAGCAAAACCCCGCCTAAGCTGGAGACAAAAGTGGGGCTGTCTCTGGAAGAAAGTTTTTGTAGCACTGGATAACCCCTTTAATGTAGCCAAATATCCTCATTTCCCAAGTCACGACATATCTAGGTGGCTCAGACTAGGGAAAACTTGGTGATAATCATTTGGGCAGTCCTAGGGATTCTGGGAAACCATGCATACAGTTTATATAGGCTGCGTTCACACTACGTATATTTCAGTCAGTATATGTACATTTCAGTCAGTATATTTCAGTCAGTATTGCAACCAAAACCAGGAGTGGATTAAAAACACAGAAAGGATCTGTTCACACAATGTTGAAATTGAGTGGATGGCCGCCATATAATGGCAAATATGTGCTGTTATTTTAGAACAACGGCTGTTATATTAAAATAATGGCCGTTATTTACTGTTATATGGCGGCCATCCACTCAATTTCAACATTGTGTGAACAGATCCTTTCTGTGTTTTTAATCCACTCTTGGTTTTGGTTGCAATACTGACTGAAATATACTGACTGAAATATACGTTGTGTGAACGCAGCCTATGGCTGTATCCATGTTTTCCAGGACTCCAAACGATTAGACTCAAGCATTGCCCTTATCTCTAACAAGCCTTGACTAATAGGGAAGCTACTCCTAATAGGTATAGCATTAGATATACAGCTTTCTTCCTTCTCATTTACATACCTTTTCCCCCCAGAAATCATTGCCTGGTCTATACAACTTTCTACACAACCTTGGGGGTCTCCAAGCATACAAATTACTGGGTGGGCATGAAACTTTAATGCCCTCTATAGCTAGCCTCCTTAATGCAATCTTGCCATTTACCTCCCTACCTTACTAGAATATAATAATATAGGTACTCAGCCAGTGCAAATGTGCGCTCATTCTGAAGCTGTAGACATGGGCCTTATTCAGCAGAATGTACTAAGGGACTATTCCTCTACTTGGCAACTAACACATTCCCAGTAGGATTAGAATTTGTATCTTAAGCTGAAAATTTGTGATCTAGCCATAAACCTTGAAGTTGTCACTGCTTCTTCATTATAAAAACTTTCTTTCTTATAAGACGGTCCATAGGAGACATTTACGACACAGCCATATTATGACAAATGGTATGCTGCCTTATCACGATTGGAGATTCCCTGTAGGAACATTAGACCCGTGCCCCTCGAAAAAAAAGTGAAAAATCCGGTGATCAGTGTAGATGAATTTCAATGTGAATCCCATTAGATAAGGAAAATCCATAATACTTCAAGCAGTTTTCAGTTTAGTAAATATTACTATAGGAATTTTTTGCTGGTATTTACCCCATGTATTTTCCATTATAAGTCACATATCATGTGATGAAAAACACCAGATAAAAAAAAAGCCAACAGGCAGAGAGACATGACATTTTTTTCTGCCTTTTTGGATGGAAAAATTGCATTATTTTTAAATGTCAGAGCATGCTGTGATTTTGGAATACTACTAAGGCGCACAGGAACGTAAAAATGCCCTGAAAAAAACAGCTAACAAAAAATCACCATGTGGGCATAGAGTTTTATACTTCCCTACAGAATGTCAGCTAATCTGGCCGCAGCATTTTAGAGCTGAAGAAAAATCACCATGGGGGACGTGGTCTAATGTGTGTTACTTTTCTAATGAGGATTGGTGTATATTTTGTTCCAATATCTTGTGACTGATTTATTAAAATGTTGTTCTGCTATCGTAAATAAGTTGCACAAAAAGGCACAAAGATGCAAAAATTGCACAAGCATATTCACCTGGTACTGACCAGACGTAGGCCTGTACCTGTTTGTGCGACTTTTTAAAAAGTCACAAATTATAAATTGGGCCGTAATCCCAGAGTATGCAAATCTTTTGGTAAATACTCAAAACTAGTGAATTAAAAAAGTTGCCTCTAAAAAATATTTGCCTGTCAAATACTGGTTCATAAATTAAACTTAGATCAAAAACTGGTGAAAATCAACTTATTCACCAAAAAGTAGGCACAAAGCCCTTATGGAGTTTATATTTAATTTTTAAAAAACTAGTGTGATTCTAACCTAAGGGAAATAAAAAAGGTAAGATTTGAGTTGGCCAAAGAGCATAAAGATTGTATTACTGATAAAACATGACCTGGTCAGATGGATCCATATCTCTGTAGAGAAGAGGTTTTTGGTTATTTAAGAGGCCATTAAACTCTAATTGACATTATAGTACCATGTTCCATGTTCCATGTTTAAGTGAGGACGTTCCATTGTGTTTTATGCTCCTACTTTTATGAATGGAGATGGTTACGCACACAGTAGCACGAGCCCTCTGACATATAAACACAGACCTATAAGTGTCTGTAGATTTGAGCCAAACCTAAATTCGCATATTTACATCTTCCTGGCATGTGTCTTATGTCAGATTAAATATCAAACATTATACAGCAGCCGCGGAAATGTGCAATCATGTTTTATTTTGTAGGAGAAAACTTGGCAGATAATATTACGGCTTAATATACAGATTATGGTTTGGACAATGATTGAGCAATTACGCCTGAATACAGCACTTCTTGTTATGGATTGCTCTTGGCCAGAAAATTAATTTCTGTAAGAACTTATCTCATGCATGTAGGAGGAAGCCCTTTCTAAAAGGGGGTACCTCCTTTATAATATGTAAATCTCTTGCCCCATTGGTTTGTGCAACTCTTGGACCTTGCGTGGGCTTTGCAGGAAGTTGGTGTATCTGACTTGGCTTCTTTAGTGTTTGTTCTCTATAAATGGTTTTTTTAACAATTTAGGCGCCATGTGCAGGAATCCCGAGACCAACAATATGGCTTTCAGACAACTGGTTTGGGAACGCATAGATTGTCTCATTGAAAGCTTCTGTCTGGCTGCGACTGAGAACCCCAACAAACGGCTTCCTTTCTCATGGGAAGATTAGGTTGGCTATGCATGTAGCAAGAAATGGCTGTTCATCTACCAGAATGGCTTGAGCCTTTTGGGGGGTGCTATGGTTCACACAGAGGGCCCTCATTGGGGGGCCCCTTTCCATAAAGTCCATATGCCCTAATAGAACATATGGACAAGGGTTGTACTTACAGCCAGCCAAAATTTAGATCCACTTAGTATTAGTTGAGTATTTGTACAAGTATGTACCTATAGACATCAGCCACATTTTCATATTTGCAAAATTTAAAAATTTTCTTTTTTAGCCAATTTTATTATAGATTCTAAACTGGTTTTCCGGAAGTTACTTTTTATATCCCTGGTGCCATTAAGGAAATGTTGGACTAGAAGAAAGCTCGGTGCTTGGCGGGGGTATGTTCTGGCACTTGGTACTAAGGAGTAACTCACAGTTCCTGCTGCCATGCCATGGGCCGTTACTTTGTGTTTCCTGGCCGTTACTCACTTTTTCTTCTACCAGAGTTCTTTGTTTGGCTCCTACTCAGTGGCATTTTTCAGTGTCCCTCCCAAGTATGTGAAATGATATAAGCAGACTGGAATTAAGATATTCGGAAGAAGAGACTGGTTATGAGGAGACTGATGGAATGTGTGAAACAAATGCAATGGAAAATAATAATTATGTTAGTTGCGACATTGAATGGAACACATCTGTGTACCAATATTGTTCATGGGTCAAGAGGATACGCCTTAACATTTAAAGGAGAGTCCATTTATGGTGGACAGTTTTGACCTTAATGGGAAAAAAAATTAAGAGGCCTAATTTGAAGTTCCCTGTATGTCAATGCATATGAACACGTAAAAGATCTTCTGAACAGCTAGGTCTCCTATGAAACGTTGACACAACCCTAGAGAAGGTACTTTGAGAAAATGTCCATGGCAGTAGATTTACTCTAAAGGCCCCTTAAACTTTAGTGAAAAGTTGGCTAAAATGTCTTAAACCTGCTGACCATTTAATGTGTATGGAGTCAAGGGAGAAAATGTTTGGGCATATTGGATTTCAATTGCCTCTTTGTTATTTGGGAAGATAAGTTACCACCAGAGCTATCTGGCCACAGTTTACTTCTCCCTCTCCAATCAGATCAAATTTGGGCAGAGAGTCTTTTTAATACCATTAGGTATAGATGATTCTAATCATTAGTATTACAGTGAATTCATACACTTAAAATAAATGTCTTCAATTCTTAACTCTGCCTACAAAAAACGGCTAATGCCTACGTGGAAAGTATTCATTGTATCGTATGGCTACACAATGGAACATCTACGGCCAAAGCAAGTTGGATCATACTGTAACAGCTTAGAAAAGTCTAAGGAACATTTCAAGTCGGATTATAGCATAAATCATAATTCTTGCTGAAAAAGCTGCCCTGGGATAGGCTATGAGCCAATCATTGGCTGTTCGGGACATGTCCTCAAATGACCTAGCCAACAAGCAACACCAAGCTGCTGTCAAATCCTTTGGTCACTCAGGTTAAATTGACATGTCCTCCACATTTAGATCTTTAGATTAGCTATGATCCATTTTCTATTTTGAGGTTATGCATTTCACATAATTTATTTAGTATATAAGTCTGCAGAGTCTATGTCTCTTCTTGCAGGTGATGACCACTCTGGCAGGAAATTGTGTAATCTGCATAGGAGCAATTCCTTTTCCTGTTTAGTTAAGCAAAATCTTAAGATATTGGTTGAAGGAGTCTTGAGCTACCTAAAAATCTTTTGACTTCCCCTGTGGCTGATCAAGTGGTCACAAGAAGTTCTATATGAAGAAAAAACCTGATTTCCCGTCTGAGTGACCAACTTTTGAGCACAGACATGAATATGATCACAGGAAATTGGTTTCTGAACAGAAGCCATTTGACTTCCTTTTTGGTTGACCAATGTTTTTTTTTATATTTTATCTCTTTATTGGTTGACCAATGTTTGAGCACCTCAACAAAAGTGGTCACAGATTGGTCTGTGTGAATCGAAACCATTCAAACTTCTGTCTGGGGTACCACTTTTTGAGCCCATGCCTTAATGAGTCGTGGAAAACATGCATACGGCCCTAGACTATATCCAAATTTTCCTGTACTGCATTCAAGCCACCTGTATTCAAATGCCAAACAATCATTCTCAAGCATGTACGGCTTGCGCTCCTCTTTAATAGAAATCTTTTGACTTCCTGTCTTGGTAACCACCATTTGAGCACATGCATGGAAGGGATCATAGGAAATGGTAGTCTGAGTAGAAACCATTTGGCTTTCGGTCTGGATGACCTCTCTTTATGCAAAGCCACAGAAATGGTCTCAGGAGGGTCTACGAGAATTTTACTTCATGTCTGTGTCAGGAATGGGCCTTTGCGCTCCTCAGTTTGGGTTGAGTGAAGCAGAAGGCACGGAACCTGGTCTGAACAAGATTCTGTTTTTATTTCTTCAGCCCCACCCACCGCCTCTGGCAATACAAGAATTACTCTGCTAGCTTGATTTCTGCAGCTGAGCGGTGTGGTGATTCCCTTGACTGGCAGGTGTCTTTACCAGTTAGAGTCTTTGTGGATCTGAGCACCGGTCCAATGGGGATCTGGACCAGGCTCCTGGTCCTCATAAGGAGTCAGCATGGCCAACAGCTAGTTTCTGGCTATTAGAGCAATCTAAGCTTACTCTTTCTGGTATCTGCTGTGTGTATCTCTGACCCTTGCCTGTTCCTTCTTTGTCCTGTTTGCCGCCTGCCCTGACTTATAGCCTGTTCTCGTTTACCTGACTTGTCTGCTGATTTTGTACTTTTGCTGCCCGCCATTACCGACCCAGATTGTTGACATTGGATTTACTGTGTTTGTTTGTCTGTCACTGTTCTGTGTTTCACTCCATTGATTATAGGGACTGTCAACATGGTTGTCCGCAGTTGCCTAGGACTGTCTTGTGGCAAGTAGGCAGGGACAGTGGGCGCGGTCAGCTTAAGGCTCACTGTCCGTGTCTTGTCACACTGCCTTTTGCCGTACCCAACGCTGACAGTCTAGGTTTCAACTGTTTGAGCTCATGCACAAAGTGATAACAGGAAATGGGTCTACTTGACCACCGTTGTGCACACCCACAGAAGTGGTTAAAGTTATTAGGCAGATAGGCAGATGTGGTCACAAAACATAGAGTCCCAAGAGTCAGTGATAAAAGAAACTCTAGTTTTATGCCAACTAAGGATAGATTATCACATTGCAGTCCCTATTACTGGAGAATGAGAGGACAATGGCCAGTTGTGATGTTAGTACTTCTCCAAAATGGCAGATTCAACAGAAACGCTACCAATGGACTTCTGGCAGCTGTATAGGGTTCATAAAGATTTGGAATCTTACCTCTATAACTACAATTAGATGTGATATGGCTTAAAATTAACTATGTAAATGGGGATGGATGTGTTTGGTACTTTTTACAGATGCCTTTGTTTTTTTCACCTTAACCATTGATCCTATTGACGAGTGACTGGCTTCAGATCAGCTTCTGATTGGGTTGTTTTCTAATTGACCTTTTGGACTGATTATCGTGCCAGAGTCTGGGTCAACTGAGCATTCTCTAATACTCTTATGGGCCTCTCCAACCCTGGATTTTGCCAGCTCTTCCCATTCCTCCCTCACAATCATAAAGTCAAGAGGAACTTACTGTACAGTATATCCTTCCACCATACAGTAAAAGAGATCAATGTGTGTGATTAAACTTTTTCTTACTGTCAGGAGTATAATCCAGCCTATCTTGTATTCAGCAGCAAAAACAGACCTACCTATCTAAACCCAGAAAAAAATATTATTACAGTCTTCACACTGCCCAGTGACAATATAAAGGGCTGATGAGGGGCAACACCCCGAAACAGCTGTATGTGGATGGTTGCCTGGCCTTGTTTTTTTCCCTTGTCATTACATTGACTTATAGAGCCACTTAATATGGTGGTTTTGGTGGTTTCCTTACAGGAGCCGCCCCTTGGCTGGGTCCTTCCCGGAGAGATATTTGGCTAGTTCTGTGTTTCGAGACTCTTTGAAGAGGCTCCACGGGCTCTTCTTTTGCAATATAAAGGGCTCACATTTCAACTTTGCTGTGTAGACTGAAGCAGATCAGCGGAGATATCTCACTATTACCTCATTTTAATTAGAAATGTCAGCAGGGTCCTCTCATTAGCATTAGTTGGTGAGGTCAGTAGGGTCATCACAGCCTGCTGCACAATTCAGGAAACAACTTTGAATCTCCAATATGGCAGCCCCCAGGAAACTTGGAAAAATTTTACAGTATTTAGGAAGACTTAATTTAGGAAGACTCAATTGCAATTTTTTTTATACATAATACATACAGTAATAAATACTTGACTTAAAGGAGTTGTCCCATGAAAATCTTTTTCTTTTAAATCAAAGTTATATAGATTTGTAATATTTTGCTATTAAAAAATCTCAAGTCTTCCCATACTTATCAGCTGCTGTATTTCCTAAAGGAAATGTTTAATTTTCAGTCTGACACAGTGCTCTTTGCTGCCATCTCTGGCCGAGACAGGAACTATTCGTAGCAGGAGAGATTTGAAAATAAAACAACATTTCCTGCGTGACATACAGCAGCTAATAAGTATGGGAAGACTTGAGATTTTTTAATAGAAGTAAATTACAAATCTATATAGCTTTCTAATATCAGTTGATTTGAAAGAAAAAGATTTTTACTGGAAAACCCCTTTAAAATCTGTCATGTTCTGTTGATAACGTCCCTTTAAGCAGAGCCAAATATGGGTTAAACCTGTCAGGTCTGAGCTCATCTTGTACAGTCAATCTGCGCGAGCATAAAAATCTTTCATAACGCAGCGTCCTTATTTGCAGCTTTCACTCAGCAATTTTATTTTAGCCTTGTGTCTCATCATATTCCCTTTGCTTATTACAACCGGGGTAGTGATCATTTTTCAAAAAAAAATTTTTTTATTTTTTTTTTAAATAAAATGTAACAGGATGTGAAAGGCTTTAGCTTTTTGCTAAACGTCTTGCTGTCTGCTTGAATTCCGACCCCGGGAGAGGTACAGTAAGTCCGATTAAAGCCTCTATCAAATTGTAATTATATATGCATTGTCACATTTTGCAGTTGGTGCTTTGTACGAGACTTACTGCTCGGCGAGATGCTCATTAGAAGCAGGTTCATCTGAGGTAACAGACTTTCTTCCCACCTCAGGCATCCAAGTTGGATCGCTGCTATGTTGTAAGTACATCTACCCCATCTTATTACCAAAATAGCAACCTTCTTAATCCTTTGCTGAGAGGAACAATGCTTCGATTCAGGCGACGGTAGAAATAGGATCTTATGAAAGCGGCTGGCAACCAAACTGTTGTTATTTTTGTTAGAAAATTGAAAAATCGGAATTTGCTGATGTATGTTAGATTAAAGAGTTTATTGTTTTGAAATTAATCGGATTGTTTCGGGTCTTTCCAAAAAAAATTGTGTTTAAAAAAAAAAAAAAATCTCTCTTTTTTTGGTCCGAGATAAAACAATTAAGATTGAATTTTGATTCGGATGAAGTAAAGAGCATAAACAAAGGCAGGGCTGCTTGAATTAAGAAGGCATCAATGTTATAATCCACCACTGCCAAGCCCTAAGCCTCAAACAGTCAAACTGTTGTTGTGTCTGCAGGGCTGTTCCTATGAGAGACTCCATGGCCGGGTCTTTGTATAGGACAGCTGGAGGTGTAGTGCTCTTATGAGTATATCAGGATTTTGCTTGAATGGATTGCGGGAAGAATAGTTTTTATAACAAGGGCTAGCTGTCTGACCAGTGTTGTAGTCAGCCATGTGGGCTCTCATTGGGCTGTTTTTTTAAGTCACTCAGGTAGATCTTCCTTTCCATCTTTCATCTGATCACTGAGATTGGATGGGCGTCTGGTTATAAGAAGACTAAATTATTAAACAGTGTGCATTTACACATAGGCCCAAATTTTCCATTGCAGTTTGTGGCACAAAACATGATGTGTGCAGCTTTTACTATGTGTTTCCTTTTCTCTCAGACTAAAGGTCAAGGCTAGAGATGAGTGAATGAGAATTTAAACCCAAGCGTGCAGTGGGGTGGCTAAAGAAGTTGGAGGCTGCCCTTAGGGTATGTGCACACTACGGAATAGGCATGGAGTCCGCATTGTGGATTCCGCTTCAAATTTTGCCTGTGGCATGGATTCAATGGTATTTCTCCCTGAGGGACACAGGGCACTGGAGGGACAGTGAGCATCCCCCTGCCATCATCCTATCCAGCAGCCACAGCCCGCACAGCTCTGGGAGTCGGGTTATGACATCACCATGTTATCCAGGAAGTGAAGCCTTGATGCAGTAGTAAGTGCAGGGAAAAAGCACTTTATAAGCATTTCCCGTAATAAGTGTATATTGGGGATTTGTATAACTTTTGGGGTAAAAAGTCGTTTTTATCACCTGTGGATTGGTATATGTGGGCGGGGCCTTACAGCCTTTGTGCCACATCGGTCCGCCCCTAGCACCTTTTAGTCCTGCCCCCATCCATGACGTCATCGTCACATAGGCCCCGCCCCCTCAGCAGCTATTGGAAGGGCCAGCCTAAAGCTCTAGGCCCCACCCCCCTAGATTGCCCTACACCAATGGCCACTGAGGGGGCAGGGCCTATGCGGCGATGACGTCACGGATGGAGCAGGGCTAAGTGGCGCTAGGGGCGGAGCGATGTGGCACAAAGGCTGTGAGGCCCCGCCCACATATACCAATCCACAGATGATAAAAACGACTTTTTACCAGAACAAGCACCATGAGGTATAATATAAATATAAGATAATATAAATATAAAATAAGTAAAGAAAGCTGTAACATTTACCCTTTACACCTGTGGAGAGCAGTCAAAATGCACATAGGGGGTGACGGATTCCGCTTGAAATTCCTAGCCTATTCCGTTATGTACCTTATGCTGCCTAAAAAACATGGATACAAAGGCTATAGACTGTATCCATGTTTTCCAGGACCCCCTAGGGTGGCATCCAACTTCTGCAGCCATTGGTAATCAAATACCACATTCTTGGGTTCACTCATCTCTAGTTATGGCCAGACCAACATTTTCACCCATGATTCTGGATTAATGTAAGACAACTAATAGTCTGTCTGAATGTAGGGGCTTGGGGGGGATATATCATTGCTTACACTAGAAAATTAGCATTAATCAGTTGCACATTTTTGCACAACAATCACACATTTTGCATGAAAGTACAGAAAAGTTGCAAATTTTTGCATAGAAATGTGTGAATTTTATGCCAGACAACAGACAGATTAATCAAGTGGAAATCACCCTGTGCAATACGACCAAAGATCGGGTTGTTGTTGACCCACTTAAAAAGTTGTCTGTTGGCCGAACTTCTCCCTGTGTAATAGCGGACGTGACACTAGTGTCATTTGTGATGCCCTCCTGTCTGACTCTTAAAGTGTATGTATTTTGAAGAAATTACAGGAGTTGTCATCAGAAGCAGGTTTGCAACATACTTTCAGGGGGACATTTGTGAAAGTTACGTCCGGGGTGTACGCCCTGGAGAAGGCGCTGATTCGCCCCTTCTCCCTGTCATATGCCCGCCATATCGCCTGATGGGTGGGGGCATGGCAAGGCAGGGAGGAAGCTTATTTATCATGATTTATGCCTGCCCGCAGGCGGAAATCATGATCCAAATCTATACCTGCTGGAAACGAGTGTAGATTTGTTGCACCAGGCGCAGGGTCAGTCGGGCGCGACTGTGAGGATTCACTAAGAGGTTTTTGTGTAAGGTTTAAATTAACATTATACTGTTCCCTCCATGCTGATATTTAGCCTTTTCTCTCTTCAAAAAAGAGACCAAACACAGGAAGTCCCCGTCCTTGGTGCCCACATGCAAGGAAAGACACCTGTCCATCATGTAACTTTTACATCAACTAATGGTGTATTTACACAGACAGATTTGTCTGACAGATTTTTGAAGAAAAAGCCAGAAATGGACTTGAAAAGAGGAGAAATATCAGAATTTCCTTTATGACCTGTTCTCTGTTTATAGTCTGTTCCTGGCTTTGGCTTCAAAGATCTGTCAGATAAATCTCTCTGTATAAACGCACCATAACAGCAATTAACTTATATAATTATATATCTGCACCGAGGGAGCATGTACTGAGCAGTTTGACATGAAGGGAGACGCCTAGTGGCCATGTGTATAACAATGATTTAAATATAGAAAACTTAAAGAGAGCATATTGCCAAACTGTTTGCAATCACAACCCCTGTTAATCTCTTAAAACTTTTTTTGGGACGGGTACTTTAAGTTGTCTATAAGATTGGCACAGGGGGGTTCAGGCTGTCTACTACGGCCCTTAGTGTCTTTTTTTTAGTTTTAAATACACAAATTTAAAGAAGAGGACAGGAGACAATAAACAGCATCTAGATCATAGTACAACCAAACAACATAGGTTACACAAGAGATAGCAATAACATAAAAATCAAATCATACAAAGGCAGCATAGAACTGCAGTGTACATCATACATGCCACACATATGGATAATTATACAGCCATATAATAGGATAGTTTAGAACATCTTTTTAAATATATTATTATATTTATCTGGCTGTATAGACAGATTTTTTTCATATAGCATAGTCTTACTCACATTGAAACCTGACCTTAAAAAGTTCCTTCAAATCAACCGTTGCCAGAGATTTGTAATTTACGTCTTTAAAAAAAAATCTCAAGTCTTCCAGTACTTATTAGCTGCTGTATGTCCTGCAGGAAGTGGTGTATTGTTTCCAGTCTGGAAAGCAGGAGAGTTTTTCTTTGGGAATTTGCTGCTGCTCTGGACAGTTCCTGACATGGACAGAGGTGGCAGCAGAGAGCACTATGTCAGACTGAACAGAATACACCACTTCCTGCAGGACATACCGCAGCTGATAAGTAATGGAAGACTTGATTTTTTAATGGAAGTAAATTACAAATCTGTGTTAAGTTCTGATATTAGTTGATGTAAAAGAAAAGTTTTTTTTTTCTGCTGACCTAAGTCAAGCCAAGCTTTCGGATTATACAATAGCGCTGTCATTGGGGATTCTTTAGACTGTGACTGTGAATTGCTCCACAATGTAAGTGAAGAGTAATCTCTTTTTTTACACAGTAACGTATTGTTATACTTTTTGGTGTTGTTGGGTACTTTCTTGATGTCAGCCTTTGCTTGGAGGAAGTAACAAACAGAACAAGTAAAAACTATCCAAACTCTATGAATTGCAGCAGATACATTCACAATCATTTTATTACCAATCCCCAAACATAATATCAGCCTGATAACAGCACATTGTATCTAGGAGATCTAGTAATGACTCTAAGATCAATGCAAGTCACCGTGCAAGATGTTTTTTTAATTTTAAATTAAACAAAAAAATGAAATTTTGTATTATTATGAAATAATGAAAAAATAATAAACAAAAATAAATTAAAACCATGTAAGGGAGTTTATAGGTACAATAAAAAATATTTTATTACAATCATTTTATGATTTATTAATAACTCCATATTTTAGTTTGGAGAGAAGGTTATAGAGTAAGTTATAATAATAATACTGTAAATCGAGAAAATCAGGATGGCTGGGTTCACGCTGCTTTTTTGCTGTCCGTTTAACGGATCAATTTAATGGAAAAACTAAGTATGAAAAAACATGCATTTGTGTGCATCCATTTTGGTCCGTTTTTGATTGACTTCCATTATAAAAATAAAAGTTTTTAATAAAGGATTAAAACGCATCAACGTTTTTTTAGCGTACACAAAGATGCGGTTGACCACGTTTTTGTGTTTGATAAAAAAAGGATGTATTTTGATCAGTTTTTTTTTTTTATAATGGAAGTCAATGGAAAAACAGATCAAAATGGATGCACACAAATGCATCTGTTTTTTTTTCATTAAACAAATCTGTTAAATGGATAGCAAAAACGCAGTGTGAATCCAGCCTTGACATGCACATACCTGAGACTTTTAGAGCTCAGTGCAGTCTCATAAGTGTTACCTTTAATAGTACCGAGACGGGATAGTAATAGATTTGGTGCAGGTCTTTTCTCTTTGCTGTACATGCAAGTAGCTAAGTCCTGTCCCTGTTTCCATCTGGCTGTCTCTATTACTAGAGACGGAATCCCCTAACAACAGGAAGCGGACAGCAAATTGAGGGAGAGAGAGACCTAGTGGGCAAGGCTTATAGGAGAAATCCGACCAAACTGATTATTACACTGCGGGCAGGGGGTGGGTGAACATTATAAAGAACCTATACTTACCAGTCCTCGTGCCCTTGCAGCTCTGCAGCACCAGGAATCTGGCGAATGTAATCTTCTCTCCTTGATTCTCTATAACCTGGCGGGAGTCCAGATTGTCCCGCCCCAGTCACTGACTAGCTAAGTGGGGCATCCGTCAGCCAGCCTGTGATGTAGCGGGATGTATGGAGAATTCCGGCATGGGTCCAGGAGATGGAGTTGACGCTGCGAGGGCACTGGGACCAGTAAGTGTACGTTCTTTATGATGTTACTCCCACCCCCTGCCCATAATGAACATTTTCTATTGCCCTGAACGTCTCCTTTAAAGAAAAAAGGACTAAAATGTTACTATCATGAAAAAGATCAGGGTGCCCTGAGTACACATCTTTTATCAGTTTCATGATACGCCGTTCAATTCTTAAGATATGTGGGTTTATAATTTGACAATTTAGTTGGGTGTGAACTCAGTTTTAATAATGGGAGTGGACCAAATTACACTTTTGCAGTGTGAGGCTGGGTTCACACTACGTATATTTCAGTCAGTATTGTGGTCCTCATATTGCAACCAAAACCAGGAATGGATTAAAAACACAGAAAGGATCTGTTCACACAATGGTGAAATTGAGTGGATGGCCGTCATATAACAGTAAATAACGGCCATTATTTCAATATACAGCCGTTGTTTTAAAATAACAGCAAATATTTGCCATTAAATGGCGGCCATCCACTCAATTACAACATTGTGTGAACAGATCCTTTCTGTGTTTTTAATACACTCCTGGTTTTGGTTGCAATATGAGGACCACAATACTGACTGAAATATACGTAGTGTGAACCCAGCCTTAATGTTTTACATTGAGGGACATGTATAAAACATATAACACCGGTCACCTGATATTCATCCACTATCTATCTATCTATCTATCTATCTATCTATCTATCTATCTATCTCCTATCTATCTATCTATCTATCTATCTATCTATCTATCTATCTATCTCATATCTATCTATCTATCTATCTATCTATCTATCTATCTATCTATCTTTCTTCTATCTACTTCATCTATTTATGTTGTTACAAATATTATACGCATGTAACATGCGATATCTGATAATAGGCAGTTAGGAAAAATATACAAGAAAAATTTTTTAAAAAAACGCTTCAACCCAAAAGCAATGCCAGAATATAAATGTGAACCTACCCCTATGCAATGCTTGGAGTTCGGGTGGGGCCGCTGATGTCCAGGGACTCACTAGATTAGTTGCAATAAATGAAAGGAAAGGGATCTAGGGCAAGTCCAATCCCATAAAAACTATATCCTTTATTAGAAAACCACAGATAAAATTCGTCTATAGGTATAAGGTGCAACATGTTTGAACGTCTCACACGTCTTGATCACTGCAGTGATTAAGACGTGTGAGACGTAAAAAACATGTTGAACCTTATACCAATGGACTAATTTTATCTGTGGTTTTCTAATAAAGGACATAGTTTTTATGGGATTGGACTTGCCCTAGATCCCTTTCCTTTCAGTTAGGAGAAATACCGAGGTCACATAATGGTTCTGTTATCATTGGTTAACACACCGTAATCAGATCCATAGTCTCCTAGTATTTCTACCATATATACAGTTTGCTATATTTATAATTAACAATATATCGGTATTACAACCTATTAAATACGGACATTAAATTTTTCTTTTGCTTTAATTTTTTAGTCTATTTTTGTCCCATTTTCATGTTTTTCCCTGTCTTTCTTTAAGCAGATAAAATCAGCAGACCTCATAAACATGTCACCATTTTATTGGTTCACATTTGTGCTGCAGGTACAAAGATATTGCTCCCTATGTAGAAACATTCTGTCCAAAATCGTAAAACACGGAAGACAGTGAAATCATGACGTTACCGTTCGGATATTTCGTGCCGGTTATTGCAGAATCCTGGGGAAAGTTCACTTGTGATTTATTTGACTTTTTGCCTGTTATTATTCACACTTTCTCCATAATGCACAGAAGACCTTCTTTAAACCAAATCCTTACTGCTTGAAAAAGTAAGGGCCCCCTGAGTTTTCTTTTAAAAACTGAATTTTACATGGGATGTCCTTACTTTTTTTTTGACCATAAGTCCTTTCATCCTCCTATGCAAGTTTTTTACTATCCTATACAGCTGCCTACAGTTATATGTTTGCTATTTTAGGATGTGGCTGGCGTTATGGAAATATAGTGCCAGAAGGGGGAACTAACCAGCCAATATACCTTATTACTTTTGTCAAGGGTGGGATATCCAGTATTAGAAAAGAAATACAACTACTTTCTTGCTAAAACAGCACCACCTCTATTGCCAGGTTGTGTGTGGTATTACAGTTCAGCTCCATTCACTTCAATGGAACTGAGCTGCAGACCACACCCAAACTGAGGACAAGTGGACAGTTTCTAGAAGAACGTCATGTTCTTCCTGGATAGCCCGTTTAAATATCTGGCCCAAATGACAAAAAAATCTGGTTACCCTTCTGCTGCTGTTACTTCCTATAGAGGTTATCATCCTATAGATATTCATGACATAGCCAATGCTCTTACATTGTGTCACTGAAACAAGATGTGTTGCAATACCAGATACAGCCAATAAACCAGTGTGGCACCCTTTCTAGAGGAAAAACAGGCCCTTTGTGTTAACACTGGAAAACCCCTCCTAAAATAACAGGATCCATATTTGCCAAATGTGGGATCAGAGCCCGGGACTGAAATCATGGTTCTCTAGCAGAACACTGAACATTCCATAAACCTGTCTGCAAGTTATAAGGATTATTGTTTCTCGCTGATAGGGATGAACGCTGTCGTCCATGCAGCCAGCAATACTTTGCATCAATATCAAATGCAATAAATCTAGGAACAAAAGCTGAAAAGAAAAAAAAATATTTAAAAGCAAAAGACACAAATATTAAAGAAATGAAATTTTACATTTAAAGGGGTTATTCGGTTAGGTAAAGTACATGTGAAATCATCCCCCTCCTGAAGACTTACAATTTATTCCGTACATGTCATTTTCTTTCTCTGATTTTTGAGCTGCTGCTTTCTGCTGAAGACACAAAAGTCTGTCTCTGCGCTTAACCCCTCCCCCCTACCTTCTGAGACGGCTCATGTAAACAGCCGGCTGTTTCTTCTCTCCGTACAGCAGAAAGGGTTAATCACAGTAAGGTCACTAGCAACTTGACCTGAATATGCTCCAGGCTTCACACAGTGTATAAACAGATGGCCAGAGATGTTGTTTATATGATCCGTCTCAGAAGGGAGGGAGGAGGAGTAGTTTAGGAGCAGAGATGGACTAAACAGCTCAGAAAGAGATTTTTCTGTTTTCAGCAGAAAGCAGCAACTCAAAAATCAGGGAAGGGGACAGATAAGGTAATGACATGTATGGAATGTCTGTTATGTTAGTTAGTATCTTATGTATGTTAGTCTCCCGGAAGGGGGATGAGTCAACATTTACTTTATGTAACCGGATAACCCCTTTAAATATTTAAAAGATTATTTACAGTTGGGAGGATTGATGCCTTGCAGTTGCCATAGGCAATAGATGGGGTAAAAAAAAAAATTTTTTTCCATAGTCATCATTCCATTTCTCTGTATGGAAGGGGTGGAGGCACATTTTCTAAATCCTGGATGCTCATTGGCTGCAGTATTTTGCATCCATCCTGGAGTTGGAACATCTCAAAATTGTACAGTTCTTAGTTTTAATTGAAAGAGACGCCCCTGTAAGTTTAATCAATTGAGTAATGGATATCACATATGCAATGTGCAGCGGCTTCTCCACAAAGCTGCCATTAGTTTCCCCTTTTCTCTTATTTCTTTAATCTTTGGAGTTTAGTCGAATTTTCCATTTCATGTGATCGGAAGACAAACACAATTATCATTAATATCATCCCAATCAGCGATAAAGAGGAAATGCCTGCAAGCGACGTGACTTCCTCCGATTAGTGCTGAAGACACCACGGCGGCCATTATTATTGTTATGTTTTAGGTTTTTTGTTCCTTTTTTAATGTTCTTATTTATTCTAATCAGACAGCTGAGTTTTTCAGGCCATTTAAGGATATATTCCAAATGTGGCCAGTCATTAAACTAAACAAGTCATGCTTTGTCTGGCCAGTCAGTGGCCTAAGGTGGAGAACCTTGCTTCCTACCAAGAAACCGTCACGTGACCCACCATCAACTTTACTAAATGCACTAAACACTATTTCAATCCCCTTTAGAAATACTATGCTTTTTGCACAACAGGATTTTGCGGCTGTCTTTCCAGACAACTGTCAAAAAGACGCCTGTCTTTTGTTATTGACGGCCACAAATAATGATCATGAACGTTATTTACAGCCGTCATTAGCCATAGATGTACATCATTTTTACGTAGTGGGAACACAGAGTCCTTGTCAATATCTTTCTGGGCGTGTGATGACAGCTTTCTTCACCTCCATTGGGTACATGGCTGGTTTATGATGGCCAGGACACTGACAAAAATGCAAAAAGCACCAAAACAAGTTGTAACTTTAATGGAAAATGTACTTTATTGAGCACTTTGGACTTCTAATGCCCAAAAAGTGTTGGACAATACTACGCTCAGGATACTGCAATAACCACACCATTTTAGAAGCTGACTAAACCCAACAGGGGCCGACAACTGTTTAGGAGATATGTTTGGTTACAGTTGTTGGGAACGTCCCACACAACATTTCACAAAGCCAAAGACCTACAGT
The DNA here is from genome assembly GCF_027789765.1 of Dendropsophus ebraccatus. Lineage (NCBI taxonomy): Eukaryota > Metazoa > Chordata > Amphibia > Anura > Hylidae > Dendropsophus > Dendropsophus ebraccatus. Next base: position 68,000,557 of record NC_091466.1, on the reverse strand, counting down.
GTTTTGTTAAAAAATTTGTTCAAAGTGATAAGTTATGAGATAGAGTTCTGGAGTTATTGTCAGCTTTGGGTAGAGTGAGACTCGGCACTGGTAGGAATGTATGGACTCCAACTAAATCTAACATTAAAAATTATATATTCCTTAATTTATTGGAGATGAAGACCTAGGGGGACATTTATTAAGTCCGGCGTTTTTTACGCCGGACTTATAAATGTCCCCGCATCTCCGGCGCTACGGGGATTTATGTAGAGGCGGACTGCTTCTACATAAATCCCGTGCGCTCTGGTGCGCACCGCCGAAAACCTACGCCAGCTGAGGACTGGAGTAGGTTTTCGGCGTATCTTTTTGTAGAACGGATGGTGAATCGCGCGCCCTCCGTTCAGCCCCCTTTACACCCCCTCCCCGCCCCTTGGCGTACCCGGCGGAAAGTGCCGATTTGCGAATATTTTATTCGCAAATCGGCCATTTGCGAATAAAATATTGTGCAAATCGGCAATTTCCGCCGAAACCCCCCGGAACGCCAGATGATACATGTCCCCCCTAGAGTGTGGAAAAATAGAGGAGTCATAGTTGGAGTATAGAAACAGAGTCGAAGTTGGAGGCATGGAAGAAGGGAAATCTCTGTCCTCACTGTGTGTGCAGGTATATCCTTTTTCCTGTAAAAATTGTCTCCACGTGCACCCCATTGGAGGCATAGCTGAGTGCCGACAATCTTTATCCATATAGGAGTTGGATACATCATCAATGTGTAGAAAAAATAGAGGAGTCGGGGGTTGGAGGTTTGACTTACCAATTCCACAGCCCTGGATACAATTCTGTGCCTACTACATGAATTGTGCCATAATACAGTATAGTGTGAAGAGGGTCAAGTATATAGGAGTACAGTATATTACTGTATGGAATATGCTCCCATTTAGCTGTGTGCTAGAGATTATTCCTTGGTGTTGATGGCACCTTTTTTTGTATTGAATACAGGATGATTTTGATGTTGTGTGGGTTGTCTGTGTGTAGAGCAGGGCGTGGGTGTGTGACAAAGTAGCTGTGCGCTCTCAGAATTAGAAGATAAAAAACACAATTTGGGAGGAATTCTTAATATGAGGATGTACTGAACCATTATACACTATTATGTTATTTTTTATGTTTTTACGTTATGATCTGTTTTCTTAAGTTAATGTTGTGTATTCTCAATATAATCGTCTCCTGTCATTATGCTGTTGCATTATGTTATGTTGTCTCTCTCCCTGACGTTTCTTTTCTCATTGGCTACCCATTGCTCAGCCAATTCAGTGGAAAATACTAGCAATGATATAGAAGCATGTGTACAACTTGTCCCGTTCATAGATCTCTGACCTGATCTCCCGATACCTCCCTTCACACAATCTCTGATCCTCACTAGACCTGCTTCTATTCTCCTCTTATCCGATGATAGATTGTAAGCCTTCAGAGGTGGGGTCCTCTCCCCTCTATACCAGTCGGCCATTAAGTAAGCCAATGTTTATAGTACTTGGTGTTTTTTTTTTGTCTTATGTCTCATGTTATTCTCCTAACCCCTTAGTAAAGTCACATATCGGCTCATCTGAACACTGAGCAACCACTGACGCGCAGCCATAGTGTTAAAATGGCACTGTCTGCTTTGATGGCGGCATCCAAACAGTTAAAATATCCAGCAATGGAGATGGCTCCATTCTGGTAGTTAGCGTTGGCCCTCGACTACGTTTTTTTTTTTTTTTTTTATTAAATTCTTTGTATATTATTCTGGGGCAGCCATCTTGCCCGACTTGTTTTTACCAGCATTTTCAGATATTCTTTAAAATAAGCCCCATAAACATAGACAGCAATGTACAGGAGCTGTCCCATTGACATGAATGGAAATGCTCGCTAACCTTTTGAATAGGTCATTTCACAGGGAGAGAAGGCTGAACCGTTAACATCATTTGTTGCCTTCTCTATTTGGTTGGTGTCACCTTATGCCAGGAGCCACGGGAACTGGAGCTGCTATCGCTGCTGCTTGTGTAGCGGTCGCTGATGACCAGCGGGCCAGGGCTCCCATGATCTCAGAGATAGCAGTGGCAGTGGTAACCACATATATATATCATAAAATAACTTAAAACTTTGGGTAATCTCACAACACATACCATTTAACGCATTCACTTTTAAATACGTCATAAATTTAAAGCTTGAAAAATATGAATCCCTTAATGGGAGTTTAATTTAGGAAATAAATTAACTAAGTTTGCAAATAAAATGCAAAAATACTTATTTTCTTAAATTAGATCTAAACAAATGCCCAGACTATGGGTCATCCACATGACCATTATATCCTTAAGAGCTTTAAGGTCATGCACTGTGATATATGGATTGTATGTGAAATGATACATAGGGGACCTTACATTGTTATTTTGTGATTGTTTGTGCTTTGTTATGTTGTTGCTTTGTTATATGTTTTAATATTTAATGTGTTAATGATTTATTATTATTGGGCTTTCTATAATGTTATTGTGTTATGTTGTGATATAATTTGTTGTGTTCTTTTAATCTATACCGTGTTAAACTATATCCCATTGTACATTTTTTAGTATGCAATGCAATACTATGTTCTGGTCCATATATGTTATTTTGTGATTTGTTTTGCTGTCATATGCTTTTTCATTGTTTTTTATTTGGCTTTATCTTCCAGATTCGGTGTTATGTAATTTTATGCTATGTAATGTTCTGTTGTTTATGTTGTGTAAGATATCATTAGATGGAGCCAGAAGAACTGTTCCGCACTCCTTGGCTCGCTGCCTTTACTGTCTCGCAGCAGAAGATGCTGTCTATGGAGACGGTCTCCTGCATCAGGATGGATATTGCAGGGAGATGCTCTATGTAATGTTCGGAGGGGGTCTGACCAGAGTAAACTTTTTGACATGTCTCTAGGACATGTCAAAAAGAAGACTTGCCAATCTGTTCGGGTTCAGCAACGTTCTTCCAATCTGAACACTCGCCATTTGATTCCAATCGGATGGAGAAGTTGGAGGCTGCCCTAGGACTGCCATGGATACTGCCTATGCCCTATTGCTGCATCTATGTTTTCCAAGACTCCATAGGGAGGCATCTAACTTCTCCAGCTGCTGGGAGTCAAATGCCAAGCGTTTGGGTTCGGAGATCGTTGCTGAACCCAAACATATCAGTAAGTCCACTTAACACTACTTATAGCGTAAGAGTATCATTTTGGTAAACTACTTAATTACATAGAAAAGTATACAGTGTTACTAAAAAAAAGTTAACTTCCCACTTTTTCTTGTTGCCATAGGGCCATGTGTTTATACAGCGGGATGCCATGGAGCCTTCTAGAAGATTACTACATAGTCCTTACAGTCATCCATCCCCATTCAGATCAGTTATAGTAGGTGAATTCTGTTACGTTGTTTGTATCATCTTCTTATACAGTATTACATAAGTTGATACATTGTATTGTATAAGTAGATAATTTCATTACTTAAGAAGCCTGTATTGTGTGGCCTACCCAAGACAGGATATATAGGTTAGGAGCTGGCACCTTGTCACAGATTTCCTGCGTTTCTTTAAGCTGTGGAAATTTCCACTTTATTTTGTAAACAACCCCGGGAGTTAATGGATGTGAGTGGTAATGGCTGAGCAATGTGTGAGTCCATAGTTGAGGTTTTCGTTAGCTCTAAATGCTCAGTCTGTGTGGTCTGTCTCATGCTGCATCTCTCAATGTGATGGTAGGAGGATCAGGTGATAACGTTACCATATTGATCCGTCTAATAATAACAAGATATACAAACAAATATAATACGAAATGTTCTTTATTTATTGTTTAAAAAGCTGGCGTAGGTTGCCTGCCGTGCGCACCGGCGCGCACAGGATTTATGTAAAAGCAGTCCACCTCTACATAAATCTCCGTAGTATTGGAGCTGCAGGGACATTTTTAAGTCCGGCGCAGAAAACGCCAGACTTAATAAATGTCCCCCAATAAGTATATATACAGTCAAAGTGCAAGTGCTAAAACCATGTAACAGGGTTCAAATGGTTAATACAACCAATAGGCAGTAACTTGAGGGGGAAAAAACACACACATAACATATGCAACATCACAAGGATAGGGGGGTTGACAGTAAGGCACCAATATACCTATCACACATCCCCTGCCACAAACCTGTGAACCAACAATGTAGGTTCTCTGGTCCACAACCGAAGGTCGTAAAAGTAGCAGAAGAGCGAGAGAAAAACCAAAAGACTGCAAAAGAAGGGGGCAGAAGGAATGGAGCGTGACTGCAGGAAGGCACTATGGAGACCTATAGATCAGCACAAGAGATGCATACATACAACAATGCAGGAGTTTTAATCAAGACCATTTTTTTTTCTAACTGCAATAAAAACATGTGCCCGCGCGTTATTTTTAGCATGAGATAACCTTATGTCTACCTATACCTCTAAAATCTGCAAGCTGAGCAAGAAAAAAAAAACATTACCTAAGTAATGAAACCTGTATGCTCAGCTCCCAGGCTAATGGTGCGCTGCAGTGTTCACATGTGATGTCTACAGAGCGGTGAACCTCTCAAAATTAGTTTTGGGTAGATATGCTTAGAATTAGCTTTTAAATGCAATTCAGTATGTGGATTCGATAGCCAGTTTGGATTTGTACAGGAGCAGGGATTTCTTGGTGCTTCATCCAGTAAAAAAAGCTTATTGGTCGATTGTGCCACCTGGGCGGAGCTTCACGTCCACTGCACCACTTGGCCCAGCCCACATCTGCTCCTTAGGTCTGCCCCTCAGTGACGTCATTGGTGTCTAGGCCCTGCCCCTCGGCGACCATTGGAAAGGGCCGGCCTAGAGGTCTAGGTCCCACCCCTCTAGGTCATGGAGGGGCGGGGCTAACTGAAGGTGAAGGTAGCAAAAACTACCAATGATAAAAAGCATTTTTCATTGGACCAAGCACCAGCATCACTTTAAGTCAGACACCATTTTTTGGTGCCCAAGGTGGCATGGAGGTACCCAACAATTCCACTGATATGCACTAGTATATTATACTGGATGTATACTGGCACTGAACCATATACAGATAAAAGTCCATAGTCCCCAATAATACTAGCAGAGCTGAGAGGAGTGGGAGCAGCAGTGTAAAAAATGGAGGTTTTCATTTCTCTAGCCCTGGTTATGACGTGTATAGCTCTCCATTATAAAAGTAAGAGGAAAAAGTGTGAACCCATTTACTTGTATAGCTAGATCTGTATCCATGAAAAGCCAAAATAAAAAAAAAATCTTCATACTTTACACTGCAGGCGGCATCCATAAGGCTTGTGCAGCAACAAGGTTTCTATTTTAAAATGACTTGTTTTCTTATTTTGTGTTTTTTTTTATGATGAATATGAGCCCAGGGCTGTTAATGGAACCTTATGGGTGACATCATCTGCAGTTTATTTTAATGGTTAATTCCTACGGCTCGCCTGCGTCACCCGTATGGTTTTCATTTAAATTTTCCACGCTTATCTGTGTCATAGATCACTTGAAAGAGGAGGGAATGGTTGTGTAGATTATGAGATGTCAGAGGAAAGTTGCCATATGGAGAGGACAGTAAATTTCAGTATGTAATGAGTACAAATGACTAAACCCCGGAGCAATATATATCAGGAGGTATAAGTCATATATATCTGTATCCAAATGAGTGCAGACGTCACCTACTGACAAATTGCATGTACCTTAGCCTGTGGTCTGAGCAGTCAGTTTCCAGGCAGGCAGCACATAGCTGTGAGGTGACTCCATGCAAAGTTCTCTTTGTAATCAGCAAGAAAAACAAAGTTCTGCTTCACATCTGGAACAACCTTCTGCTTTCCAGCAATTAGGAATTTGCTAGAAAGACGACTTCAAATATCTGCATTAATGTATATGGTCAGGGCTACCAGGTCAGCCGTGCACATCTGGACACATATGCATCACACATGGTGGCAGAAATTTTACATGCGTGTTATAGGGCCATATAGCAGAGTTGTACAGATGTGAAGATGATGGAGTACATAAAGGCAGTCCATACAACTGATATAGAGGTAAGGCAAATATGCTGGGACCCTCAACATTTAGGGTCACCACCAACTCCCAGCTTTTAGTCCCTGAGCCTTCTGTCCAGTCCACTCAGCTTTTTCAGGTCTGTAGCTAGAGATTTTACATGCGGCCAAAGTTACGACCCTGTATTTAAATACCCTGGTATACGCAGGGCCGGTTTTAGACTAGATGTGGCCCTGGGCAAAGTTAAAGGTGGGGCCCCAAATGCTGAAATATTTTAGCAACAATTTAAGGTCCCCATACATGTTACTCTTTTGTTGGTGGTACCTGTTGCTCCTGGTGGGTTCAGCCATCAGTGTAAGGTGTATGGGGCTCTCTGGACAGTCCTCTGACAGATGATATCAGTGGACATAGGGGATCAAGCTTGATGGAAAATCAATGCCCAACCTCTTTGTTCTAAGAGAGATAAGCCGCCATCAGATCTGTATGGCTATGGCTTTACCCTCTCATAGAAAACACAGGAAAACTCAGATGTGCCAAATTTCTATGTATGGGGAGGACGGGACCGGATGGGAGAGATAATTGTCAGCTGAAGGATTGTTCAGCCAGCAGTTATTGGAAGGGTACGGCCACTTTTAAGGCCGTATTACACGGCCTGATATTCTGCAGAAGTGAGCGCCAATCTGGTAGAATGGAGCTCGCTTAGAGAGCCTACTACAGCAAAAGCTATGGAGGAGATTTATCAAACTGGTGTAAAGAAGAATTGGCTCAGTTGCCCCTAGCAACCAATCAGATTCCACCTACTTAGAATCTGAGTAATGAAAGGTGGAATCTGATTGGTTGCTAGGGGCAACTGAGCCAGTTTCACTTTACACTATGTTTGATAAATCTCCCCCCCTAGCAACTGAGCCAGTTTCACTTTACACTATGTTTGATAAATCTCCCCCTATGTGTATATATACAGTATATCATTAGTGATGTGTGTGCAATCCTTGCTGTATATAGTAAACAATAAAGATATATATACTACCTGATCACGTTCCCCGGTGTCCTCAGGCCATGTCTGTGATATATACTACCTGATCATGTTCCCCGGTGTCCTCAGGCCTTGTCTGTGATATATACTACCTGATCATGTTCCCCAGTGTCCTCACAGAGCGATAGCATCCTGATTCGGACAATTTTCGCTCCATGTATTAGGGCCCTTACTCAGTTCAGAAGTTTACATGCCGCTACATGTCAGGACTACCGCTACATGCCGGGACCGCAGCTACATGTCGGGACCGCCCCTACATGTCGGGACCGCCGCTACATTCTGGGACTGCCACTACATGCCAGGACTGCCGCTAAATGCCAGGAATGCCGCTAAATGCCAGGACTGCCCCTACATGTCAGGACCGCCGCTACATTCTGGGACCGCCCCTACATGTCAGGACCGCTGCTACATTCTGGGACTGCCCCTACATGTCAGGACCGCCGCTACATTCTGGGACCGCCCCTACATGTCAGGACCGCTGCTACATTCTGGGACTGCCCCTACATGTCAGGACCGCCGCTACATTCTGGGACTGCCGCTAAATGCCAGGACTGCCGCTAAATGCCAGGACTGCCGCTAAATGCCAGGACTGCCCCTACATGCCAGGACTGCCGCTACATGTCAGGACTGCCCGCTAGTGGTGTAAATACAAGAACTATTTATATGAATTGCTTTAAAAAAATAAATTTAAAAAAAATCACTATAATCAGGACCAAACATTACCTCCATACCGTTATTGAAGAAAACACACTAGATATAGGCCAATATTACCACCATAAAAGTGACCGCCCCATAATGACTCTATATACACTATATACAGACCAATATTACCGCCATAGAGTGACCACCGCATAATGACTCTATATACACTATATACAGACCAATATTACCGCTATAGACTGACCACTGTATAATAAATGACTGTATATACACTGTATACAGACCAATATTATGTGGCTGTCACCCTATGGCTGTACTATTGGTGTATATAGTGTATATATAGAGTCATTATGTGGCAGTCAATCTATGGCAGTAATGACTCTACGCTATATACGCTATATACAGACCAATATTATTGCCATAGGCTGACCCCTGTATAATGACTTTATATACACTCTATATACAGACCAATATTACCGCCATAGAGTGACCACTGCATAATGACTCTATATACAGACCAATATTACTGCCATAGACTGACCCCTGTATAATGACTCTATATACACTGTATGCAGACCAATATTATGTGGCGATCACTCTATCGCTGTACTATATATACTGTACTGTGGCTGTACTGTATATAGTGTCATTATGTGGTAGTCAATCTATGGCAATAATGACTCTATATATACGCTATATACAGACCAATATTAATGCCAAAGAGTGACCACTGCATAATGACACTATATACAGACCAATATTACCGCCATAGACTGACCACTGCATAATGACTCTATATACAGACCAAAATTACTGCCATAGACTGACCCCTGTATAATGACTCTATATACACACTATATACAGACCAATATTATGGGGCGATCACTCTATGGCTGTACTATTGGTCTGTATATAGTGTGTATATAGAGTCATTATGTGGTGGTCACTGTATGGCGGTAATATTGGTCTGTATATAGTGTCATTATGTGGTAGTCAATCTATGGCAGTAATGAGTGTATATATATATATACGCTATATACAGACCAATATTAATGCCAAAGAGTGACCACTGCATAATGACACTATATACAGACCAATATTACCACCATACAGTGACCACCACCTAAGGACTGAATACCACCTTATTTTTTTCTCAGCTGCAGCTGCAGCTCCTATATACAGTCTATTCACCTCAACACTTGGAGTCAGCAGTGCTTATACACACACCATTATATATATATATATATATATATATATATATATATACACACACACACACACACTCACACACCCATGAAAACACATTATACAGATACAAACCATCCAGTCCATACACTATACACAGGACATGTAACACACACTGCATTCATGCATTATGCACCTACATTCATACACATTTCACACTACATATACAGTATACTTACTCCCTCTAGCATGCTGGGTGTAGTGGTGCATCTCCCTCATGTTCCTTGCAGCAGGCTGTCATCCTCACCCGGCAGCCCTCTCCTCCATCGTCCCGACAGCTCCACACCAGAGCAGGAAGTCACGTGCAGTGAGAGGAGCTAGAGGGAGGGGGAGGGGGAGCAGACACGGAGCCCAGCGTCCTGCAGCCTCTGCGTGACCCCTGATAGCAGCAGGCAGGGATCACTCCAGACGCTGCAGGATGCTGTCTGTGCTCTCCTCTCCACTGGAACTGCGGTAGGGGGCCCCTGGGGGATGGGGGCCCTGGGCATTTGCCCTGCTTGCCCCCCCCTAACGCCGGCCCTGGGTATACGCCAGGCTAAAAGGGGTAATCTAGTCTAATCTCTCTTGTTTTGTACCCCCACCAGTACATGAAGATGCCGGATAAAAATGTGAGCACACCCAAGCTGCCCGTGCACGATCACTAAAATCTATGCCAGCTTGGAGGCAGCTTACAGTTTCTCTGCCCCCTTCACATACAACACACCCCCTTGGAGAGTGCTGTCCAGACCTGGCAAAAAGTCACAGATTTATTTCCAAGGTCTATGCCGGGCTGAACCTTGATATTTTCTCTCTCTTAAGTGTCCTCTTGCTTGCGGTATAATTAGAAAAAAAATATTCCTGCTCTTCTGTCTTCTCCTAATAGTTTGTTATGCTATAAAATCGTCTCACTGCTGATCCATTGCTCTGGATCAGCTAGCTTGAGTGTCAGCCCTGAAATGTCTGAAGGGTACATTCACACCCGTTCCAAAATCCGCTGCGGATACCTGCCTATTCACTTCAATGGGATGTTAAGGGCCACGGAGGTTAAGGGCGCTGCGAGTATGTCATCCCATTGAAGTGAATCGGCAGGTATCCACAGCGGATTTCACTGCTAACTTGTGTGTGTGAATGCGTGTGAAGGTACCCTAAAGAGAAGCTCCTATAAGTTAGCTTCTCTTTGAAATTCCCAGGCTTGTGCAGTTTGGTGTGGATTATAGCATAAGCCATTTCTCACTCTAGTACTTTGTGTAGTCCGTTTCGTAGTTCTTCACTTGCTCTTCTCTATATCCTGGTTTTGTTTTTTGTATTTTCTTGTTGCAGTTTTTGTGTTTCAGTTTTTGCTCTGTCCTGCCTCTCTGGGTCCTAGAGTTTAGATGAAGAATTAGGAACGTCCTTTTATTTGTCCTTGTTTGCCACTTTCTGCTTTATTTCATTAATTTATGTCATCATCCCATCTATCCTTTGGTTCCTGTCATCTGTTGGTGAGTTGCTATTCTTGTTTTTATTACCCATCAGATATTGGTGTCTTGGATGTTTTTATTTAAGATTGCCTATCAATGATTTGGCTTTACTGTAAGTCCTAGGGGGACCTAAGTATAGCACCCAGAACAGATGATTGTTGTAAGTTAAGTTCAGTTTGACTGTCTAGTGACCAGCTGGTCAGATTCTTTTCCTCCTCTATTCTAAATCCACCATTGACTCTGGTTAACTACTAAACATCTGTCTTGAGAGACTCTGTGGATCATCCCACTGAGGGATCAGGTTACATCCGCACATAGAAATCAATGGAAGGCAAAGTGGCAGTAAGCTGCAGAGATGGAGACAGAAAGAGACACAGAGAAGCATTGATTCACAGCTTAAATTGCTCATTGTTGCTTCCTAATGTCATCCAAGCTGCTGCTGCTTCTGAAGGTGTGTGATATAGGGGAGTAGGATACCCTTTTTTGTGTATGTGCAGTATATGGGAGACATTATAGCAGCTAGTTTATATATCCCTGCTCAGAGGTAAAAGCAGATAAAAACCTATACCTAATATAAACACATTATAAGGCTATGTTCACACTAGGTATATTTTTATAAAACTAAGGACATTGTTGCCGATTGCAACAACAGCCGTGATTAATACGAAAATAAATACGTTACATTGCCGTCTATGAAATCCCAGCCGGAGTGATACACGTAGTATACACTCTGGCCGGGGATCCCTAGCAGTGCCGCAAGAAACTGACATGTCAGTTTTCTGTGGCCGCTATTCATTGAAAACCCTGTCAGTTCATACAATGGAGCGAGCGGCTCCGGCTGCACACTCCATAGTGTGCAGTGGGGAGTTCTGATGTGGGCACGCACGGATGCGCCCGCATCAGAACTCAGAGGCGCTAAGGATCATCTTTTCTGATGATCTTTGCTGAGATGGGCCGTTCCGGAACGGCCGGTCTGATACAGCATATGAACATAGCCTAAGGCTTGGTTCACACACAGTATTTTTGTTCAGTATTTTAGTCCTCATATTGCAACCAAAACCATGAGTGGATTTAAAACACAGAAAGGCTATGTTCACACACTGTTGAAATTTAGTGGATGGCCGTAATTTACAATGCAATATGAGGACCACAATACTGACTGAAATACTATGTTTCTCCGAAATAAGACCTAGCTTCATTTTGCAGGCTCTGTAACATCACCACCACTAGACACACCTGTCCATACTGTAATTCCACCACCACTAGACACACCTGCCCTGTACACTGTAACACACCTGCCCTGTACACTGTAACACACCTGCCCTGTACACTGTAACACACCTGCCCTGTACACTGTAACACCACCACCACAGACTAAATATCTAACTTTATGTGAGTAGTGTATTCATCCTCATAAATCTGGGTTAGTGTTTCACCTTATTTAATAGCTAAGGGAGTGATAGGATTAATGGCAACAACGGCCGTACTTTGTGCGCCTGTGAACATAGCCTTATCTGCTATGGGATCCTTGCCGGAGCGTATGCACATTGTATACGCTCTGGCCAGGATCCCATGTGGACCCGCAAATAACTGACATGTCAGTTTTCTGCGGCCGCAATTCAGTGAATTGTGGCCGTAGGAAACCCTGTCAGTTCACACAATGAAGCGACCGCCTCCGGTCGCTTGCTTCCTTGTGTGCAGTGGCAAGTTCTGATGCGGGCGGAACGGACAGTCTCTTACCCCGTGTGAACATAGCCCAAAGGACATATTACTACATCACAACCATTCAGATACCGGGGAAAACTGGGTGTCAAACTGAATGAAAACTATAATTCATTTTAGGTACCTAAATTTCTCAATAACAGCCCTAACATGGTAGACATGTATAACTCCCACCATCCCTTTATGTGAGAAAAAAGCGAATCTACATGCAAATCTAAACTCTGCATTGTATCTGTTGTGTTATAGTAATCTTCAAAGAGATTTTAGGAAGAAAATTCTTAAATAAATTCCTTAATCCAGTCTGCAAAGTAGCAGCAAATAGAAGCTTTAGCATAAAGCAACGTTTAGTTATATCTGTGCCCATGGGAAGCAGACTTTTACATGATATTTTCCCGCAGGCTGCTCCCTAAGAGAGAGACGTCTGCCCCTCTGTGGTCTCCAGGTGAAGTGCACTTAGCAATAGACTCATGGACAGTGGCAAATCCAGCATCTGCTTAGCAAAAGGAGTAAAAACCATGGCTTACGCCAATCCCGTCTTAATGTACACAAACACGCTTTTGAGGATTTATAAGGCTGAACCCTGAGGACACAATGCTGCACAGTTTACACAGTCTAAGATTACACGTCGCTTTCAAGTAACAGCAGACACAGGGACCTGTTTATAGGAAACAAAACCCCAATTGAGCTCTGCATTAACCTTGGTAGTTTTCTAATCTCTGGAAATCTCGCCCCTTAGAAACAAGTCTGCGTCATGCACAATGGCCTCTGCGTAAGGCATTCTCAAAACGTCTGCGGATTAGCGAGGAGTAAATTATGACTCACTGAGGGAAACCCATACTGTTATTATATGGTAATATTTATCTGTAAGAACCTCAGCGGAGATGATTAAACCCGAGCAGAGAGAGAGAGAGAGAGAGAGAGAGAGAGAGAGTAACTGTCATATGTTTTCTTGGCAAAGACTTACGAGGTCCTTAGGTCTGATGGGTTCACCGAGGCGAACGTCACTTGGAGAGGATTTCCCTCTAAAACAGCAAAAAAAGTTAAAAATACCTGCAATATAAAGTTCTTGGGGAATCAAGTTGTTTCTAGGTACCTGGGTGACAAACAATATGGCCGCTTTTAGAGTTAATCAGAGAGATTGGCCAGGGGTGTGTAAATCGTGTTGCACAAAATTTGCTTTCATATGGGCCATATCCCCAACCTAAGAGATGTAAGGGCCCTTACCTACTTCATCCCAGTCACCCACCCTAAACTAATGCAGACCAAACACTGTATGTACTCTTCAGACCCCTACTAAAGTAGAGAACCTAATTAAGACCCCCATAATGTAATACAGATCCCAGGACTGCCCTATACCACCAGGGAAGCAGATATTAACCCCCTCGACTATGTCTATTATCTCTCTATCATCCTAGACCGCCAGGGAAGCAGATATTAACTCCTCTAATACGTCAGACTGCCAGAGACGTAAACAATAATTCCCTCCATTACCATAGAACACCATGGAAGCAAATATTTAAGGAAACCTATCAGCAGGTGAGACGAATCTAACCTGCTGATATGTCCCTATTGTGCAGGAGATGCCGAGGATGAAGGGATGTCTCTTACCGTTAGGAGCACTGCCCGCCCCCATAGCGGCGACCTGCCACCGACCGGCTGACCCCTTTCTAAAGGCAATTAATGGATCAGGCCAGCTGGGGGTAGGCTGGATCGTTGATATGAGGGAGGGCAGTGCTCCTAATAGTGCCCCAGTGCTCCTAGCGGTCTCAGTAGGGATATATCAGCAGATTAGATTTGTCTAACCTGCTTATAGTTCCCCTTGAACCTTCTCGTCTACCCTAAACCACCACGGTACTAACCCCTCTATAATCCTAGACAACCAGGGGAATGGATACAGGGCCGTCTTACCCATTGGGCATGGTAGGCGGCTGCCCGGGGGCCCTTGCGTCCTAGGGGGCCCCTGCCCGCTGTGACATACCCGTATTTTTTGCTTTATAAGACACACTTTTTTCCTCTCAAAGTGGGAGGAAAAACTAAGTGCGTCCTATAAAGCTAAGACGGCTCCCAAGCAGTGCCGAGCACCGCAAGGAAGCCGTCCCACCCGCCCCTTCTATTGCCGCTTACTATGCATATGCATAATGAGCGGCCCTAAGCGACCCCCTCCGCCTGCCCAGCCCACCCCTTCTATCGCCGCTCAGCAATGAGCAGCACTTAAGCGGCGATAGAAGGGGCTGGCGGTCCTGGAACTCTCCCATCTGCCGGCTCCAGCAGCTGATGTCTCCCGGCAGCGCACTCCCGTCATCCTCCGGGCACAGGCAGTGAGGTACAGAGACGCAGACTGTGTCCCGGATGTGTTGTGCAGCCTCTATCATTCATGATAGAGGCTGCAGGACACTTCCGGCACAGGCAGTCTCTGTGTACCCCACTGCCTGTGCCCTGAGGATGACGGGAGTGCGCGCTGCCGGGAGACATCAGCTGCTGGGGCCGGCAGACAGGTGAGTAACTGGTTTGTTGTTTTTCTGTTCGGCAGGGGGGATTGGCTACTATGGGGGGCACTGGCTACTATGGGGGGCACTGGCTACTATAGGGGCACTGGCTACTATGGGGGGCACTATATGGGGTGATTGGCTACTATGGGGGGCACTATATGGGGGCATTGGCTACTATGTGGGGCACTATATGCAAAGATAGGAGGTTTGATGGCGGCGGCCGCGGGGGGGGGCCCAATTCGCACCTCTGCCCAGGGGCCCATAATGCTGTTAAGACGGCCCTGAATGGATACTTCTCTGCCATCTTAGGGCCCTATTCCACGGGAAGATTATCGTTCACATAATCATTAACGATAAATGATCTCAAACGACCGCTATTGTGAACGACCTGAAATCGTTCACCCGTTTACATGGAACGATGATTGTTATTTATGATCGTTCTTGCGCTCATCGCTACTGAGAACAACTGAACAACGTCTTATTCCATGCAAACGATTTGCGAACGAGCAGAGATAAAAATACGTCCAGGTTATTAAGCGATGAACGATTTCTTGTTCGTTGTTAATGGCTAACTGCTATTCAATCGAACGATTATCGCTTCATTCGGAACGATTTAACGACTATCCGAACGATAATTGTCCCGTGGAATAGGGCCCTTAGACTGCTAGCCAAGTAAACAGTGACCCGCTCCGTTACACTTGGCCACCATGGAAGCAAGAAATCATGTATTTACTACCCTAGACCTCCAGGGAACATTTATTAACCTCCTAGACCACTGTTTTAACCCCTCTACAACCAAAGAAGCAAACATTAAACCCCTAAATCGATGCCTTTTTTCCCATTTTTGTATCATGTATGACTAAAAATCCTGAACCTCTGACCTCAGCCCGTATCTATAGCTGTAACTTCCAGGATATGGGGCGGAAATCTAACTCTTCTTATCCAGTTTTGTAACCACAATAACACCCATTTTTGTTTCTGATTTACAGTAAATGAGGGTCTTTCCCTTCACTGTTCTATTCCAGTAACTTCCTAAGAATTTCTAAAATTTGGATCAAATTTAGGAGGCAAATTACACCATTTACTGTGTGTGGGAAATGTAAGGATTTTACATAAGCTGAGAGCTCTTTGGCAGGCTTTGCACTTTAGAACTTGAAATGACTGTGTAGTTTATCTAGGAATTTACGTAACTACATCCCCTTCCCCCCACTCAACTTTGGCTTTGGAAATCACTTTGGTTGCATAACAAAAATAGGATTTTCTACCACAATGAGCATGTTATATAGGAAGTCATGGTATATTGAATTTTATAGGAAAAATATTAATGATAACAGGCACTGTGTGCTGTTTTCTTCTTACATCAGGGATAGCTCAATTACAGCAGCTATATACAGCACCTAGAAATCCATAGACAAACATGCACCCTGCCTCCGGTTCCTGTTCTGTGCAGAGACATCTACTTTAAAGGGGGTGTCCCACTACTTGAATTATTCTTTAAAGCAATACTCCACCTATAAAAAAAGGTATAGACGTTTACAAAGTTGCTATAAAGGGTGCACAAGTAGCATTTGCTTTATGCCTGTTGTGTGAGATGGAGCTCTAAAACTGTGTTAAGTGATACTACCATTATAAATGATGCATGGTAGTTGGGGGCTCAGGTACAGATTTGGCATTGGGGTGAGGAGCTAAGCAGGGGCGTAGTTATAGGAGGGTACATAGGTAATAATAACACCACTATTATATATGATGCATGGTAGTTGGGGGCTCAGGCACAGATTTGGCATTGGGGTGAGGAGCTAAGCAGGGGCGTAGTTATAGGAGGGTACATAGGTACATAGGTAATAATAACACCACTATTATATATGATGCATGGTAGTTGGGGGCTCAGGCACAGATTTGGCATTGGGGTGAGGAGCTAAGCAGGGGCGTAGTTATAGGAGGGTACATAGGTAATAATAACACCACTATTATATATGATGCATGGTAGTTGGGGGCTCAGGCACAGATTTGGCATTGGGGTGAGGAGCTAAGCAGGGGCGTAGTTATAGGAGGGTACATAGGTACATAGGTAATAATAACACCACTATTATATATGATGCATGGTAGTTGGGGGCTCAGGCACAGATTTGGCATTGGGGTGAGGAGCTAAGCAGGGGTGTAGTTATACGTAGGGTGTATAGGTAATAGTGACACCACTATTTTAAATGATGCATGTTAAATGGGGACTTGGATTTGGGCACAGATTTGGCACTGGGGTTAAGAAGCTAAGCAGGGGCATAGTTATAGGAGGTTGCATAGTGACACAACTATAATAAATGATGCATGGTGGTTGGGGGCTCAGGTACAGATTTGGCACTGGGGTAAGGAGCTAAGCAGGGGCATAGTTATAGGAGGGTGCATAGGTAATAATGACACCACTACTATATATGATGCATGTAGTTAGGGGCTCAGGTACAGATTTGGCATAGGGTTTGAGAAGCTAAGCAGAGGTGTAGCTATAAGGGATGCATAGGTAAGAGTGACACCACTATTATTTATGATGCATGGTAGTTGGGGGCTCAGGCACAGATTTAGCATTGGGGTAAGGAGCTAAGCAGGGGTGTAGCTATAAGGGATGAATAGGTAAGAGGGACACCTATACCCTGGCCAAGGCACACACTGTTTTAGTGAAGCATCTCCTGTAGTGTTTGTAATGTAGCTATGGTGTTAAATATCACATGTACCATGTGTTGGCAATGTACATAGGGCCCCGAAAACAAATTGGGGCAGATTCTTGTCTGGTGTGTTACATATTTGCAGCAAGCTTTAATATCATCATTTTTTCCCTGTGAAAAGCTATTGAGTTATCTGAGGTAGAGCTGCCAGCAGCTGAGCTGTATTGTCTGAGAGCGCTCGACAAGACTAGCGTGGCCTTACATGACCTCAGCTGCTCGGAAGATGCCTGCTGACTGTATAAAGCACATATGATACAATGCTGAGACGTGTACACAAGGATTCAAAAAATCGCTCCGGCATTATTGTGTGGGTGCAATGTGCAAATATATTCCCCTCATGAATAATACAAAAGAAATTCGTCATGGATTTTTTTTTCTTCCTTTTTAAAGAGTTGAACAAATTGCTGAATTATATTAAAGTCGCAGTGCGGCGCAGTTCAGTGCCTATTGCAAAGTTAAATGCTCGTCCTCAAACCAAGGAAGGTTGGAAAGAAAAAAAATAGCTAAAATAATTGGAGAACATTTTGATATCTAAATCATATAAGAAAAGATTTCACGGGACAGAATTGGTCCTGGAATGGATGGAGACAGAGGAAATGACTCATTTTAAGCTAGAGACGTAGCAGAATGAGTGTGTCAGGTGGATCAGCGCTGACTATGTGAGATGCAGCAAAGCTGTGCATATCAGATTCATCCCAGTGGGGTAGGTTAGATGTAGCAGAACTATGTACAGGAAATGTACAAGAGCTACGGATGTGAAATGTAGCAGAGCTGAGTGTGCGTAGCTATGGGGCTGGGCCCCATAGCAAACTTTTAATTGGGCCCCCCCCCCCCTCAACCGACCACTACACCGTCAACACACCCAGCTCTACACAGGGTCTGTACTACATATAAATTACAGTGCAAATATATTTAGTGACTCACAGGGGACGTCTTCTCTGATCGGAGTTCTTCCCTTTTCATCTTCTTCTCCATCTGTCCTGGGCCATTATGAGAACTTCTCTGAGCCACGAATCCACAGAATCTGCCAGACAGACATATTAGGCTCCTCACTCTGGCACCATCCTCATCTCTATACACACTGCACATCTGTATTGGCCCCTTTAAGCCCTCTTTCAGTGGGTAGCCCTGGCTCCTTATAGATAGTCCCTTGTTCAGTCTTCCACATAGATGGCCCTGTGTGCATCTACTATAGTAGAGAGCCCCTCTGTGTTTATAGTAGATGACAACCTCTGTGCATCCCCTATACCAGGGGTAGGGAACCTCGGCTCTCCAGCTGTTGCAAAACTACAACTCCCATCATGTGTAGACAGTCAAAGCTAAAGCTGTAGTTTTTAAACAGCTGGAGAACCAAGGTTCCCTATCCCTGCCCTGTAGTATATGGCCCCCTCTGTGTAGTCCCCTTATAGATGACCCCTCTGTTTAGTCCACTAAAATAAATACCCCCCCCTCTGCGCATGCCCTATTATATACATCCTGCAGTGTAGTTACCCTTATAGATGCCTCCTCTGTGATGTCCTCCTTATAGATTGCCCCCTGTGTTGTTCCCCTTACAAATAGCCCCCAGTGTTGTCCCTCCCCATATATATAGCCCCCAGTGTTTTCCCTCCCCCCATATATATAGCCCCAAGTGTTGTCCCTCCCCCATATATATATATAGCCCCAAGTGTTGTGCCTCCCCATATATATAGCCCCCAGTGTTGTGCCTCCCCCATATATGCAGCCCCCAGTGTTGAGCCTCCCCCATATAGCCCCCAGTGTTGTCCCTCCCCCATATATATAACCCCCAGTGCTGTGCCTCCCCCATATATATTGCCCCCAGTGCTGTGCCTCCCCCATATATATAACACACAGTGCTGTGCCTCCCCCATATATATAGCCCCCAGCGCTGTGCCTCCCCCATATATATAGCCCCCAGTGCTGTGCCTCCCCCATATATATATAGCCCCCAGTGCTGTGCCTCCCCCATATATATAGCTCCCAGTGCTGTGCCTCCCCCATATATATAGCTCCCAGTGCTGTGCCTCCCCATATATATACAGCCCCCAGTATTGTGCATCCCCCATATATATATAGCCCGCAGTGCTGTGCCTACCCCATATATATAGCCCCCAGTGCTGTCCCTCCCCTATATATACAGCCCCCAGTGCTGTGCTTCCCCCATATATATACAGCCCCCAGTGCTGTCCCTCCCCCATATATACAGCCCCCAGTGCTGTGCCTCCCCCATATATATAGCCCCCAGCGCTGTCCCTCCCCCATATATACAGCCCCCAGTGCTGTGCCTCTCCCATATATATATATACAACCCCCAGTGCTGTGCCTCCCCCATATATATATACAGCCCCCAGTATTGTGCATCCCCTATATATATATATATATATATATATATATATGTACAGCCCCTAGTGCTGTGCATCCCCTATATATATATATAATTATAATTATATATATATATATGGGATGCACAGCACTAGGGGCTGTATATATATATATATATATATATATATATATATATATATATATATATATATATATATACAGCCCCTAGTGCTGTGCATCCCCCATATTATATATATATATACATACAGACCCTAGTGCTGTGCATCCCCCATATATATATATATATATATATACAGCCCCTAGTGCTGTGCATCCCCCATATTATATATATATATATATATATATATATATATATATATATATACAGCCCCTAGTGCTGTGCATCCCCCATATATATATATATATATATATATATATATATATATATATATATAGGGGATGCACAGCACTAGGGGCTGTATATATATATATATATATATATATATATATATATATATATATATATATATATACAGCCCCTAGTGCTGTGCATCCCCCATATATACAGCCCCCAGTGTTCCCCTCTGATAAAAATAAAAAAACTCACAACTCACCTAACCACGCGATCCCCCGTCGGTCGCAGGCCTCTTCTTCTCTCTTCATCTGCACCCGACAGATCAGCAGCTTCCAGGCGAAGTCCCGGGCAGCGCCACCACTGAGCTCAGTGTGCGCCGCGGCGGCTGGGACTTCCGGTACAGGGTGCGCGTCACTTCCTGTACCGGAAGTCCCAGCCGCCGCGACGCACACTGACCTCAGTGATGTCGCTGCCCGGGACTTCGCCTGGAAGCTGCTGATCTGTCGGGGGCGGGGGCAACACTCCTGTGATCGCAAGCGAATGCTGCTTGCGGTCACAAGAGTGATTGACAGGGCGGGAAGCCTATGGCTTCTCGCGCTGTCAATCAGAACACTGAACACCCGGGAGGCCCGCTCGGCCACCGGGTGTTGTAGGCAGTAAGCTCCCGGGGCCCAGGCCACGGGCCCCCCGATGCTAGGGGCCCCGTAGCAGCCGCTACGGCTGCTACGGCGGTAGTTCCGCCCTTGGTGTGTAGGGTGGAGGTTTGGGCAATGTCTTTTTACCTCTCAGCTGGTTTACCTTCAAACAAGCAAGTTTTCTGAAATTTTCCATTACTTAAAGTAGTACATCAGCAGTTTAAGCAGTTGCACTTCTCAGTAGAGTCACATAAGCAGGTACTGTGTCCATATTTTCCAGGCAGTCCTAGGGCTACATCCACATCTTCTCCAGTCATCGGGAGTCAAATGCTGTTTGTGCGAACCCGAACTTACTGTAAGTTTTCTTGTCTCTTAACTAATGGTGCGTTTACACAGGCAGATTTATCTGACCAATTTTGGAAGCCAAAGTCAGGAATGGACTTGAAAAGACAGGGAATATCAGTCTTTTCTTTATTACCTGCACCCTGTTTATAGTCTGTTCCTGGCTTTGGCTTCAAAAATCTGTCAGATAAATCTCTCTGTGTAAATGCACCATAACACTTTTGGGAACTAAGCACCCTATTTTGGGTATACCTCTCTTTAGCTTTGACCGTAAATTCATAGGGGGAATGCTGATTTCCTTCGACAGCCATCTAATGTTTTTTTTTTCACAGCACTGGCTTGTATCACAGCTCTGGCAAAATAGGGCTAACTCTCTCTTAGTTTTTGGCAGATCATTGCACACCCTACAATAGTACCCAGACTGGGCCTACAGCTAGTAGGCATTCTGGAACTAAGGCTAATGAGACTACCGGAGTGGCAGCCTACACAATACAAGCATAGGCCCAACTGTGGTCTATCGCTGTCAGGCCTGATCACTGCTATTTATTAGTTAGCCCATTGTGATTCACATCACAGGCCTCAACTGGGCAGAGAAGCTGTACTGCCATATGATGCTAAGGATAACCACTCTGTGGGGTTTCCCTCCTCGAAAATCCCTCTTCCATCCTAGGCTCAAACCTCATCTCTAAGCCTCTTTTGGTTGTCTACTTCATCCACCAACATCTATTTACCTTATCCTATTGATACAGATAGTTTACATGGTGGATAAATCATTTTCTGCCTGGCTAGTTAAAACCATATTAGACGCCTTGAGGCACTGATCCTTAGAAAGGTTAGAACTGAACAATCAGCTATCAAACAAGCATTTATACATTCATTGGCTGATCGCTACCCCTATTACATGAAGCAATATCAGTTTGTGTGACCAACTTTAGTAATAAATATGGCGGTCGGGAATTGGCCCAAGGGTCATGAAATGGGAGTGGAGGTAGAAAGAAACACCAGAATGTCCTGTCCTTGCTCACAAAACCCATCTACATAAAGTGGGGTCCTCATAATCTTTGCTATTTCCTCTTTCTATGTATTTCTATGTAGATGCTAGCATGAGGCTCCTACTGTAGTGTCCCTATGTCCCTGCAAAACACCCAGTGGCAATGCATGGCAAAGCAGATTTCATAAGTTGCTTACCCCAAACAAAAACCCCAAACCCAAATAGGAATAAAACCAATATAAAATCCAGGTTGTCATGTTCAAGGGAAAAGCATAAAGCCCAGGCATGTCAAGGGTCTTGGTTCACCAAGGGAGGGGATCTCAATCCAAACATTTACACTAAGAATCTTGGACCACCAGTACTAGAACTACACAGGTCATGGCCCACCCCAGCTGTTGTGTGCCGTAGAAATAAGATTTCAGTAAGGTATGAACTTTCCCTGGGATATTAGTCACATTCTTATGATAATGACAACGAGACAATCTGTATCACTAGGGGAAATCAGTTCACATCCCAGCTGTTTTACACATACATCAATCACATTGATATTTCTTTCCACTTGTTAACTGATGGGCAGAAGAAGAAGCCCAAGAATCCAGCATCATTTATCTTTGGGTGACTGAGAACATCTTACATTTCCATGACCAGATCTGTCCCAGCTTACGGAAGCCTTACACAATCATTTACAATTTCTTCCAGCGTTTAAGGAGAAGGGAAAGGCTCACGTTTTCTTACCTAGAGGAACTCAATAGGAAAACATCTCAGATCAAGGAGAAACCAATATAAATCATCAAGAGGCAATATATTTAGTTGCCAGGTTCGCATATGTATTTCATATTCTTACATTTCTTGCCTAATGTGACCTTCTCAGCAGTCTTCTTGAGTTTTTACAGGCAGTATTACTAAGACTACAGTATATCCTTCTTAGACCAGATATGTCACCATGTAAGGGGTGCATTTTACCTTTTTTTTTGGAAACAGGAAAACTATTATTTTTCCAAGTAGAAGCCCAACATTCGGTGGGTATTGTCACTTTAAACAGTGGTACACCGCCATAATGGCTACAGTCTTGTTGGTCTCTCACATTTAGTGGGCAGAAATACAGTTGCTGTTGCTTGCGAGGTCTTTTCAGCCCTTGTGGTCTTTACAGGAGCTGTAGGAATTTCTGGCAAGTCCTGGTTGTGTACTGCGTGTGACAACAATCTCCTGTATCCTTCATCCTGTATCTGGACTGTGGGGTAGGGTAGCAAGACAGAAACCTTTTCTTACAAAAAGAAAAGGTACAGGAAAATGTATTATGGTCTCTAATGAGACCAAGATGGAACTTTTGTCCTTAATTCTAGAGTATGTTTAGCTCGAAGCTGACACTAAACACCACCAAAATGACACCATACCCACAGTGCAGCATGGTGGAGGTAGCATTACGGGGCTTTTTTCTGCATCAGGAACTGGGTCTTTAGTCAAAGTGGAGTGAATTATGAACAACTCCAACTATTACTTGATTTATTAACAAAACTATTATGCCTATTAAAAGCTGAAGATGGGGAGGAATTTGATGCCAAGAACACAAAGCATAGCTTCACGTCAACATAAGAATGGCTTCTCCAGAAGAAGATCACAGTGTTGGAATGGTCCAGACATCAATCCAGCTGAAGATTATGGTGTGTCCTGAAGAGGGCGCTGTTCATATGCCCTTTGCATTCTGACATACAGTGGTGCCTTGAATTACGAGCATAATTCGTTTCAGGACTGTGCTTGTAATCCAAAACCACTCTTAAACCAATGCAAATTTTCCCTTAAGAAATCATAGAGATGCAAAAAATTGGTTCCACACCCCAAAAATAATGATTTTTTTTTATTCTGAATAACATGTAAAACAAATGAAACAAACATTCAGAAACAGCAGAATATGTGATATTATAAGTTACTGTACAGTAATGGAGACGATGGGAAACACAAGGACTGACAGAGACTACATGGAGTATAAAGGAATGAGCAGGGCCGATGTGGGCACGGTATAGCAGCACTCTCTAGCCGGGGAGAGAGGGGTTACAGCTATGAAGAGATTACCTAAACAGCCCTGTCCCCTGATGGAGGCCCCAGCCTGAAGTGGATCTGCTATGATTTGGAAGGTGAGAGAGACTTCCTGGGTCAGAGTACAGGGCTGTAGACCCCGTTATGCAGACCATGCCCCTCCCCCACTCCTGCTCCCACCCAGTACAGGGAGCTCTTAAACCAAAGCAATGCTCTTAAACCAAGTCACATTTTTTAAAAATGGTGAGCTCTTAAACCAAAATGCTCTTAAACCAAGGTACCACTGTATTTGGGTTGCTTTTGCATGGAAGACTCCTACCCAAAAAGACTGAATGCTGTCATCAGTTCACAGGTGACAACAAAGAACAGAGTATGTCTCCTCATTATTTTACTTCTTTAATTTTATTTTTCAGCTCTCTAAGATTTGGGGGTGGGGGTGGGTTGTCATTACAAATGACATTACAAATGAAATGATTCTTCTTAGTCTGATTATTTGGTCTGTGCAGACTTTCTATGTCTGTTGTACTAGGAGTGTGTTGTCTTGTTTTAGCTTGTTCAGCTAAATTGATTGACATTGTCCCTCTAGTAAGTAAATAACAAAACGGGAGTTACAATGAGGGAGAGAACCAATGTGGGAAGTATCCTTAGTGAGATCGGATCCAAATCAGCTCCAGTTACTTTTCATTTGGGTCAAAAATAAAATATGCTCATTATTGAAACATCTCATTCAGTCTATGGAAGCCGCTGTTTCAGCTTCCCCGTACCAAGAACAAACTAGAGGATACTTGATAGCAAAAGGCTTTTTTTTATATGCAGGTAATTGCCTTCTGTTTCTGATGCGAATAATAGTTCATTGTGCCATTTTGCTATTTATAACAATATATTAAAGTTTTTCTGGTTAACTCAGAGTTTTACAAGTGGATTCTGTCCAAAGTTAAAAAAGATATTTGCTTTTCCTCTTTAATGGGTTCTTCATCTCTAATGTCCCACTTTCAAAATGATTTTGGCGGCACGATAGAAGGGGGTGCCAGCCACAAGCTCATTAGGTAAACCAGAGAGAAGTTCTATATTTGATGGGTTGGGATGTTATTTTTCCCATGAAGCTAATCTTAGGGGGGTCTGTCAACTCAACAAGAGATTGTCTAAGTATAAACCACTTTGTATAGTGCACCGAGATGTTTAATATGGACATGGCCTGGAACTCTTTGTTTTGTTGTCAATGGCCATTTATTTATAGGAATATGAGAATATTCTCAAGTGGTAAAGTGGAATGTGTGCTAATGCCGGTAGAAGTCTTGGGAAACTCTAATGATATTCCCATGTACTGATGAGTAGAATTGGGCTATTTATTCAACTGTGGGGGAGACTTGCCTTCAATTGTCCAATTGCTTTTGATCTGTTGAGTTGATTATATAGTTTTACAATGTCCCATCAAAAACAACTTGTGGTTACATCCAAGTGTTTGGTGTGGATCCAAGAGCCCAAGCCATTCCCTTCTCTCAGCATAGCCTCTTATCTGGTTATGTGTTCCTTTAAGACTTGTGAAAACTCTCCTCAGTCATTGGGGTCTACCCAAACTACCTAAAACGCAGCTTGGGCACAGACAAAGGATGCAAGTTTCCATCTTTTTTCCAAACACCAAATGTTTTCCAAATCTTAATCCACAATGATGTAATAGGCCTTTGTTCCTACCTTCTTTACCCAGTAATCTTTCCATCTTTCCTTACTGACTTCCTAATTTTTCCTTCCTTTTTCCTTGCTCCCTTCCTTTCTATCTTCCCACCTTTACTCATCTCTTTCCATTCTCCCTTACTGCCTTCGAGTCTGCTTTCTTTCCTGAAGGACCTTTTCCTTCTTTCTATCTTCTTTCTGTTCTTCCTTTCTATATTCTAACCACCTCCAGTCCCAATTTATCCTAAGTGGAAAGTAAGAGTCTTTGTTTATGATGAGGAATTATTTCCTTTCCATACATGTCTATTTCTATCTCTGGGACCCTACTGAATGGTATTCACAAAAACACAGCTGTCTTCAGTCTGAGAAACAATGGTGAAAGCCAAGCAGCCAACTCTTTATTCAGCCAAGCTGCCGGCCACCTCACATGACAGAACGGTGGTCAGGGGACAGCTATTGTTCCATAAGGTGGGGTTTTCCAAAGATCGGACCACCACCCGTCAGACATTAATGAAATGCTGTAAATGTCAGATATCCGATGCTCCTTTAGAGAATTATAATAACAATTTGTTAATTTTCTGTTGTATATAAACTGCATGATGAATGAACGTAAGGAAGAGCTGTGTAACATATGTCGTCCTTTCCTCCTTGGAGAGGAATCATTTTTAATGAAAACTTCAGAATCTAATCTGTGTAACCAGAACTGGCATCTGAGACATTAACGCGCTCCGTCTCCCTCCGAGGTCTGGACAGACAATGTTTATGGACAGAAAAATCCTACTCTAAACATTCTTCACAGCTGATATCATAGTGTTCCAAAAAGCTTCAGGACCTTAACCTCACATTATCCCCTGCAGCCATTTCACAAGAACTCGATGGAGATCTGCCGGGAGCTGAGGAAATAAGATGAAGAATGGAGGAAAGAGGGATAGGAGGAGAGAGGGAACAATAACAGAGAGGACAGAGGAGAAGAACAACAGAGGGAAGGGAAGAAGGACAGAAGAATAACAGAGGGAAGGGAAGAAGGACAGAAGAATAACAGAGGGAAGGGAAGAAGTACAGAAGAATGACAGAGGGATGGGAAGAAGGGCAGAAGAATAACAGGAGGAAGGGAAGAAGGACAGAAAAATAACAGAGGGAAGGGAAGAACGACAGAAGAATAACAGAGGGAAGGGAAGAAGGACAGAAGAATAACAGAGGGAAGGGAAGAAGGACAGAAGAAAAGAATAACAGAGGGAAGGGAAAAAGTACAGAAGAATGACAGAGGGATGGGAAGAAGGGCAGAAGAATAACAGGAGGAAGGGAAGAAGGACAGAAAAATAACAGAGGGAAGGGAAGAAGGACAGAAGAAAAGAATAACAGGGAAGGGAAGAAGGACAGAAAAATAACAGAGGGAAGGGAAGAAGGACAGAAAAATAACAGAGGGAAGGGAAGAAGGACAGAAGAAAAGAATAACAGAGGGAAGGGAAAAAGGACAGAAGAATGACAGAGGAATGGGAAGAAGGGCAGAAGAATAACAGGAGGAAGGGAAGAAGGACTGAAAAATAACAGAGGGAAGGGAAGAACAGAAGAATAACAGAGGAAAGGGAAGAAGGACAGAAGAATAACTGGGAAGGAAAGAAGGACAAAAGAAAAGAATAACAGAGGAAAGGGTAAAAGGACAGAAGAATGACAGAGGGAAGGGAAGAAGGACAGAAGAATAACAGGACGAAGGGAAGAAGGACAGAAAAATAACAGAGGGAAGGGAAAAAGGACAGAAAAAAAGAATAACAGAGGGAAGGGAAGAAGAACAGAAGAATAACAGAGGGAAGGGAAGAAGGACAGAAGAATAACAGAGGGAAGGGAAGAAGGACAGAAGAATGGCAGAGGGAAGGGAAGAAGGGCAGAAGAATCACAGGAGGAAGGGAAGGACAGAAAAATAACAGAGGGAAGGGAAGAAGGACAGAAGAATAACAGAGGGAGGGGAAGAAAGAAAGAAAGACAGAAGAGAAGAAAAGCACAAAGGGAAGGAAGCACAAAGAAGAACATAATGATAGAAGAAATGAAGGGTTAAAAAAGGACAAAGGGACAGAGGAAAATAGGGACCAAGGAAAAGTACAAGAGGATAGAATTATAGAAGATTGAAGAGAAAGACTGAAAGGAAGGAGAACAGGAGGAAGAATTCAAGACAAAGAATTAAGGACATGATGATCAAAAAAAAAAGATAAAAGAAGGACAGAGGGGAAGAAATACAGAAAGAAAGCAGTGCATATATAGTGCAAGACAAATAGTGCACCTCACATAGTAGAAGACAGTGTGCCCAGTAAATAATGGCAAACAGAGGAGTGCCATAGAGTGCTCAGTACATATTACCAAATAGAGGATGCCCAATACACAGTAACAGACATAGGGTGCTTATATATAGTGCCAGATAAAGAATACCACTATATGCAGTGCCTTCCAGAGAGCGGCCCCATACTGTACAAGTATGCCACTATTACTATGTCATACAACATGGCAGCCAGAGAGTATTTTCATACCCTGGTGTAAAGTGTCCACAGCAACCAATCACAGCTCAGCTTGCAACTCTGGTGAAACTAAAGAGGAGCTGGGATTGGTTGGTCTAGAGAATGACCCTATACACATTAGCATTTGGAAAGTGCCCGCAAACAGCCTGTATCCATCCATCCACAAATCACTCCTATCCTCCTGAGTAAGTCTGCAACTAAGCTTTCATTATGATTACTCATCCACAAACAGTAATGTTGACTAGCGACTAGGATCTTTGGGCAATAGACCATACATCTGCCTGGATGCGTGTGCCAGGATGGTAACGACAAGAATCAAGAACCAAGTGAAGGTTTAAAAATTGATTACTTCATTATGTATTGAACCATTAAAAGAATCCATGGAGCAGCATCATAGAGGTGAAAGGGGGTTTCCTCCCACTAAGGGCGGGCCGGCCCACCTCCAGTTCTTCAGCCCCGGCCGGTGCCCAGGAATAGAATGGCACTGTACGCAGGAACCAGGTCGTGGTTAAAAAAAAGGACCAGGCACCGGCTTGCCCACGCCGGCGACGTTCTATCCATGTGCAGATCCTAAAGTGAATGTACTGATGGTACATTCGCTTTAAGTGTACATGTAATGCCAGCTGCCCCATACCCAAATTAAAGACCCACCATAAATGAGAACAACTAAGAAGGTCAGCTTGCCTTGCTTTTATTCACCCTCTGGTGCCTGAGCTGACCAAAAGGCCCTTTGCCACATAATATAATACCAGTATTTGAAATGGCATATGGTACATGGGGTAGTATTACAGATTTTGCATTGGAGCCAAGAGAACCCAAACCATCCACACACTACAGAAATGACCTTAAGAGCTGTAGAAGAGTACTAGAAATATTCAGGCAAAGAAAAGTAATCTTTCCTTGAGTCCAAACTTTGAGGCCATGAATAAACACGGACATTCCCCAGAGACTAGAAATGAAAACTTTCAACAAGAAAATCATTAGTGGAGTCCAATCTGGATGCCATCTATTCATGTCCTAATGAAATGCAGCTGAGCCCATGGGTGGAGATCACTCGTGATTCTGCTGTCACAAGAAGCAAGAAACCACAGCAGACAGGCGAGACTCCACATGTCCACCAAGCATGCCCAGCGTAGGGGCCTCATTTTTCCATGTATTGCTCAATACTACGTACAGTATCTATCCATCCCTAGCCAAATCCGAATCCACTCCATCCTTATTTATGCATCTATCACCATCTGCAAACCCAAGTTCATGTAAACTTGGACCCTTGTCGAGAAGACTGGCCAACCATAAAAGACATCATTTCCCTTGAGCTGAACCTGGTAGAACCTCGCCAAGGTTTTCAGACTTGGAGAACATTACTTATGAGAAACATATTAAGTAAACTGTAAGTTCCTATAGCAATGGAGACCATGATAGGAAGTTACATTGAGATATCCCCTGACTTAACTTCTTCTATCCTTGAGAAAGCCGTCTTGCTCTTGGTTCTTGGTCTTCAGCCAAGGAGGATCTGATAGGATGACTAGTCATCCCAGAAAGGTACTATGTGTGGTTTCCTTCAGCAGCCTAGATTAACTCACAGTCAGTTCCTTTTCAAACACTTTCTAGACATACTGTGGTTTTTGGCTCTCTAGGAATTTTGGAAGCTTCGAGTGGCTGCCTGAATGCTCTGGATTCTATACATAGAAAACTTTCTCACCAGACGAGACAGGCTGTGGTTGTAATTACAATAGTACAAACACACAAATATAACCAAGCTTCATTGGAGTATCAGACACGCTCGCTGCTCACTCCATACTCACATTTCACTGACTGACTGATCAACGCGTTTCTTGAGTTACACACATTTTGATCCCAGTAGTGACTTTTGCCAGAAGTGTTATGCAACGCAGACATATTAATATGAGATGTTAAAAGAACAGCTTAGATTGCAAAGGTTTGAAGGTTTAATAAAAATCCCCTACAAAGCACATAAAAAGGTCTATTAAGAGGAGACAGGAAGTGTTGTCAGGGGCACAAAAGAAATATTTGATGGGCAGAGAAGATTTTGCTTTCATGTCTCTATGACAACTCTTAGTATCCTGTTTTCTAGGAGTTCAATTATCCCAGGTCTTCTTACACGTGGTATTATTTAAGATAAAAAGATAGAAATTCCTTTATTTATACAGCACCAACATATTCCATAGTGCTGTACGAAGACCATCACCTACAATGTTCCCTGTACTAAATGGGGCTTATAATCCTATTTTCAAATAAGTATTATATATTAGAGTGTCCTAGGATAACACATACAAAATCCATGGAGGGATTTTAACCCAGAACCCCAGTATAGTATTGTAACAGTTAGAGATGAGCGAATCATTTGGAAATTTGTCTTGCGAAGTTTGCAAATTTTCGCGAATCGCATACAAACAATTATTTATTAAAAAAGGCAAACTAGTGTAGCTACAATAGTGGGACTATTAGCAAATAGTGGGACAGAGCAGCAATTTTTTTCAGTCATTCAATTTCAGCCATGGACAGTAGTAGACCTTAGTGGATCAGCGCCGTAATATCAATTTTCTCCCAAGACAGCAGTGGACATTGGTATATAAACACCCAGTGACTTATTAAGATGGACACTGTAGTCACTGTGACTTCCTATAATGCACACCCAGCACCCAATTACTTGGTATAATGAACAACAGTTACCCAGTTACTTGGTATACTGGACAATGGCTTCATTGCTCCCATGGAAAACCACCCACAATCCACCATCCTCTCCCCTCTGTCCCTATCTCTCTGTATTTCTCTCCCTGCTCTAACTGCCTGCTGCAACCTGCTCTCCACAATACTCAGCTGACTGGCCGCCCCCATAAAGCCAATCACCTTATATAGAGGGTGCTGACATCACAGTGGGGTTTGCAGCTGATCGGACGGGCGCTAGGGATTATGGATAATCTCTTGCTTCCGCTAAAAGACAGTTCTGTAAGCTAACATGTATGGCCGCTATGTTTAGTGACTTTTAAAGCGAATCTGGCGAATCTGTACAAAGCAAATTGGAATTTGTCAAATTTGCTTCGCTCATCTCTAATAACAGTATTAACCACTGAGAGACCCTATTCTAAGCTGACAGAGTACTGTGGTGTACGCCAGTACAGTAAAATTTGTCAGGTATGTTGGAAGAAAAATGGTGGAAGAGACTTACGACCCCATGACTACTCTTCCTGTCTGTGTTTTCGAGGTTTGACCTAAAAATATTGGTAATATGGCAATATTGGTGTCAGATGACAGGATCAGCTCTGCTACATCTGCAAACTTGAACTTTGCCTTATATACTGTATAGATTTAAGGTAACAGCTAGTAGTCTCGGATTGCAAAACTTTAAATCTTTAGGACACATTACAGGGTAGATTCATTTGTAAGTCTGTAAAGCTACTGAACCTCCAGAGGGTCTTCTGTGGGGTTATACAGTGAGGACACTGATGTCTGTAATATATCTAGCAGCTGGAATATGACCCGGTATGGGAACCAGAAACAGTCTAAGGATACTGAATTACTGTCTATATCTATACATGTGTTTAAACGGGCCACAAGAAAAATTGGGCCATGAAAAGTGATCATCTCCGAGAGTTAAATCAACATAAGGTGATGACTAAACATCCATATATCTCTCATCAGTGTTCTGTTGTGTTTGAGAATTTCCACCTTTATCTTCTGTCCCTGTCAGAGGGAATCCTGAAGGGAAATGCATCAAATGAACCCTATTCAAGTCCAATCACTATTAATATTAACCTCCCCAGTGCAGTTAACATACCAGAGGCAAATGGTAAAGAGATCTCAGAATACAGGTATGCAAAAGGCATTTATTTTGTCTTTTGAGTTTTTCTTCCAAGGGTAAGGTACATGCACACTGGGAAATGGCGACAGATAACCCGTCGCGCATTCCGCAGCTTGCACCCACCGACGGACTGTGGCGGGTGCTCGCGCCTCTGTCCGTGTCATAGACTCCATTCTATGCACGGTCGGATTCATTCATCCGTCCAAAGAATGAACGTGTTCTACTATATGAATGAACAACTATAATACTGCTCCTATATACAAGAATATAACTACTATAATACTGCTCCTATATACAAGAATATAACTACTATAATACTGCTCCTATATACAAGAATATAACTACTATAATATTGCCCCCTGTGTACAAGAATATAACTACTATATTACTGTTCCCTATATACAAGAATATAACTACTATAATATTGCCCTTGTGTACAAGAACATAACTACTATAATACACGGAAACTGGAAAGAAAGGAACGGCTGCACATCCCATCTATGGCTGATACTAATGCCGCTAGGCCTATATTAAAAATCAACACCAGAGTGTCTGTATATGAATTGATCAAGCCATATTGCCCCGTGTACCACCGCGCAGGTCCTCTGGTCCACACGGGTCCCTACGCTAACTCCACACCGTGTCGGTCAGCGACCGCCAACCCCGCAAAGCATGCACATGCAGGGAAGGGAGGCCATGGAACGGCCCTGCAACCCCAATGTCACAGGACCAGACCCAAAAAGCCCCACCAAAACCCAGCCAGCACCACCGGCGGGGAAGGCTGCCCCCAAACGACACAAGTATGGATATGGTATTACACTTACCATTGCTGCTCTCACAGAATGGGGAAGACATAAGGTCCAGACATGTGAGCACAGGCATATCCTGCTAATTTTGGTCATGTGGGTCTTATAAAGGAGTGCGAGCTGTTCAGAGAGGGAGAACTGTAAAACACGGAAACTGGAAAGAAAGGAACGGCTGCACATCCCATCTATGGCTGATGGTAAGTGTAATACCATATCCATACTTGTGTCGTTTGGGGGCAGCCTTCCCCGCCGGTGGTGCTGGCTGGGTTTTGGTGGGGCTTTTTGGGTCTGGTCCTGTGACATTGGGGTTGCAGGGCCGTTCCATGGCCTCCCTTCCCTGCACGT
Organism: Dendropsophus ebraccatus; assembly: GCF_027789765.1. NCBI lineage: Eukaryota > Metazoa > Chordata > Amphibia > Anura > Hylidae > Dendropsophus > Dendropsophus ebraccatus. The sequence continues at coordinate 67,967,418 of NC_091466.1, read as the reverse complement.
GCACGCTTTGCGGGGTTGGCGGTCGCTGACCGACACGGTGTGGAGTTAGCGTAGGGACCCGTGTGGACCAGAGGACCTGCGCGGTGGTACACGGGGCAATATGGCTTGATCAATTCATATACAGACACTCTGGTGTTGATTTTTAATATAGGCCTAGCGGCATTAGTATCAGCCATAGATGGGATGTGCAGCGGTTCCATTCTCTCCAGTTCGTGTATAACTACTATAATGCTTCAGTAAGATACAGGTGCCGACACTGTCTGAATACTGCTCAATCAGTAGCTGTGCGCTGGAGTCGGATAAAGGGCTAATAAACTGCACTGGTAAGTAGCCGCGGTGCTCGAACAGAGACAAGGGCAGTACGGTGTTTAAAATAGAAAATAAGTCCAAGCACTCACCGGATGAAGTGATCTCTTTGTGCGTTTATTCAGACATCACAGGGAGGGAGCGGTGGTAGAGGGTGCGGGAGCGTGTAGCAGACAACTGTTTCGCGCCTCAGCACTTTGTCAAGTCTTACATCACTACCGGGGGAGGGTAGTTTAAATAGGTTACATCATGTATATGCAAATAACATCCAAAATAGGTGAAAACAAAAAATGCTAAATACAAGTACAAATTATCTCACAAGAAAACACTCCAATCATTCCTCTCATTGAGGCCATTGGGACCGGTCGCATCTAGAGTGGCAATCCATGTTGCCTCTCTCCTGAGGAGATACTGATGCCTGTCTCCTCCCCTATCAGGTTGATCCACCTTCTCTAAGCCCAGAAAACGCAGGGAGCTCGTGTCACCTTTGTGGACAGAATTCACATGTTCAATAAGGCGGGGAACGCCTTTCCCAGTCCTAACTGAATAGGCATGCTCCTTGTACCTGGTCCACATCGGGCGTTAAGTTTTGCAAATGTAGAAGCGGTGACATGAGCACACAAGCGCATAGACAGTGTAGGGGGTTCTACAGGTGATGAGGCTATCGATATAGCAGTCTACTCCATTAGGATTAATATAAGCAGTAGGAATAAGCTGCGGGCAGTATTTACAGCTACCACATCTTTTATTTCCTGTTAGTGGAGCTCTGGTGAACCACTCATCTGCCGCTTTTTTCTTTTTGCACGTATTCACATTGAGCTTGTCTCCAATAGTGCGGCTTTTGCGGTATGTGATGAGGGGTCCCTGAGCTGCAATCTCCTTCAGGTCATCGTCCTGTGCCAGGATGTGCCAATGTTTCCAGATAGCTTTAGTGATACACTGATTAAGCGGTGAATTTTGATTTTTGTTTTTCAAAAGTACTTAAGTACCGGCCGGATGATGTGGCCGGCCGCAGAGCTCTGATGTGGGCGCATCAGCACGCGCCCGCATTAGAGCTTCCCATAGCACACAGTGAAGCTAGAGGCCGGAGCCGCTGGCTTCACTGTGTGAACTGACAGGTCTTTCTGACATGTCAGTTATTTGCGGCCCCGTATGGGATCCTGGCTGGAGCGTATATGATGTGTATACGCTCCGGCCGGGATCCGATATCAGATAAGGTTATGTTGTGCTCTGCAAAAAGTATGGCCGCTGTTGCCGATGGCAACAACGGACTTACTTTTACGTAGTCTGAACATAGCCTAATGCTGCTCCCTGTGTACAAGAATATAGCTAATAGTATAACTTTTATAATGCTGATGTCACACATGCCATTTTTTTTTTTAACTACCTCTGCAGTTGTTGAGCCAAAGCCAGGTGCACATACAATTGCTTCCTTTATTTTACCCGTTACTTTGACCCCACTTCTGGTTGTTGCTCAAAAACTGCCATATGTGAAACAAGCAAATACTGTTGCCCTCTGTGTGCAATATCTCATGCAGCTGTGGGAGCAGGTTTCTGTAGCAGTTCTACTGTTGTGTGTGTGTGTTGAATGCTATTACGTATTATCACATGTAAAACCACATGTTGATGGGGGTAGTACAATCGGCCCTAAAACTGCCTTGTGGTGTAAACATAAAAAAAATCTGGTTGATTTAAATGTAACATTTTCCAAACCACAGCAGTTACTTTGTGAACAGATCAGTAACCATAACTGCGACCAGTTCACCCCTGTCACACAGTAGGAGAAAGTGCAGATCCCTGTAACCCCCTAAGATCACTAAATTGCTATACAGAATTCTGTTAGGGATGTTACACATAATGAAATCCCTTCATCTGTTGTTGTATGGCAGGGGTAGGGAACCTTGGCTCTCCAGCTGTTGCTGAACTACAACTCCCATCATGCCTGGACAGCCAAAGCTTTAGCTTTGGCTGTCCAGGCATGATGGGAGTTGTAGTTTGGCAACAGCTGAAGAGCCAAGGTTCCTTACCCCTGTCATAGGCCTTCTCTCTTTGGAGGATCCAACATATATGTGGCTTGTTGTGAATGAGAACAGTGTGGTGCTTCTTTATGACCTGTGGTGGCGCTGTAGCGGAATAGCCAACTTGATCCTTCAGAGATTACAGGGAATCGATCACCTGATCAGGACCATGTTGGGGGACCCCTTTTTAAAGAATTAAAACATGTCCAAACCCCCTTGTTTGTCCAGTGACTCCCTCAATCCCCATCCGGTTAGAGTACAGTCATCCCTAATATCATTTCCATCAGGCGACCAGTGACTAAGAATCATTTTTTTGATGATTTCATATTTTCTAAAAATGTGCTGACGAAAAGGACAGCATGTTCCCTCTCCTCTCTCCGTCCGGAGGGAGTCGTAACATTTCTGACAAGTTTGGAGTATTCTCTAACTAAGATAACAGAGAGCATCATAACATTTGCTTGAACATTTTCGCCGTGCCTCTGTCCTGCCTCATAGCATGAGCCGTCTATGAATTATAGTGGTAGGTTAAAGGGTTGTACAGATTTAGTAAATCATGGTTGCATTCCATGTACATCTGTCCTCAGTATGTGGGAGGTATTAAAGCTCCATCCCTTTTACTTCAATGCAGTTAAGCTGAAATACCTGACACAACCCATGCACAGGTGTGGTGCTGTTTCTGCATGTAAGCAGCCATGTTTTTTCAATTTCCTATAGTAGGCTTCAGAATAATACTTCCATAAAGTGCATAAATTATAATGGGGTAATGGTACAGTCCCTTGAAGTCTAGGGCAATGAACTGGATACTGGTATTGCCCATGGGGATCCAGGGTTGAGAAGGTTTGTATGCAGTACTATTTTTGATTGCTCATGGTGCGTGTGTGTGTGTGTGTGTGGGGGGGGGGGCTAGTTCTTATTTTCTACATTTAAGGAGGCAGGACCAGAGCTGGGCCTTTGCCAGGGGTACATGCAGACAGGACTTCATTTTGTTTACTTCTCTGGCCATGCACAGCACATACTCATTGCTATGTCTTCTATTGACATGGTGCCGGTTAAAATGCACTGAACAGGGTGGTACTATGCTTGGCTAAGGGTTTACACTAAACACTACTATAGATGGTGTGGGGTATGGTGGGGTGAAGGGGTTAGTGATGCATTGGCTTTGTAAGGTGATATGTGAGCTGAAATGAAAGAGACAGCAGCAGTGCAGCAAGGAAGGGTTGCACCAAATACAGAGTTCCCATCGCAGTTTAGAAAGCCAAAGGAGAGGAATGAGAAGAGATTACATTGCAGTTGCAGGTACAGAACACTGCTTTTTCCAGCTCCTGCACATGGAATACCCCCCCCCCCCCCCCCCCGAGTTCTGTCCTACTTTGTCTGTTACTAGGGACAGATTTCCCCTAGCAATACATAGTGGACATCAGATTGCAGAAAAGTGAAACACTAATTGACCATGACTTTAGACCAGTTTTTCTGTATACATTTTAAAAATAGGTGTTATTTTTAATTAATGAAGTGATTTACAAATATGTTGAGAATTACATAGGGTATTACATGAAGGGAAGGTACTTAAAACAACAGTTACCATTTAATAATCTACTAGTGGTCTAGAGTCGTGAAGGAGGTTAATGACAGGATGCCTGGTAATCTAGGGCACTGTACAGGGCAACACCTGGTGGTCTAGACTAGTAAAGGGGGTTATTGACCGAATTCCTTGTGATCTAGTACATACTGCAAAATGCAAAGTATAAGCAGCTTTAGAGCACAAACACGCAGGGGCATAGATAGAGGTTGCCCAAAGTCCCCACTGCAACACAGGGTAAACCAGTATTATAAATTGCATGTGGTAAGTGGTCGGGGCCCCCTTACAGATTTTGCACCAAGGTTCATGTTACGGTTCTGACCAGATGATAGGACAGCAGGTACACTGTATTAATACTTTTTTTTGCATTAGGTACAGTACTTTCTAACACTCAAATATGTTTATTTGCTGGCAATGTTAGACCTTACTTGATGTGTAGTTGTTACTTCAAACAACTTTGCAGAAATAAATAGTACAAGTGAATATAAGAAAGTCTATACGCCAAAAAATAAAAAGATTCCTTCTGTACACTCATAAGGCTGTTTTCCCACCTTCCCCCTTACTACTTATCTGTTCATTATCAAGAAAAAGCCGTCTACATCCAAGAGAAGCAAAGTAAAGACAGGCTTGCACGGTCCATTGTAGTCTATGGAGCTGGGAGGGGATGAGTGCTCAGGAAGAGAAGACAAACAGTCTGTGTTGTGTGTAGACTTTGTGGCCACAGAAAATGCTTGATTCATATGTTAGATTGCTCAGGTTTCTACAGTGAAATAGGATTACAGGATCCTGTTTTTATTGTGTATATAGTGTATAGGAGGCAGCACAGAGGCCTTTCTGCATCCACACTGCAGCTGAGCATAGGGAAAGCAGACACAGAGATGCAGTTTGCAGGATGGTAACCGGGGGAGGGGGGGGGGGGGGAGGGCTTTAATGTCGTAAACTAGTGTTATAATGGCCATATATAGTCCTGTGCCTAATGTACATATACAGGGTAGCTTATCCTAAAAAGTCATCTGAAGTGATAATTACACTTTGAGGCCTTGTTAAATGGCCTTAAAGGGGCTGTTCTCTTCTGAACCTTTGGGGCCTCTAATAGTGTTAGACCCTGGGCCCTTTGGAGGATACTCTGGGCCCATGGAGATTACCTAACTCCTTCTCACACCATTAGCCAGATGGACCTCCGACCTCCTGTATAAGACATAAGATAATCTCCTTGTTGGCTCGGTGGTGACACAATAGGGTAATTATCTATGGTCGGCACGTTGATATAATCCTTTACATAAACACTCATCATGTGAGACGGATAAGAAGTAAAGCTGCGGATAATAGTATAGAACCAAATATACGATGTGTAATTCATTCACTTTCAGAGCCTGACCTACATATTTCAGCCAAAGCTCAGAAATGTCGCCACTTTGCAGACTTCCTGGATGTATTTAATGCCGGTGTATGGTAAAAACATTTGTAACCAAGAGTTATCTCTATTTCTGTCTGTTATATTTTTGAAATTAAAGGCCCCAATATGTGGTGTCCCCCGTGGGTGTTTCTATCTTTTACACCCCTCGCAAAAGTCTGTACTGATTTGTGGTCTTGTTGTAGCTGTATTTTTACCAAAGATGACCACAAGATGACACTCTATAGTATAACTAAGGTCCAGAAGTCGCACAGCTGAAGTATCTCAAGGGTTATTTGTGTGTGTATGTATCAGATTCTGTTAGCCAGTAGGATCACTACTTTCTTCTATCCTATCCTCTCTTTCTTTTGCCCTTCTCTCTTTCACTCTTTCCACCCAATTTTACACGCTGGTAAGAAAGTTAGTCCCTTGGGTGGAGGAGAATTCTTAGCCGAGCTTTGGTAGAGAAAGGACGCAGCTCAGATAGCTCTTCACCGTGGTTTTACCTGGGCCCTGGCCCTCTGCCAGGTCCCCTCTACGAGTCAGTCTTAGTCAGTGCCCCGCATGGGTAGAACGCAGAACGGAGCCCTCTGACAATCCTTTTTCTTGAAGCACCACACAAGCTGTGAGATGCACTGTTAAGCCCTTTAAGAAAGGACTAGCCTACAGATAACCTCAGCTCAAGCCGAGGAGTAACTACAGTGCAGGAAAGTATCCATTATAAAAGCCAAAGAGCTAGGAACTGATCCAGGTGGGAGCAAAGTTACGTAAAGTCGATGAACTCCATCTTGCAGTGCGGGTGTACTTAGGAAATCCTAACCATTCCGCTCAACCCAGGTAACAGGGTCTGGGGCCTGTATCACCAATTGGTATGGTTCGACCAACCCTAGGGGTTATCAAGTGGTGTGAAGACTATAGGAAAGGTCAAAACAAAAGGGACAGGTTGTTTCTTTTTCTTCTTCTTCTGCAAGTGTTCTTCTATGCACTCCAACCTCCTGGCAGAGCACATTACTACTTGGGTTGAGACTCTCACGGCACCCTCCTCTCTACTTCGCTACCTCAGTACAACTTTATCAACTGTACTACATCCTACTCAGCACTTCTCATACAGATCTGGTATTTCTATGTTTGTGTATTTATTTGAACTTTATCAAGTATATTGCAAGATCTGTTGTATTACCTGTTGCACATTAACAACTAGTAAACCAAGACAATGTTACCACCTGAGTCTGTGATTGCTGGCTACCACCTACACAGCACTTGCACCGCAACCTTGGGACATTTCCCCTTTCTGTGGGTGGCAGGTCCTACCAATAGGGGCAGATTAAGCTTGGGGCCCCCCCACACCCCACTGTAATGGCAGCACTAGCGTGGTGTTCTTAGTACAGGATAGTTGATGTAATGATGCCCTGATTTGTGCAAAATTGCGGTAAAAAAAGCAGCGATTTTTTGCAAATCATAGCAGAACTGTAGCCAGGAGACATTATACCACTGAAAGTATAAGTCTTTTTGGGTTGCTATGGGCCCCCCTGGAGCCCATGGGGAGGGTTACTACACCACTCTGGCCACCTGTGACATAATCCTAAGGGACCCTGCAACAACCCGACAGGACACCGACCACAGGGGAGAAGGGTAAAACGGGCATTACACTACAAAAGCAGGCGTGCCATCACAATTGTGTGCCCACCAGGCACTGGTGTCGCGTGATAAAACCCTAAGGACCGTCTGTATCTCGGCCATCCACCACAGTAGTGGCATCACACTTCCATCTAGCAAATGACCGACCGTCCAACCGCTACAACATCCTCCGGGGGCACACCCCACATACATCTTTTACTAAAGTCTGCTGCACCCGCCAACACCGGTGCTTTCAGCTGCTAGTGTAAGAGAGCTCCCCCTTAGGTGCTATTACAGTCACATCTCTCCCTTCCATCCCTAAAGGCATATACACCTTCAGCACCTGTCTATCCTGGCCCCCACATGTGCTGAATATTGATTTGTTCTCTATGTAGCCATAGGGCTCTGGTTGCATTCGGCATGAGAAATCTATCATGCCTGACCCACTTCTCCAGCAACATTATTAGCATCATCATTACCCCTCACTGTGGAGAACACATGAATGTTTGGCCATGCCGACCCTTCATGTGTATGGGAAGGCCAGGGAAGTTAACTGTCTTTAGACAACTTTAAAGATGTAGCTTTCATAACGCACAATCATAAAAAGTGGTCTGCAAAACAGTGACCTTGGTGGCCATCAATAATTCTCCACGTTTAGGAAAAAGTTAAAGAACCTGTAGCCAGATTGACTAAGAAGTGCAGGCCTGGTTGAAAAGAAAAGACCAAACACAGGAAGTCCCGGTCAGCTAGGGGACCACTAAGTCCCACCCATAGTGGCCAACAATCAGAAATGATACTGTATTGGAAATAATTGCAATATAAAATTATTTAATTTAGAAGTTTAATTATTAGGGGGGGGGGGGGGGGGGCATTACTGTGTATCATGAATGAAGGTTCCTTTTAAGTGAGGTGTGATGAGTGTTACTTTCCAACCATCATGCCTAGTCTAACAGCTGAAGGTCGGTCTGCAATGTCCATATGGAAACTGTTATGTTTGCGGCTTTTATATATCTCCTAAATTGACTGGTAATTTTGGATTGTGCAATTTATTTTATCCCTGATGAAAGGGAAAATGAAGCCTTTTGATATACAGTACGGCGGGAAGTGTCCATCTATTCTAAGCAGTTTCAAAAGCAACGTACTGAAAATAGATCCCAGTGAGCCAAGATGGATAGGACTGTTATTGGTCCCATAGGGCAAGGTTGAGCAATGCATTAGTGATGCCTAAAACATTGATGTAGAAATACAAGTTGATGGAAATGATTGATAAAGGGGTTTCCCAAGTGGACAAGTATGACCCATAAAACTCAATGGAACTCCCACCCAGTTGCTATTAGCCATAGGAAGAACTTTGTATATAATGGGGGAGATGACAATTGGCTATTTTTCTCAGATGAGCGTGGTCCGACCCCTTTAATTCTGTCCCTCATTAAAGGGATGCTATTGGACGCTTCTCACCACTTGTTTTCCTGATTGGTGTGGGTTTCAGCACTGAGATCCTGACCAATCATAACTTTTGACTTGCTCTGGTGACATGTTTTTAAAAAGTTTTTCTTAATGACAGGTACACTATGGCTAGTCTAATAAAAAAAAACACTCCCCTGTGTGCTGCGCCAGATTTACTAAGGCTCGCAGTAATCTGGGTAACCTAAGACAGGCACCTCCGAAGCAGGTATAGATTTTCACCACGTCTCCTTCCTGCCTTGCCACAATCCCCTGCCCTCCCTTTAGGGCCAGTTCACAAGGAGCAAAAGCAGCGGAACTCTCTGCCACGGAATTCCACCTCCCTCAGTCTCACATAGTGGTGGTGGTGGGGGGGGGGGGAATTTACAAAGTGTACGCTAGGGAGAAGGTGAATGGCGCCCTGGCGTACGCCTCCCGTACACCCCGCTCGCCCGATGGGCAGGTTGGGGGAGCTTGGGGGGGACATGATAAGGTGGGGAGGCCTCATTTAACAAGATTTAAGCCTGCTCGAAGCAGGTGTAGATTTTGGAAGCAGGTGTAGATTCACTAAGAGGCATGCATCTCTTAGTGAATCCTGCCGGAGAAAAGGGGGTGGGGCCTAATATAAGACCGTCTTACGCCAGTCTTGCATGCCTCTGCTCTCCACTCAAAGAATTGACATGTCAATTCTTTAAAGTGTCACTGTCATGAAATAGTTTTTTGCAGAAATCAATAGTCCAGGCGATTTTAAGAAACTTTGTAATTGGGTTTCTTAGCAGAAAAATAAATTTTTATCATGAAAATGCCGTTTGAAGCTCTCCCCCCTGTCTTCATTGTTCTCTTATGGAGAGAGGGAAATAAAACACCAAAACAGGACAACAAAGAGTTAATCTACAAATACATCACTGACTATCTTCTCTGACAGTCAGCACTGACCTCTCTGACCTCTGAATACGCTGTCACCCAGCTCCATGTTTGTGTAATCCTTTGTTCTCAGCTCTCTACTGTGGCTAACTCCCTCCTCTCCCCTCCCCTCTCTATAGAACAGACAGGTTGTGTCTGATGCAACAAGTCGCAATTTCCTGATATTTTGCAGTGGATGACCGAAAGAAGAGGAGGGGGGACCTGGGAAAAGTCTTTTTGAATGCAGATAATGGCATTTTTGCCTAATAAAGCCAATGACAAAGTTTCTTAAAATTGCCTGGGCAGTGATTTTTTAAGTGGAGAGAGCGACGGAAGCGGAGGTGCGCAAGCCCTCTCGTAGACACATTGTGTGAGACTGAAGCAGGCTCTGTGTGAACTGGCCCTTAGATAAACGGGCCTGTGTCAGGTAAATAATCTGAGCCTTTAGGTTAGCCATTCACATTAGACATGTATCAGCTGAATGCACCGATTTTGGCAGCTGACTATATAATGTGACACATGATTGAATTTCAGCTACCCATTTCCTTTGGTTCTTGGAGAGATAAACCTCCAGCAGAGCATCTGGCAGCAACTTTATGTTCTCTCTCTGCTCACAACACATGCAGTGTATAGTGGGTTCAGGAGGGATAGATTTTGGCTGGACGAACCCTTGGCCAACACCTATCTTCTGTATAAGGCCAGCTTTAAAGTTTAGGAGATCAGAAAAGCATGGCTGATTTCACAAATTTTGTCTGTGAGCTGTAACAGGTTTTTTAACTGCAATACCAGATATGACCTGAAGACAGGAGTGATGCTGTTTCTGACAGAAAGCAGCCATCTTAATCTAATCGCCCTTTCCTGAGAAGAATTAGAAGAATGTTTGACCTGGCTTTGAGCCTCTCCAGTGGAAAAACAACAACAAGGTTCTTTCATGGCTTTGGTGCTACTACAGGCTTGGATATTGAGCCATTCATCACTTGTTGCTGTCACAGTCTGCACAGCGCTCTATAAGCATGGCACCAGAAGTCACGCATCATTTTAATCTGTTTTTCTCTCTTGGAGTGTTCGGAAATACTTTTCCAGAACTGTTTGTTCTTGTGTGAAAATTACCTGTCTATTTGCCAAGGTCAAAGCCAATAGCTTGGTTTTCTCCAGTATAATTAATACTCATGTTTGTAAAAATCTCCTCTCTGGGACCACACTGACTTATGAACTGCGCTCCCAGCACTGTCTCCTTATCTCTCCTTCTATTGGCGCCTTCTCGCTGCCGCGTCCCAATATTCAATTTGGCTCTAAGTGTAAGTAAATAGTTGATCCTTTACATGAAACAATAAATCCTTCCAAATCTGCTTCAGTTTTGCTTATCCTTGTAATGAGCTAAAATAATAATAGGCCTGTACAGTGATCTCAGCCTTCTGCAGCTCTCCCATCCATGTCTTAATGATCTATGATGGTCAATTATTTATACAGACCAAGTAGAATTTGGTGCAAATGTAAAATGTGTAACAGGGCCTGTAACTATCACATCATTTATATAGGGCTAGTGGAATCATATAGGGCTAAAGTGACGTTGCAGGACCAATTTTATCTGCAAACTCTTGATCATTAGAGATGAGCGTAACTTGCTCAAGTCCGATCATTTGGCATTTACAGAGTTATGAGCCTTTACATGGCAACTCAGCTGATCCCATAGGTTTTGGGTCCGGGACCCGGCACTGGAACCAGGGAGGTAGGTGGACGGCGGTGTCTATATCCACCCCCTCCCTGGCCTTACAGTAAAGATACCCCTAGCCTGGAGAACCCCTTTAATGATGCTGTGACCTCAATGAGCTGGAGCGTTGTCCTCGACGAAGATGACATTAGGCCTGTATTGTTCATGTAGAGGCACAGTAACTGGATCAATGATGTCATTTAAGTAATATGGGCTTGTCACTATACTATTAACAAAGGGGGATATTTATTAAGACCGGTGTACTCGTACCCAAATGGTCAGTAACCTTTGGGATTGTTGAGGGTCCCTTGGGCACTTTTCACGGTAACCTGGAGAGGTTGTATACCCACCCGGGATGTTCGTACTACCACCCACGGAAAGGGTAAAAATAACCCAAGGAAAACAATGGTGTGTATGGGTGCAGGTGCAGATAGATAAGACAGAGTCCTGTGCATTTAGTTTTAAAATAGAACACTTTACTGAACAAGGCTTGAGGTGAACAGTACACTTAATACAGTTAGTGCAAATCTTGATACTGAAACATAGTTGCTGACAGTAAGGAAGAGCCAGTACTTTGTAGAAGTAGGTGCTTTGCAGTAGTAAGTGCTTTGTAGAGGTAGGGGCTTTGCTAAGAGAAGGAAGAGGAGAGGAGTTGCCAGAAGAGCCCTGCCCAATGTAGTATATGTGCTCTGCCAGAACAGGAGTGTAGAGAATAAGAGATCAGTGATACTCGCACTCACATATAGACTATAGTCTGAACGCCTTCTGTCCAGTAGTTGCGTAGAACCCATCCTAGGTTGTAGCATGAGCCCCAGACATTGGTTATCTGGGTCCTCGAGACTTCCCAGTGGTCCAGAGCTGCGCAGTAGGATATGTAGACCTATTCTTGGTAGCTTTGTCCTACGTTTTTAAAGGGTTCCTGGTGTGTGTTCTCTCCCCTAAGGTGAGCTTAGCACTGCATAGTGAACTTGGTTCTTGGTTACATCAAAGAAAATCTGTGCTTTGTGATTTCTGGTTCCTGTCAGGGGTCCTGGCCAAAGCCAGGCTCTGGCTTAACTTCCTCTCACTCTGGAAACTAAGAACTCACTTCCTCCACCGGGTTAACTCCTTCTACAGGGGTAAATCTAAACCCTCCTGTGAGCGGTGAGGCTAAGTGTGAGTGAGAGAAAAGGACAGGATAGGAAGAAAGAGCACCTGTGACTGGTCAGCATAGAAACACATGGCACAAAACAGTAAACCCTTAACTCATCAGCTGTGCATAAAAGACAAAAACAGTGACACTTAGTGACGAAAATAAGATACTACATCTCCCACTGTTAACCTGAGAGAATGACTTAGGACCTCACCAATGGTGGGGCACCACATAGCTACCTCGGGAAGTACTGCATTATTACAGAGGGTTATTCCATCCTTATACCCAATCAGATTCCCCTCTGAAGTCCAAAGTTATATAGTGGGGTTGGAAATCAGTCAGTCAGTTGTTAGATGTCACTTGTTGTAGTAGTCTGTCTATTAGAGGCAACACTACAGAGCCAGCTGAGAGATTCTTCCTGGGCCTAGCCAGGCTAGCCAAGACCCATGTGGTGGACTATTCTCTATTTCTTTATAACTTCTGATACCATAGCTATGTCTGGCTAGAGCCCAGTGAGCAAGGGACTGTTGATCTCTGGGACTATCTTTTATCCCTGCTAGGCTGTTGTTGTCTTCTCTTATCCTGAGCATGATTCCAGGTACAAATCAGTAGTTTAGCTAAGTGCATAAGCTGAGTGTCTACTACAAACACGTTAAGGGGTACCCCTGACGGCTAGCTCTACCCACAAGATGGGGTCTACATCAGTGGCGTAGCCACCGTGGTCGCGGGGGTCGCCGCCGCGACCGGGCCCGCCACAAGGGGGGCCCGCGGGGCCCCCCGATCAATCACTCTTGTGACCGCAAGCATTGTTTTGCTTGCGGTCACAAGAGTCGGGCTCCGTCTTCCCCCGGCTGCTGCGCGGCTGCCGGGGGTGTCGCGTCTTACCCCCGGCAGCGCGCGCATCCCAGAACTCCCTGCGCGCCTTGGGCCCTGACTTCCGGTTTCCGGCGCGCAGGGAGTTCTGGGATGCGCGCGCTGCCGGGGATAAGACGCGACACCCCCGGCAGCCGCGCAGCAGCCGGGGACAGACCGAAGGCGAAGGAGTGAGGATCAACGTGGGAGCGCGATGTCAGGTGAGTTAAGTTTTGTTTTTTTATCAGGAGGGGGCCATCTATGAGGGTGGGGGGAAAGAGGGGGCCATCTATGAGGGTGGGGGGAAAGGAGGGGGCCATCTATGAGGGTGGGGGGAAAGGAGGGGGCCATCTATGAGGGTGGGGGGAAAGGAGGGGGCCATCTATGAAGGAGGGGGGCATCTATGAGGGTGGGGGGAAAGGAGGGGGCCATCTATGAGGTTGGGGGGGAAGGAGGGGGGCATCTATGAGGGTGGGGGGAAAGAGGGGGCCATCTATGAGGGTGGGGGGAAAGAGGGGGCCATCTATGAGGGTGGGGGGAAAGGAGGGGGCCATCTATGAGGGTGGGGGGGAAGGAGGGGGGCATCTATGAGGGTGGGGGGGAAGGAGGGGGGCATCTATGAGGGTGGGGGGGAAGGAGGGGGGCATCTATGAGGGTGGGGGGGAAGGAGGGGGGCATCTATGAGGGTGGGGGGGAAGGAGGGGGGCATCTGAGGGTGGGGGGAAGAGGGGGCCATTTATGAGGGTGGGGGGAAGAGGGGGCCATTTATGAGGGTGGGGGGGAAGGAGGGGGGCATCTATGAGGGTGGGGGGGAAGGAGGGGGGCATCTGAGGGTGGGGGGAAGAGGGGGCCATTTATGAGGGTGGGGGGAAAGAGGGGGGCCATCTATGAGGGTGGGGGGAAGGAGGGGGCCATCTATGAGGGTGGGGGGAAGGAGGGGGCCATCTATGAGGGTGGGGGGAAAGAGGGGGCCATCTATGAGGGTGGGGGGAAAGAGGGGGCCATCTATGAGGGTGGGGGGAAAGGAGGGGGCCATCTATGAGGGTGGGGGGGAAGGAGGGGGGCATCTATGAGGGTGGGGGGGAAGGAGGGGGGCATCTATGAGGGTGGGGGGGAAGGAGGGGGGCATCTGAGGGTGGGGGGAAGAGGGGGCCATTTATGAGGGTGGGGGGAAAGAGGGGGGCCATTTATGAGGGTGGGGGGAAGGAGGGGGCCATCTATGAGGGTGGGGGGAAAGAGGAGCAATCTATGAGGGTGGGGGGAAAGAGTTGCCATCTATGAGGGTGGGGGGAAAGAGGGGCCATCTATGAGGGTGGGGGGAAAGAGGGGGGCCATCTATGAGGGTGGGGGGGGAAGGGGACCATCTATAAGGGAGGGAGGAAGGGGACCATCTATAAAGGGGGGGAAAGGGGACCATCTATAAGGGAGGGGGGGAAGGGGACCATCTATAAGGGAGGGGGGGGAAGGGGACCATCTATAAGGGAGGGGGGGGGGGAAGGGGGCCATCTATGAGGGTGGGGGGAAAGAGGGGCCATCTATGAGGGTGGGGGGAAAGAGGGGCCATCTATGAGGGTGGGGGGAAAGAGGGGGGCCATCTATGAGGGTGGGGGGGAAAGGGGACCATCTATAAGGGAGGAAGGGGACCATCTATAAAGGGGGGGGAAGGGGACCATCTATAAGGGAGGGGGGGAAAGGGGACCATCTATAAGGGAGGGAGGAAGGGGACCATCTATAAGGGAGGGGGGGGAAGGGGACCATCTATAAGGGAGGGGGGGGAAGGGGACCATCTATAAGGGAGGGGGGGGGAAGGGGACCATCTATAAGGGAGGGGGGGAAGGGGACCATCTATAAGGGAGGGGGGGAAGGGGACCATCTATAAGGGAGGGAGGAAGGGGACCATCTATAAAGGGGGGGGAAAGGGGACCATCTATAAGGGAGGGGGGGAAGGGGACCATCTATAAGGGAGGGGGGAAGGGGACCATCTATAAGGGAGGGGGGAAGGGGACCATCTATAAGGGAGGGGGGGGGGAAGGGGACCATCTATAAGGGAGGGGGGGGAAGGGGACCATCTATAAGGGAGGGGGGGGGAAGGGGACCATCTATAAGGGAGGGGGGGGGGAAGGGGACCATCTATAAGGGAGGGGGGGGGAAGGGGACCATCTATAAGGGAGGGGGGGGGAAGGGGACCATCTATAAGGGAGGGTGGGGGGAGAGGGGGCCATCTATAAGGGAGGGTGGGGGGAGAGGGGACCATCCATAAGGGAGGGTGAGGAGAGAGGGGGCCATCTATAAGGGAGGGGGTATAGGGGGCCATCTATAAGGGAGGGGGTAGAGGGGGCCATCTATAAGGGAGGGGGTAGAGGGGGCCATCTATAAGGGAGGGGGCCATCTATTTGGGGGGGCAACATAGGGGGAGAGGGAATACACAGAGGGGGGCATATATTAGGAGGTCACATAGAGTCAGGGCTACCCACTAAATGAGGGTGTAAAGGGGACAATACAGATGTGCAGTGTGTATATAGATGAGGATGGTGTCAGAGTGTGGAGCCTAATATGTCTGTCTGGCAGATTCTGTGGATTCGTGGCTCGGAGAAGTTCTCATAACGGCCCAGGACGGATGGAGAAGATGATGAAAAGGAAAGAACTCCGATCAGAAAAGACGTCTCCTGTGAGTCACCTGATATAACTGCACTGTAATGTATATGGTGTATAGAGCCTGTGTAGAGCTGGGGCCACCTCTATATGACTGCATAAGGTGATTTAGTATACTGGATTTGGTCAGTCACAATATGGTGGCGATGGTTGTGGTGTGGCAGTAATGTTTCCTTCCTATATACTGGTATTACTGGTAATATTGGTCTCAGTATACAGGATTTGGTCGGTAACAGTATGGCGGTAATAGGTAATATCTGTCTTGGTGTGTGTGTGTGTGTGTATGTATATATATATATATATATATATATATATATATATATATATATACATACATACAGTGGTACCTTGGTTTAAGAGTAACTTCTTTTAAGAGCGTTTTGGTTTAAGAGCTCACAGTTTTTCAAAATTGTGACTTGGTTTAAGAGCATTGCTTTGGTTTAAGAACTTCCTGTATTGGGTGGGAGAGCGAGTGGAGAAGGGGCATGGCCTGCATAGCGGGGTCTACAGCACTGTACTCTAAACACCTTCCAAATCATAGCAGATCCCCTTCAGGCTGGGGCTTACATCAGGGGACAGGACTGTGGGGGGGGGGGTAATCTCTCCATAGCTGTAACCCCTCTCTCCCCGGACAGAGAGTGCTGCATGTATGTGCCCACATCTGTACTGCTCATTCCTTCATGCTCCCTGCAGTCTCTGTCAGCCCTTGTGTTTCCCATCCTCTCCATTACTGTACAGTACAGAATAATAAATATATTTGGGGTGCGGAACCAATTGTCTGCATTTACATGATTTCTTATAGGAAAATTTGCTTTGGTTTAAGAGTGGATTTGGATTACAAGCACGGTCCTGGAACGAATTATGCTCATAATCCAAGGCACCACTGTGTGTGTGTATGTGTATATATATATATATATATATATATATATATATATATATATATATACACATATACACACACACAACAATAGCATCACTTGGTCGTGAAAGGAGGGGGGGGGGGCCCAAGTTGGCCTCTCGCACCAGGGCCCAGGAGACATTAGCTACGCCCCTGGTCTACATTACTGGATCTGTGTCACTCTGTGCCGTTGGACAGCATTAGGCAAAAGGTCATAACCGTGGGTGTAGGTAATTTTTCTCTAAAGACCCCCAGCTGAGTGCCAAGTATGCCTGCATGCTGGAGTGTGTCGTTTCTTCTATAGCGTGCAGCTCTACACAACTCCCTACAACTACTTGTATGCCGTCAGCAGTAAATCAGTATGTCCAAGGGTGGCCATAGCCCAGACCACTTTTGGCCACCGTGACAAGTGCCTCAGTGGTACTTCTGCAGCAATCCAGTTCCATACATCACACCTTGCCCCCTTGGGTCACTGCACTCTCGGTCGCTGCAAAGAAGCTTAACTTGTAAAATTGTAGCTTGCCTGGTCTCTATTGCAGAGCAGAGCAATAGAGAAAACTGAAGCCCTCATATATTCCTTCATCTCATTTTTCACATAATCTAGAATTGAAGAGAAGGAGGAAAGAATAAAGGATACCTATTTTAGTAAATATCTCATCGGAGGAAGACGTATCTGGAGAAAGGTGGTTCTGGAAAACGTGACCAACTGTGGCTCCTTTGTTGTAATAATCTGCATTATTTACACATATTTCCTATAAACTTCCATCCCAATAACCTGAAGAAAATATAAACGGGAAAACTATATCCAAAAATTCCTTTAGAATATATAAAAAAAGGCATTAATAGCTTCATCTCATCGCCAGTTAATACAAAACCCAATACTTCTCACAAATTAACCGTAACCAATACTCAAAGTTCATAACATTTACTTTCTGCCTTCTGAAAGACACATTTTTTGGAAAACCATCTGAATAATTTCCATGGACAATTTTTCAGGGAGTGTAGAAGTTTTCTGGGCAGGAGGATCCATTTGTTAAATGTGGGGTGTAAGTGACTTTCACACTGAGCCCTGACTCACATGACTTTCTACCTCCATAAAGCATAAAGCGAGAAATTCCTCCCCTGTTCTATCATTCTTAGTTTCCCACTACAAGTATATTACCCATTTAATACTGTCCTCGTGTACAAAAATATTACTATATAAATGCACCCTATTACTATAAGGCTATGTTCACACAATGTCTTTTTATGCCAAATATCAGCTGTTTTAAAATAACAGCCGTTATATTACAATGACGTCAACAAATAATGATCATGAACATTATTTACAGCTGTCATTATCAAATGGCCATTATTTGGCCTAAAAAGAAATTGTGTAAACAAAAATATTACTAGTATAATAGTGCGACCTATTTACAAGACTTTAACTTCTATAACACTGCTCCTCATGTACAAAAATATAACTAGTATAATACTGCTCCTATATACAGGAATATTACTACTATATTACTGCTTCTATAAACAAGAATATAACTACTATAATACTGCCCCTATATGCAGGAATATAACTACTATAATACTGCCCCTATATACAAGGATATAACTACTATAATACTGCTCCTATATACAAGAATAAAACTGCTATAATAATGCTCCTATATACAAGAATATAACTACTATAATACTGCTCCTATATACAAGAATATAACTACTATAATACTGCTCCTATATACAAGAATATAACTACTATAATACTGCCCCTATATGCAGGAATATAACTACTATAATACTGCCCCTATATACAGGAATATAACTACTATAATACTGCCCCTATATACAAGAATATAACTACTATAATACTGCTCCTATATACAAGAATAAAACTGCTATAATAATGCTCCTATATACAAGAATATAACTACTATAATACTGCTCCTATATACAAGAATATAACTACTATAATACTGCCCCTATATACAAGAATATAACTACTATAATACTGCTCCTATATACAAGAATATAACTACTATAATACTATACTTATGTACCGGAATGTAACTACTGTGATACTGCTCTTAGAGAACATGACAACATTTATATTGCCCCCCAAGGACAAGAATTTAAATGCCCTTAGAAACTTCTTTAATAGAGAAAAAAAAATAGTATTGTTATTTAGCAGGGTGTAGATGTCAGCTGCTTCCCTCCTTTGAGCTGTGTAGTAAACACTCTCCCCTCTGCTATGTCTGCACGGCACATTTTCATGCAGTCGGGAGGCAGTTTTCTTCATTACGCCTTTCGGTTCACGGTCCAAATACAAATTGGAAATTTTGGACGCGACAAAACCGGCAGAACATGCTGTACAATTGAAGTGCTAACATAAAACATAAACAGCTACAATCTGCTATTGGGAAATACGACTAGAGCTAATTCAAATGTTATGCAAAAAACAATATTTGTACAATATCACACTAATACTAATGGGCTCGCTTGTTTTTACATTGAGAAGTGCCAAACGCTGCTCCCAGCACAACGTTTCAAATACATGAATATCGCAAAGGAAAAAGTCTTGCTTCACTCAAAGGGTAAACCAGGACACAGCATCACTGTCATAGTTTTTCCTTTTTTTTTTGTAATATGTTTTTTTCTTTTTTTTTATCAAGTGGAAAATACTACGAACAATAGCATTCACCTCAAAATACAGGCTGCCATGGTAAAGTGTGCATCATAAACTAAGATTGGGGAGATTTTTTTTTTTTTCACCTCTGATATGGATGACTGTAATAAAGGAAAAATGCCCTCTTTAGAGAAAGAAAATCAAATTCAAGACAGATGAGGATGTAAGATGTTCAACCTGCTCTAGCGAAACTGGACTGAGGGAAATACATTGTATAGAACACAGAGTATATTCATCTCCCGTAAGTGTAGCAGAACAATATCAGACTGGGGGGCAGTGACTACACTGTTTATAAGCACTAGTAACACTTCTGTCTTATTACTGCTTATATGGGTCACATGTTTTACCTTAACCCAAAAATTCCAAGTGGTTTGCTCCACTATCAGTTTCCTGCAGAATCCATTGTACAGTACCCCACTCTGTGGACCCCTATAGCCTGGCCCCGTCTGAGGATCCCCTGAAATGTGAATTTTACGTTCTCTCCTTACTATATCAGTCCTGGGTCCTCTACTCTCCTCTCTCTCTGCAAGGAGACAAAAAGGAGAGAGAAGGCGGGGGCGCCTCCTGGTGTAGTATATCAGGGGAGAAAATTAGGAGAGGGAAAGATGAGTAGCACTCACCTAGTGGAGTTGTGCGAAGATAGGCACTACTCTATGAAGCACATGTCAAATATGATGAAGCACCGCAGCTCCTGCCAGGGACACGTCAAGGAAGGCGTACCAAACGAAGTTCAGAAAATGGGCCACAGCGGGCACCTGGACCGTAGAATCCTGGCTTGATTTGGGCGCGGTTGCTCATTAAAACCACACAATGACGTGGTTTATTGCATACGAGGGGTTTATTTAAAAGTACATTTAAAAGTTAAATAAACCCCTCGTATGCAATATACCACGACATTGTGTGGTTTTAATGAGCACCCGCGCCCAAATCAAGCCAGGATTCTACGGTCCAGCTGCCCGCTGTGGCCCATTTTTTGAACTCTCTCTGCAAGGCCACACTGCAGATTTTTAGTGCTATGTCTAGAGTAATGACATCCAGCTATATACCTCTTCTAGTGATATCACCCCCGATGTCACCTCCTACAGAACACCAGTGATTGTCTGTCTGAAGCATCATGTCCAAAACTGAAGCTCCTTACATTTTCTCCATCTTCTAACTGACTTACACCTGACATTTCCATCTCCGTGTGTGGAACTACTATGACTCCTAAGGAGCACGTACACTGTCTTGGGTTATGCTAGACCTGGATCCTTTTTTGACACCCTATATCCAGTCACTTGCAGGCTCTTCCTTTCTGTTGAAACTTTCACTTTTGCTCTGATTTATTCTTGTCTTGACAACTGCATCTCTGTACTAGTCCTTGTTTCCTTCTCTTAACTTCTCCAAGCCAGGCTTATGTTTCTCTCCAGCTGTTAGGGACCGACATACTTCGGAATTTGTGCGGAATTTCAAGCGGAGTCTGCGCCGTGGACCTCTCTTGAAGTTCCGCCTCTCTTATTGATTAAATAGGATGTCTCACATACACTCTGCTGTCTGCCCAAACAACTGGCAGGTCAATACTTTGGTCGGATGGTGCAGTGCCCGTGAGACATCCTATTCAATCAATGGGAGAGGCAGAACTTCAAGCAGGGTCTACGCCATGCAACTTCTGTAGTGCCTCACCCTGCGCCAGTTATTACACTGATGTTCCCCCCGTGTTCCAGTTACTACACTGATGCTTCCCCCTGCGCAAAGTTATTCCACTGATATTTCCCTTCTTTGCCAGTCACTACACTGATGCCTTTCCTCACTAAAAGTCATTACACTGATGCCCCCCCATGCTAGTCACTACACTGATGCCCCCCCTCTGTGTCAGTCACTACTCTGATGCCTCACCATGTGCTAGTCACTACACTGGTGTCTCCACTAAACCACTTATCTGCACACACAGCCACAAAGCTCTCCTTTCTCATCTCTGTCTATGACCTTTCCCAGTCTCTACATTCTGCTAACAATCTATAACTAAAGTCCTCTATAATTCAGACGTCTCATTTCCATCTTCAAGACTGCTCATGTTGCACCAGTTTCTTGAGATGTGATCCCCACTGCACGCCGACTTCTCTACACCCACAGTTACATTCATGCTATAAAGACTCATGTCTTTGGACAGTTCTACAACATTCCCTAAATGGTTTTCCAAAACCCCCTCCCACCTTTTAGTCAGCAGCGTTCCCTTATGCTTTGTGCATGTTACATCTGAACACTGATTGGCTGGCAAGTCATACAGGGAAAAAAATGAAGCCCCCCCCCATACTGTTAAACATCTAAAGATAAAATGATTAGTAATGATGATACATTACTATTCCTTATCCCCCATTCACAAATATTAAGAGTGACAATGCAAACATGGCCAGCTTCCTACTATAAACTGTCAGTGACCCCAAGATCTTAACATTGCGGGGGTCCCAGTAGTTCATGACCAGATGTTCAGTACATGTGTCTTTTCCCCGCTGAATGATGCATTTTGTCACATGTTTTTTTTGTTTTCAAAACTTGACAAAACTTTTTGAACAAACTTTTTGAGAGATTTGGCAAAAACAGACTTGTTCTCTAAATGTTTAAAAATAATTTGCAAAATAAAACTATGGAAGTTTGGCCAACATTAAATCTTGAGAACCTACTTACTATTCAGACAAATCTTGAACGCGGTCCCAGACTCAATGCATTGCTACGGTTCGAATAAAATAAATTTTCATACATAATAAAATTGTTGATGATAGCTTTCCAGTGAAAATCCTGTTTGCTCATTAGAGTCTTTATTGAGATGACTACAGAAAGTCTCAGTGACTCACAAAGTTCAAGAATAGTTGCACTATGTTACATCAAGCTCAATGAGAAAGGAAGTGGTACTGTGACCTTAATCATACTGTAAATACCCAATAAAACTCAAAGAGCTGCTGATGGCTTTAAAGAAAAGGCATGACACCTTTTTGGGGTATCCATACATAAGTACTAAGAAAAGTCTCATTTCTACTCACCGTAAATTCTCTTTCCTGTAGTCCAAAGCAGCAGCACACAATGGGGGAAGGTAATATCATCCTGCAATGATAGGACAGATAGTAACAAGCAATAAAGAGTTAATTTCCCCGCCTATAAGAGCCTATGCTGACCTAGCTTTCCTCTGTATTTCTAATGATCTAAGACATGGGTCTCCAAACTGCGGCCCTCCAGCTGTTGCAAAACCACAACTCCCATCATGCCTGGACAGCTAAAGCTTTGGATTTGGCTGTCCAGGCATGAAGGGAAATGTAGTTTTTCAACAGCTGGAGGGCCGCAGTTTGGAGACCCATGATCTAAGAAAACAAAATCACCAACACTCAAGGTATGATGCATAAACTTTTATTGGGAGGGTTCGTTTGTGCTGCTTTAGACTAGAGGAAAGAGAATTAATGGTAAGTAGAAAATATTTTCCCTTACATCCTAAGCAGCAGTACACAATGGGTATATAGGAAGATCCCATAAAGGGTGGGAATATCATACAGCTGCCATGAGAACCATTCTACTAACAACATATATATTAATCCCCCTGTCCACATGACCATGCAGATATGAAGCATCATTGGAAAGGAAATAGCAAGACCTACATAGACATATCCCCTGCCCCTCTTCCTTCCATCTGTCCAACAGGAGGATGGAAAAAACATAGGAAAGCTAGGTCAGCATAGGCTCTTATAGGTGTCGCAATTAACTCTTTATTGCTTGTTCCCATCTGTCCCATCATTGCAGGAAGATAGGATCCTCCCCCATTGTGTGCTGCTGCTTTGGAAAGGGAAAGTACCAAGGCAATACAGGCCGTAACAATAACACATGCATCAGGTAAGGGTATTACTTTGATTTTTGCCATTGGGTCAAACTCTGTCCAGGTGAAGGACATTCATTCTCTATAGAGCCGCCATAGAGAACCGAGAACAGCAATCATCTCTTTTGGGCAGCCCCATAGAGAATGAATAGAGTCATGGGTCACATGCTGTACCTGTGGCTGTATGTAAAACAAAGAAGTCGGGGCCGATCTGGAGATTGAGGGAGGTATTAAATGGATAGGGGACAAGTAAATTTAAGGTGGAAAACCTCTTTAGCTTTGACTACAGTTTACTAAATCTAAAATCTAATTCCTGTGTAATTTGAAGACACAGACTCCTCAAGATCAAGTCACAAAGATTAGGATAAAAGGGTTAATGAGTTAATTGGAGTTAATAGGAGTTTGCAGGTTTTTGTTTTATTTCCATTACCTTTTTCACCTGTATATGTGTGTATTTTCGTACTTATACAGTATGTCACTTAGTAGCTGATAAATCTGATACATGGCATCCATTCCTAAGCCCTAAAATGGCTAATGCCACCGACAGGGTGGTCTGAAACAGTAACAGGCTAGTATAATTAAACTGGAGAAGGCCAACATTTTGCCCCTTGCCAGGCTGGTAATGTCAGGCTGCTACTGCCTAGTTTATATTTGGTTGTTATGGACAATAGGGGATATCCCATACATTAAAATAAGAATGAAACAAAAGCCACTGGGGCCCGCACTAATTTTCATAACTAGCCACATACAATCCAAGCAGTAGCAGTCTGGCATTACCAAGGTAGAAACAGCCATTTATATTGGCCCTTTCCAGCCTAATGGCATCAACTTGCTACTGCCCAAGACCTGGAGTATCATTTATTGACCCCCTGAGCCTGATGGTACCCAGCTCTTACCTGTACCCCGGTGGTGGTGAGTACTGGGGTAGTAAGGGTGGAGGGCTTATTCATGAATGGGTGTTAGCCTCTCTAAGAGCTAACGCTAAGCCCCAAATTTGTAATGGATACTGATCTATCAGACAGCTTCCACTACTAAGCCACATATAATTCAAAAGGAAAAACAACCCATCCCCCCAAGACCCATTCATCATTTCATTAAAGAATAAAACAAGAATTACAATTTTTTTTTCTTCATTTCTTGATTCAAAGGAGTCATCTTCCTAAAAGACAATAAATGAGATAAAAAAGGATTAACATAATAAAACATGCTTACTTCTTTCTATCAATATCTCTGCTTACTGCCACAGGGTTTCCCAGCCACACGAAGGAGGATTTTTTTTTTGCTCTGCATGGGAAACCCTGTGGCGGCAAGCAGAGATAATGCCAGAGAGAAGCACTTACTATAATGGGACCCAGTTCAGCTCACAAACTTTTCTTATATAAAGCCATGCTAATGTGATGGATAAAGTATGTGGTCTTGCATTGTCATGTTGAAATATGCAAGGCCTTCACTGAAGAAAACATTGTCTGGATAGCAACATTTCTATATACTGCTCAAAATTAATAGTGCTTCTTCAGATGTGTATACTGTCCACACCTTAGGTGCTAATGTCGAACCATTTGATTAGAGATGCATTCTTTTGAACTATTTTTTTTCTTCTTTTCTTGATTCAAAGGAGTCATCTTCTTGAAAAAAAATGTAGTGAAAGTTAATAAAAGAGAAAAAAGGAATGAAATCTCTGCTTACTGCCACAGGGTTTCCCAGCCACACAAAGAAGGCTTTTTTTTTTGCCCAGCTGGTGATACACAGCTATTTTCTGCAAGGAAATCCGCACCAAAATCCACACCAAAATCTGCATGATTTGGTACTGATTTGTAGATATGAATTTCTCGACAGCTTTTTACAGCAAATCCAGTATAAGGCTGGATTCACACTACTTTTTTGCAAAAAGTGATGAAAAAAAAACAGATGCATTTGTGTGCATCCGTTTTGATGCCTTTTTCCATTGACTTTCATTATAAAAGAAAACGGATCAAAAAGGATCCATTTTTTTTAACAGACACAAAAACGTAGCTGACCCTACTTTTGTGTCCGTTAAAAAATCTGATCCGTTTTTTTTTTTGTACAATGGAAAAAAGGATCAAAATGGATGCACACGAATGCATCAGTTTTTTTTTTTTTTTTTACAAAAAATGGATGAAAAAAACGGATTGCAAAAACGTAGCGTGAACCCTGCCTAACCAAACATATGACCCTTATGGTAACTAGCCACAATCGTTCCTGTCCTAACCCTCTATGACACTAAATATGGACAAAACTTAAAGAAAATACTCACCTGACTTAAGCAATCCGGTCATTAAATATTCATGTGTCCTGAACCTGCTGTGTACGGGCAATGGTAGCTAGAAAAAGGAGCTAAAAGTACAATAAGATATTAGGTTACAGTAGATCGGATGAAACGTTCTGGAAATGTTTAGTGCAATCATAAAAAAAATGCTTACATGCAGAAGCTGCAGAGGAGATAATGAAAGTTTAACGGTGATAGATGGTGGAGAATCTTTATAATGGGAAACCATATGTGCTCGGGGGTTTTCTGCAGGACTGCTGATTAATGCTGACATGACCGTCATTATCAATGTGGTTCCAGTGCGGCAGTCACAGCTGCCCAGCCAAATGTTCGATTGATCTTATGTACAAATAAGCACATGTGTTCCCTCTCTATAAAAGTTTTGAATGTATTTATCACGGCTGTGTTCTCCATACCTATTCTGTAGCGTTTGATCCCAACAAGGAGACGCGGAGATAACTGCGGAGTTGATTTTAATAATACTGGATGTGGAGACAGAGAGGCGCATCTCATTTATATCTAGATTAATTCAACACACATTATAGATATTCCATTCACCGAGAAAGAAAAAAATATAGATGTGTATCAATGGACATAGAGAGTATAATCTTACTTTATATATACAAGGATATAACTGTTATAACTCACAAGCAATAGAGAAACAGAAAGTCGGCACAATCTTCTGTGTGTCTATGTCATGCAAATTTTACTGTGTATAAGCCTTGTCTATGCAGCTGATAATGGGGAGCAGTAGGTGTACTGTCTGATGCAGAAATTGTGTTAGTGGTGCTGTTAGGACTCGGGCCGTGCGCTCAGCTCCTGGTGTCGCTGATGCGTGCGGCCAAAGCATACATAGCAACCGCTCGATACGGTTTGATCCCAACTATCCCCAACTGTTGACTGTCCCCTTTTTGTGCGTAGGTCTTGTCTCTATTTTGTGTTTCCACTTCGTTCAGGTTAGGGAACGCCGCCCAGTTGTCCGCTGCCATTTAGGGCTGTCAAGACAAGTAGGCAGGGCTCGCTGGGTGGGTGTTAGTTCTAGGGCTGCACCTGTCTGTTGTCATCCCATACCCCGCTACCTGACATATGCTCAGCAATAATACAGCAACACTCACCAAAATTCATATCTTGCAATCTTTATTGTAGCATAATTCAGGGATTTGCATCTGGGGAAGGGAGAGACATAGGTAGTACGTTGTTCACAAAGCTACAGACTCATCCTTGTGCACAGTGTTCTACCTGTCTCTCCCTGCCCTGATGCAATTTCCTGAAAGATGCTACAATAAAGATAGCAAGATATGAATTTTGGTGAGTGTCGCTCCAACATTTTTTCTGTTCTACCTCACTAGCTTATAAAACTGTTATAAGACTACATGTTTAAGAATATAATCTTTATGTAGCTATGGTTTTTTATGTGAAAAACGTCTGTCTTTTGATAATGCAGATGTTTTTGGGGTAAAAAGGCGTTGCGGGATCATAGCCTAATACTACCTCCTATGTACAATAAAATAACTACTACAATACTGCTCCTATATACAAGTATATAACTACTGTAATACTGCTTCTATATACAAGAAAATAACTACTATAATACTGCTCCTATATACAAGTATATAACTGCTATAATACTGCTCCTATATACAAGAATATAACTGCTGTAATACTCCCTTTTATGTATAACAATACAATAGCTATAATACTGCCATATATGTAGAATAATATACAGTAGCTATAATACTGACAGAATTGGTATAGAAACGAGAAGGTGGATACAGGATTGGCTTTCCAGGCGTTGGTCCAGCATAATCAACAATTTAAAGCTAGCAGTGTGCAGGGAACGCTGTAGGACGGATCTCTCCTGCATCGCATAGTAGTGAAGTTATACAGTAATAAAGCAGTGGGAGGGGGGATAGAAGTTACCGCTGGCAGATGAGGAGTACTGTAATGGTATAGCTCTTGGAGCTGGCAGGGAACATGCTGTAAAACAGGGACATTCTTGAAAAGACAACAAAGAATGTATACTGTGCTGCACTAAGCTGTCCTATACAGTAAAGACGATTATCTTGGGAAATTCTTCCTTGAACAATATAATTTTTGATCCATAAATGAAATCACATAACTTTCCAAGCTATTTACACCATGGAATCAGACCGCTATTCCAGATGTGGATGACATGTAAACAGCTGAGCCGGTCAAATGATACCTCCTGTTATTTCTAGGTATAGAACAAGAGAACATTTGGCAGTGTTATAAATAGCAGCTCACAACCTTACCTAGACAGGCTTCTCGCACACGGGAGGGTGCGTAGACTTTTGCAACTGTTAGGCATAGCCAAACAATAAAATAGGAGTGACTTTGCACATACAAAACACCACTTACTATTTTCGTACACAGCTCCGGTGCAGAACTATGTACGTATTTTGACTATTTTGGTTTGTTTATAGAATACCAGGAAGACAGAGAGTCTGGGTACTGTCTATCCTTTATATAAAGCATACTGAGATATACCGAGTGAAATAACAAGGGTTACCCAATAGTCATTTCCTTAAAGGATAGGTCCACCTTTGAACCAAATAGGTTTTTTTGTTTTTTTTTTTGTTAAAATTGGTTTAAAAATGCAACTTTCAAGAAGTGTTGATTAAAAATATCCTGTTGTTTTATGTACACAGCTCCTATGCTCATCTATAATAGAACCAAAGAAAGGAGAGTGTCATAAAGACCTGTGAACACTTGCTCTTCCAGGAATTCTGGGATGAAGAATATGCAAAACAGCTATCTGCCGCCAACTGTTGGAGGTAACTTTCCCTTCAAGTAAGAAGGCTTAGAACATGACCGGCAGGTTTAATAAGCCAAGCTGGAAATCTTCTTCAAAGGAGAGGCTAAGCATCTGTAGACAGCTGTTTCAGGGTTTATGCCCTTCAGCAGTAAAGAAGCATGTCATTGCAGAGAGGCCCGTCATTGCAGAGAGGCCCGCCATTGCAGAGAGGCCTGTCATTGCAGACAGGCCTGTCATTGTAGGACCAATGGGTAATGTTTTTCCATGAAGGGAGCATCATAAAAACCTTCTTGCAGTCTATAGTAGGTTGAAAGGGTTGGCACTATGCAATCTAGATTAGCCTTATGCGCCAACATATATCTGCTCCTTGTTTTGAGTCCGCTATTGGTGGTGCAAAACTCCAGACTAGACAAAGTAGCTGTAGTCCATTCACATATGTAAAGAAAGAAAATCCGAGTGCACTCACCATTGTAGCGAAGAAAATTGTTTCCTTATTCGAGCCAAATGCTCTTTAAACATGGTTCTTGCAGGCGGAGGACGCCAAACACCCTCCACTGATGAGTACAGCTGTTTCACACCCACTGATCGGCGCTTCTTCAGATCCCGTCCCTTCCGTCACGTCACTTCATTTACACAAGAATCGTGACGTGTCCGAATGCGGGGCGTAACAGTATATATTAAAAACAGAAATATAAAAAAACTCTTAGATATATATTATGCATATGTTTATAGGAACATACTGAGATCAGTACCGTCCTTTAGACCTATATGACCTTGCGCATTCGTGGCTAGTATCCAACGTGCTTCACATTGGAGTAGCTTTTTGTTAGTGTCTCCTCCCCCTTTGCATTGGACGCGCTGCAGCCCCATAAATTTTAAATCTTTTATATTACCTTCATGTTTTTTGTTAACATGCTCGATTAGCCGTGGAGCTCCCTGTCCTGTGCTTAAGGATCTGACGTGCTCACTAAACCGCTTGTTCGTAGGACAAATGGTTTTCCCTTTGTAGTACATGCCCCACGTGCAGGTCACTGCATATACGACATATCTGTTTTTACAACAAATCATGTCCTGTATTTTGAGGTTATAGCCTCCCAAGTTAACTTCTTTATATTGTTCAAGAAAGGAGCACCATTTACAGTTGCCATATTTATGGTTACCATGCAATGTATTATTTAGTATTATTTAGCCAGTTTCTCTACTAGAATACTTACTGCGGACTATGATATCTTTTTCCGTCTAAACGCTATCATGGGTTTGTTGGTATAGGACTTTTCAAATACAGGATTGTGAAGTATTTTATACCAATTATCCATTATCGCTTTACGTATTACATCTGCTATGGGGCTATATTTGAAAGAAAATACAAAACGTGTTTTTCCCAGTATTATTTGTTAGTGCCGGGGTGAGGAACCTTTGGCCCTTCATCTGTTGCAAAACTACAATTCCTATCATGCCAGGACAGCCAAAGTTTAAAGTGAATGTACCACTAGGTTTATCGCTTTGTGTTTTTTACATGAACAGGATGGCCCCGGTAAGGGGGCGCTGGCGCCGCAGTCCTTTTTTTGAGCCACCGCTCAGTTCCTGTGCACAGCGCTGGTCTATTCGAAAGCATCAGCCAGGCATGAGGCACTAAAGGTGGGCCCCTCCGTGACGTGATTCCATTGATTCTAATAGAGCTATGTCACACTGGGGGCTGAGGACGGTGCTTGGGAATAGACCAGCACCATGCGCAGGAACTGGGTGGCAGTTTAAAAAAAGGACTGCGGCACCATCATCCCCGCACCGGCGGTCTGTTCATGTTAAGAACACAAAGCGATATACCTAGTGGTACATATGCTTTAAGCTTATGCTATCCAGGTATTTGAATTGTAGTTTTTCAACAGCTGGAGGGCAACAGGCTCACAATCTCTTTGTTAAGCAATAAACCACTTTGCATCCTCCGTAGTTATACCCCTGACTGGACAACTTCTTGCGTAACCACTTTTCAGCAATGCTGTTTTTTATTGATACCAATGAAGGAGCGCCACTCCACCCCCACAATTTTAGCTTTAGGGTGCGTTCACACATACAGGATCCGCAGCAGATTTGATGCTGTGTTCAGTTATTTAGACGAAATGTGCTGCGAATCTGCTGCAGAAAATCCGCTGCGGATCCGGTACGTGTGAACGTACCCTTAAAGTGACACTGTCACCCCCTTTGTGCATTCTGACATCTCTACACAGGTGTAAAGGGTAAATTTAGCGTTTTTCATACCTTATTTCATATCATAAATGATGGTGCTTGTTCAAGTAAAAAGTGTCCTTTTATCAACTGCAGATTGTATTAAGTGGGCGTGGCCTCGCAGCATTAGCGCCACTTAGCCCCGCCCACAACTGCACCGTTGCCCCCGCCCCCTTGACGCCCATTGGTTGGCCGACGTAAAGGGGGTGGGGTCTAGGCCCTTCCGCCAGCCTGTTCCAATGGCCGACGAGGGGGCGGGCCAACTGTGGCCTTGTGGGCGGGGCTAATGGGCGCTAATGTACTTTATCGTAAATACCGTTCTGCCCTGTTTGTTTAATTCTCCTGAATTTAAGACGTGCAAACAGTACAACGATTAGCAGAGATTCAGTCAAAATAACAATACGATTGATTTATTTGGCTGTCCAAGAGTCTTGCTTCATTCTCTGGTCATTGAGAATTCCAAAGCCCAAGACTGTTCTTGTACGTTGTGTACTAGATGTATCTTCCAAGCTGGGATTTATTGAGGGAGATCCGGAAAACATGAGTGAAGAAACAAAAGACAATAGGCTCTACGGGGTTGTGTAAATTATGCATTTGGGCTGAATTCTCATCATTTTTGGCAGTTTTCATTGGAGTGAAGGTTTCCTATCGGGAGTCAGTGCAACATTTTGAAATATTTATTTCCATGAAATATGTTACTCTAGCGCTGTCCAAAATGAGTTAATAATCACATGCAGAAGTACATCTATCTGTATGTACAGGACACGGGGACAATGGAATAGCATTACAACTATTATCTCTAATGACAATATACAACTATGTAAAAATTTATATTCTGCACAGTAACAGATGGAAAAGTTCCATAAAAAGGATAAGAATTAGTCTATGAGGCAAGCAATACATGGGTGGTTCTTATGGAAAAGCATGAAGTATTTGCTTTATGACCTGAAGATTGTGAGGTCCCACTGGGTTGAGTAGACTGTAACCTTTGCTACCTATGCCTATTAGAACAAAACTTTTCCTTTCCCTTTTCTAATAGTTGTTCTCAATTACTGGACCTGTACTTTTTCTATATACCCTTATAACCCCTTTCTGCTAATGGAAAAAAATTCTCATCAATCCTCATTGTATCAGAATATTTCCTATCCATCCACAGGGGACAAAACCTTTCTTATCTACAGTCAAGAGTAAAATAAAGTACATCATGTTTGAATTTTATGATTTTGACTAATTAAAAATAAAAACCTTTTAGAAAGTATTAAAATTTGTTAAAAACAACCTGAGATGACCAATGACATATGGAATATTATAGCGTGTCATTATTCATTTAACAAAAAACTAGGTCTAAAAATAAGTATATCCATACTGCCTCTGTAGGAATTAAGAGGGTAAGCAGCTGTAGGTGGATTATCAGAACAGCAGAAGTTTTGGCAGTTTGATGGTCTTTAGCATTGACATCAGCATTGGCATTGGAGAAGCAATTGTTGCTGCCCATCAGTTTGGAAAAAGGCCATTTCCAAATTATTTGAAGCCCATCCCACCAAGTTCACCCCATGGTAATCACCTCCCTAGGCAATGCTCAGAGGAAGAGCCAAAAAACTCCTACAGGCCTACACATCTTAATGGAATCCCAGCCAAAGCGTATACACATAGTATACGCTCCAGGCGGGATTTCCACCGGCCGCACGAAAAACTGACATTTCAGTTTTTTGCACCCGCTGTTCATTGAATAGTGGGCGCACAGACCTGTCAGTTAACACAATGGAGAGTGCGGCTTTGGATGCACCCTCCATTGTGTGCAATGCTGAATTGGGATGTGGGCGCACACGGGTGTGCCCGAATTCGAATTCACCAGAAGGATAATCTTGACTGACACGGGCCGTTCTGTGACAGGGCTGGGTCATAGAACGGCCTAATTGTTCAAGTTCATTACAGTACTTTTAGAAAAGATGGAAATGAAAGTTTGGCTTGTTTGGAAGGGATGCCAGGGAAAAGCCATTATTTTCTATGCCCATTATATCTAATCCACACCCACAGGGTCGGAATCTTTCTTATCTATCATAACTGAGGATTATACTATTTTTCATGCATTTCTATTTGTCTAATTTTACCCTAATGGTTCCTTTTAGACCAGAACTTTTCCTCTCTGTTTGTTCCTCCAGAACATACATTTTCCTGTCATTCCCTATTGTTCCACAACTTTTCAATTCTTGTCGATCCCCATTGTATAAGAGTTTTCCAATCCAAATCCAATGAACCAGAACTTTTCCTCTTTAATATCTTGGGACTAAACTATTTTCCTATGATCTAACGTTATACTATTCACCCCAGACCAGAACTTTTCCTATGTGTCTGCGCTAGATCAAAACTTTTCATATCATTCCAAACTAGACCAAAGCATTTGTTATCCATCCTTACTTCTCCATATGTTTTCCTGTCCATCATCACTGGATTAAACATTCTTTATTTTTATCAACTGAACTAAAATGTGACTTATCATCACTCGTTGAACAATAACTTTTCTAATCCATTCTCAATGGATCAGAATTTTGCTTTCCATTCCCACTGGCCCACAACTTATGCCTGTAATAGACTTCTTACAGGTAGGTGTACTGACTCCTAAGGTCACATATATGTTTTCTTGCATAGTTTTTCTTTTACATTTTTGCATACTAAAAAAGCGAAAGGAAAAAAGCTCATAAAATGCTAGTGTCGACGTGCCGACAGCGAGCAGGTAAGAGGGGAGCTGTAGGGGGGGCTGCCCGGGCGATCGTTAAATCTTCCGGGAAGCCCATAAAAGATAGCGGCGATCTGCTGCTGTTGAAAGACAATGATCAGCCAACATTGTGCATTTTCGCTAATCATTGCCTTTAATTACACAAAGTGATTATCGGCTGTAATGGAACTTCGAGCAAGAATGAAGCAATTATCGACCATTATGGAACCTCAAGCATGCTTGGGTTTGTCTGAACCCCAATGCTCTACATTTGAATAACAGCGGCAGAAGTAGTTGGATTCAGCCCTAGGGCTTCATCCAACTTCTTCAGCCACCGGTAATCAAAAGCAGTGGGTTCAGGCTCGGGTGCATGCTCGAGGTTCACCCATCTCTACTACTTACTGCTCTTTCTGATGATGCAGGGTTAACAATTATTGCATCAGGGAGCTGTGTTAAGTCAACTAGAAAGTTGAGTTAAATGTGTCATTGTGATCAAGTTAACACAGGCTACATCTGTAGGTTTTGTACCCCACAGGTCAACAGGCTAATTGGTTCTTTACATGTCAAGAATTGTACAATATTTGTGTTGGAGAAGTTACCTGCCAATGTAATTTCTTTACGTTTACGTGATGTGCCGAAAGAAATGTGTTTTGAGTGCCTTCTCGGGTATACTCTGGGGAGGATTTACGAAGATTACGACAGAGGCGTACACCAGGGAGAAGGTGCAGATTCGCCCCTTCTCCCTGGTGTACGCTGGCGGAGCTTGGGGGCGTGATAAGGCAGGGAGGAGGCGTGGCCTCCTCCTGCACCTCATTTATCATGATTTACGCCCGCAAATCTACACCTGCTGGAAGCATGAGCGCAGATTCAGGCACCTCTTAGTGAATCCTGCTGTAAAAAAAAAAAGGGGGGGGGGCTAATACGCCGGTCTTCATAAATCCCTCACCTTTGACTCTATATGGAACTTATATATCCAGGCCATTGTGAATTGGGCTCGCACTTGCCATTGAAAACCCTTCAACAATCCATAAATTATTACCATAAGTAAACTTTTCAGTATAAGTTTGGCAGTGGACTGATATAACTAGAAAAGGGAATAGATCTAAACAATTGGCAACGTTTAAGCGACTCTGTACCCACAATCTGACTCCCTAAACCACTTGTACCTTCTGATAGCTGCTTTTAATCCAATATCTGTCCTGGGGTCCGTTCGGCAGGTGATGCAGTTGCCCCAACGGTAGTATCTGTGCCCTAACTTTGCACCACCCCTCCGTTCCTCCTCCCCACCCTCTTTATCATTAGGAATGCCACTGAAACATTTTCTCCTGTCTGAACATTGCACAGGTGCCTTAACTATCCAGCCCATGTGCCATGCTGACACAGCTGAGGAATAGAAGGCAATCTGCCTGGAGCATTACTAATGATAAGGAGGGCGGGGAGGAGGGGCAGAGAGGTTGTGCCCGCCTAATGCATACACAATTTAAGCCCCGGCTAAGACCCCAGGACAGATCTTGGATTAAAAGCAGCTATCCGAAGGTACAAGCGGTTTGGTTGGGGGTCAAATTTTAAAGCAATGTTTTGTGAAAGCTTTGTCTTTTCTCTTCTGGCTCTGCTATGTTTTCTATCAGTGACTGACAGGATTTAACCCGGATGACCTAGATTACCCCCCCCCTGACTGGTTTCACACCTACCAAGAAAAGGGACCATAGCCCAATTGGGGGTGGTTGCTTAGGGCAGATCATTCAAGTAGACAGGGACAGTGTGCTGGGTTCAGCTCAGAGCTCGCTATACCTCTATGGACTTAAAGCGAATGTACAACTACATTGCTTTTTTGTTTTTTACATGAATACAACAGCGCTGATGCCATGGCCCTTTTTTTGAACCGCGGCCTGGTTCCCGTGCACAGCGGCGGTCTATTACCGAGCACCAGCAGGGCATAAAGCCCTGGGGGTTGCCCTGCCGGCTCCTAATGATGATCTCCACTCCCCCCGTAACATGGCTCCATTGATTCTAATGCATCACAGAGGGGAGGGGGTTAAGTAACACCCCCAGTGCTTTATGCCGGCTGGTGCCAGGTAATAGACTGGCGCCACGTGTGGAAACCCGGCCAAGATTTTAAAATAGGACTGACATCCCTGCGTCGGTGCCGGTCTATTCATGTAAACAAAAACAAAAAAGCTACGTACCTAGTGGTACATTCGCTTTAACAGTGAGAAAAATTTACCAAACCCAACGCATTGTGGTTACAGAACCATTATTATGCCAATAGCCCAAGATAAGACCTTGTACTATGATAAAGTTGGCTCTGAAATGCATGCAACCTCTTTGATTTCTTCAGCTAATACTATATCTCCCGTTATAACTAAAACCAGACATAGCAGCAATAAATGTATGCAGGGCACAGGGGAAATAAGAATTATAGTAGCATTACAACCATTTGGGGAACATTTGCCACAGCAGCGTGAGAAGACCGAGAACAAACATGACAAGGAGGAATCAGCATCAAAAATTCATGTGGTGTCAGCCTCTCCGCCGGACAAATTTTTGTGCCAAGCAAAACCACATCAATGTGGGGGATGCTTTCTGCTCTGACACTCGAAAACATCTGGTTTAATATTTAAATTTTTGCCAAACAAGTGTTTTTATTCATTAAACATGTGGACAGGGATGATCCGGGGGATAGCGCAGAGCGCTGGGTGGTCACTAACCTTCATCTCTTGGACACACTGTATCATAACATGGGCAGCGGGACAAAAGTAGTAGTACAGTAAAGTAAAATGGCAAGAACATTGATATTACTCATTGATTTACATGAAAAACCTGGTATTAATATTGCCTTACAGTAAGTTAGCTTCTAACCTGTTATCCCTAGCTCACTAATCCTAACCCTAACTGGCTTGAACTGATTTTAAGGAGCACTGATGTACTATCTCTACCTTACTATCGATCTCACAATTCTTAATGCTGTAAACTTACGGTAACTTACTAACTTACTAAAGGCCCTATTACACCAAGCGATTATCAGCCGGATTTGGTCGTTATGGCCTATAATTGGTAGATGTAATAGATAGTGTTAAAAGCCAATGATCAGCAGACATGCACAATGTCAACATGTTGAAAAAAGAACAATGATAACGAGACCGTCAGCTGACCATATAACAGGAGCGGTGGCAGCAGACAGCCGCTATCTCCTTTGGACTCCTCCTATGAGCCCCTCTCCCAGCTCCCTGCGGCCTCGCTCTTACCCACTCGCTGTCAGCGTGTGTAATAGCGCTGACAGGCTGACGCTCGCTCGCTCCTTTAGGTCGGCTGGTGTAATTGGGCCTTAAACCCTAACACACTAACTCTAACTTACTAGGTCCAACCTTAAAGTGTCCCTGTCGTTACAACTTTCAAGATCTAAATCAACAATATATATGAAATAAAGCAAGTTTGCAATATACATTCACTCTTTTTTTTTATCATGCTGTAAAACAAAGCCAAACTTACCAGAAATCCAGGTCCAGTCTCCTGAAGCTTTTTTGTCTTGTGCTGGTTGAAAAACAGAGACTAAACACATGAAGTCTGACCTGTACAGAGAGTCACGTCTCAATTTGTCCGTCAATCACATGACTGCCTACTCTCTGAGCGCTCAGATGACCTGGGAAACACAGGACTTCCTGTGCTTAGACTCTTCAGAGAAAAAAAAAAAAAAGTCAAGTCAATTACCTTCATCTAGTTTTTAAAGCGTAATTTTTAGTCCGTTACGAGAGAAAAGTTGTTCATAATATTGTTTTTCTCAGTAAGATTTTTTCATGAGATGTAAGACTTCAGTAGCCGCATCCCTGCCCCATGTTTACACATTGGTGGTTTTCAGCTTCTGCATGCGGGAATGACCCAGGAAAGCATGATTCATGGAGATGCTCGCAGCTTGTAATTTACATGTACACATAACACTCTGTGGTCTAAAGTGATGAGACCCAATGTTTTCCCTCAGGTCACAGCGATGGTTACTGCTGAATAGGTCGTAAAAGCTTGTTCTTTGAGGAATTTGAAGTCACATAATCTGACATAAATTGTAATTATTATTCTGATTTATTAATGTTGTTGTAACATTTATTATCTTAGTTTATTATCAGTATGTTTTTATAGTGTTTTGTTATTTTTTTATTATTATTATTTTATTTTATTTAATATTTGTATGCCATATGCTCGGCATTTGACTCCCGGCCTCTAGAGTCTGCTTGTACTGTATGTACGCCTGCTTAATGGGGCACCAAAATGCATAGTCTGTTTTGTTACTGCAGTTGTAGCGTGTGGTGTATAAAGTATATACGATATACGTCATACCTACATCTGTGCTTGGCCTATTGGAAGGGCACCTATCCCAGACAGTTTCAGCTGGGAAATTCTCTTTAGTGTTAGAAAAAAAAACAATGCAAACTCCATGTAGGTGTTGTTCTTACTCGTGTGTAGGTGTTGACTTAAACCCAAGACTTCAGCACTACAAGGCAACAATGTTAACCACTCTGCTGCCTACATTTTAATGGGGGCCATTTGACATACTCCATACACATTCGATGGTTGTCGAGTTAAAGCCAAAGTGACAAGTTCCATAAACTTTTTTTTGTCAATTTGATGCATGGGTTGTTCATATACTCACACAAAGTAGACATGGAAAAACCTGGGACCCTATGAAAAAATGTATCTCTGTCTTGTACTGTATGTACCCATCTTAAAGGGGTTTCTCTAGGATTATATCTTGACATCTCAACTCAGGTTATGTAACATGGAGCCATGGGGGTAATTTATATCTAACTCCTGGGAGCCATATATTAACCCTTCACGACCTGGGGTCTTTGATGCCTCAATGCCCAGGTCGTTTTAGGATATCAGCCTATGGGATCATAATGATCCCATAAGCTGATGTCCCTGTGTCTGCCCCCTCTCCTCTGTCCCCTGCTGCTGTTACAATGTTGTGACAGTGGCAGGGGAGAGAGGGGAGGGAGCAGAGCTCATGGCCGTGTGCCCTGCCTTCCCTCCCTCCCCCCACCAGCCTCCATGGCTACCATCGGGGCTCTGCGATCACTTTGCAGAGCCCCGATGGACACCGGCAGAGAATTCTCCCTCTGTAGAGGGAGAATTCTCTGTCAGAAGCCCTATAGATGCTGTGGTTGTGCTGACCGCAGTATCTGTAGGGTTAACTCAGCGGCTCCGGTGCTGAGAGTTGCGGCGGGTCCCTGGCTATCACTGATAGCCGGGACCCTCCGCGGATGACACAGAAGCAGCTTCTACACCTGTGTCTTCCTGCAGTGTAAATCAACATTGCTGCAGCATCAGGCATAGGCTGCAGCGATGTTGATTTACTGTGGAGTGGTGGGAGGAAGTTAAAGGAAAACATCCTACCTGCTGATACGTCCCTATAGCGCACATGGTGCTGAGGAGAATGGTATTTTCTTACCTTGATCCTCTGCACATTTTATGGGCACTGGAAATGTATTAGATTATTGACGCAGTTTGGTGCACTTGAGATGGGACTACCACCCTTAGTTAACCGATCTACCCTGGTCGGCCCACTCCCTTCTAATGAATATTGGGGTGGCGATATTCAGCGACTCATCATTGCAAAGCACCAGCTGAATATCCATTTGAAGGGGCGGGCCGACTGGGGCAGATGGGTTCACATATCTAACTACAAAGTTCCCAAAAACTTTGCCGAGGATCAATGTCAGAAACTTATCTTCATCCTCAGCGCCCTGTGCACAAAAGGGACATATCGGAAGATTAGATGCTTCTAACCTGCTTTAAAATGCTTCCAATTCCTTTCAATTTAGCGGCAGGGTCGGTCAGGAACATCCTGTAAAAACACAGATTAAAAAATCAGATACATTGTGACTCTACAAGGGATAACTAAAAAAACAGTCGTGCAGAGTTGACAGTAAACTGTATTAAAAATCCATCCTTGAGTGTTGGTCTCGTCTTGAGGTCTGTGTGTGAGGCGAGGGATGTTTTTCACATTCTTTAGAACTGGATAAAACGTCTGTTTAAATTACTTACATCTAACTTGGCCTCTTTGGGCACAGTTGTGTTTCAGGTTTTTTTTTTTCCTTCAGTCTCTGGGAACTCAGGAATGCTCAGACTGGCTCC
Source organism: Dendropsophus ebraccatus (assembly GCF_027789765.1). NCBI lineage: Eukaryota > Metazoa > Chordata > Amphibia > Anura > Hylidae > Dendropsophus > Dendropsophus ebraccatus. The sequence goes on along the minus strand of NC_091466.1, from coordinate 67,928,274 downwards.
CAAATTTCGCCCACCTCGCTCAGTGGAATGCACATTTTTAACCATCAACGTAATAAGAGTTTGTTTTGTAACAACATCAAAACACCACGAGAAAAAAAAAATAGTTTGGTGGGTTTTTCTTTTTTTTTTGTTAGAGACCGACTGATAAAAAGAGGAGCCTGCAGAATGTCATGGTCTGATCTATTTGGTAAACGCTCAACATAATTGCTTAAATCCTCTGCCAGTCCCGGCCCGTTCTATTTGACTTCCTTTCCTGCCCTCATATTTGAACTGGAAATAATATTTAGTTAAATAAATAGATAACTGAAGTGGAAGTCTATTTACAGGATGGGGAATTTATGAACTTTTTTTTTTCTTCTTTTCTTATTTTTTTGTTGTTGGCATTGCATAGATGTTTTTTGGAAGAGGCCTAATCTACCTCAATGAGGACTGAATATTTTTACTATGCACTCACAAAAATAAGCTGTGGAGAAAAGGTTTATGTGCAGGCAAACATGAAGTTGTAATGGAGAAGCTCATTAGGATATAGGAATAGAGCTTCTCCTGGAGCTTTTTCACATCAAGACTAAAGGCTCCCATATACATTAGACATTTATCCATCTATATGATCTCGAAAAATGATGCCAGAAGAGAGAGGGATTGGACATTTTGGCTTTTAACTGTCTAATACTTTTTAGTTCTTGGGGAGAAGAGTCTGTCAGTCTCACTCCATTGCAAGCGTGTAGACACAAGCTGAGTGCTCTTCTGTATAGGAGAGAAAAGAGGAGACAAATATCACCTGAAGGATCATTTGTCAAACAGTACTCTTTTCCATACTAGGTCATGTGGGCAGTTGACGTGTTACTTGCTTTTCCACTTGGTAACATGAACATGGTTGGCTTTGGGCTCCCTTGTTTGCTGTATTGAGTACCATGTGTGCTCTTGTGAGCCCATCACCTCTGTAAGGGTGGTTTACACTACGAAATCCGCGTGGACAAGTTCCGGTGGATTCCATCGCTCGTACCCGCTCATGGCCGCGCGCGTCTCGACCCATCCCATAGACACCATTTTATGGGCTGGCGAATTCTGCCGTCCACCGAAAGAATTGACATGTCAGTTCCTTCGGTGGAAGGTGGAATCCACCCGGCCATAGAATAATAATTAATAATAATTTTAATTTATATCGCGCCAACAGATTCCGCAGCACTTTACAATTCTGGGGTACAGTACATAGACAGAAATCAGACATTACAGAGATGTACATATAGTTATCCATACAAGAGGAGTGAGGTCCCTGCTCGCATGCATGAGCTTACACACTATCAGGAGGGGGTGCGAGACAAAATGGCAGAGGGGCAAAGTGCATAGTTGTTCTTGTGGTCCGGCCATCTTTATAAATAAGGCAGTGCGGGTAAGGGTGGGTGAGCCTGTCACCAGCCAATGCCTGCATGCACAGGTCTAAGTGCTTAAATGCTTGGTGTGTGTGTGTGTGTGTGTGTGTGGGGGGGGGGGGTTAGGGTAGCAGTCAAAACTAGGGAACCTGGTAAGCCTGCTTGAACAGATGTGTTTTGAGGGCACGTTTGAAGCTTTGTGTATTGGAGGTGAGCCTGACAGTCTTTGGTAATGCATTCCATAGAACTGGTGCAGCTCGGGTGAAGTCCTGGAGACGGGAGTGAGAGGTGCGGATTAAGGTGGATGTTAGTCTTAAGTCATTAGAGCGTAAGGTACAGGTAGGACGGTAGACAGAGATGAGGGAGGAGATATAGGGAGGTGCAGCACTGTGGAGGGCTTTATGGGTGAGCAGGAGGAGTTTGTATTGAATCCTGTATTTAATAGGGAGCCAATGTAGTGACTGGCACAGGAGGGAGACATCGGTATAGCGGCTGGACATGGAGATGAGCCTGGTCGCTGTATTGAGAATGGACTGGAGAGAGGAGAGTTTAGAGGAAGGAAGGCCGATTAGTAAGGAATTGCAGTAATCTAGACGGGAATGAATAAGAGCGACAATGAGAGTTTTAGCAGATTCGACAGGAAGGAAGGGACGGATTTTAGAGATGTTTTTTAGATGCAGAATGGTGTCTATGGCACGGGCAGAGACGTGCGCGGCCGTGAACGCGTACGAGCATCAAAATTCAACGGAACTTATCTGCGCTAATTACGTAGTGTACACCCACCCTAAGAATCATAGTAGCCTCTTGCGTGTGTAGGCCGTGGTTTTCTTGATTGCATTCTATGGGTGCAACCAATAATATCCATGGATGGGGGAGACTACATGAAGAGTCTGCATAGCTACCCAAGATATGGTGGGTCATTCTACGTTTTGAATATTCTATATTGGGGACCTATTAACATATGCTAAGAATGTAGTGGAGAATCTATGATTTGGGGCTTCTATTAGGTAGCCAAAAATTGGGGTGGCTAGAAAGAGTCTCTGGAGGACCCAGCATGTTCCTGTATTCCACTGTCAACTCCATTGATTTCAATAAGCATCAATGAGTTATCCTTTATTTCCCCTATGGTGGCACTGCAGATAAATAGAAAGCTTATTGTAAGGTTTTTCCATGTAGCATAGTTGATTACTAGATGACACAACATGCTCATATTACATAGACAATCTTCCATTCATTACAGTGGGCAACACGTCATGCTTTATTTTTCCAGTGGTGGCGCTGCAGAGCACCTATTGGAAGTTTCTCCTACATATTACACTTAGGTGACCCTTTTGACAAAAAAGGGATTGAACAAAGCAACAAAAATCTGTTCTTAATGGAAATTTAAGGAACGGTCTCCACTTATGAATCAATTTGTAAAACATAATTTCTGTAATAAATTTACAAAAGAACAGAGTTGACGCGCTTTGAATGCGTAAAGATACTTAGTCATAACTTAATAGCTAGTCTAAGCGGTGACTAAGAGTCCATAACTTGAAATGCAACAGCTGTCTCAATACAATTAATTTGAAGGTTTTCTTCAGCATATTGTTGAATATGAGTGCATGTATTGTGTTGTTATACATCTAGAGAAAGCATAGCTACAGGGTGTTCAGAGGTCTTTCTATCATCATAATCCTGGTGTCTAAGGGAGCACCTGCATCTCTGCCATATACCTATAGATAGAGATGAGTAAACTGTGACTGTATCCAAGTGAGCTTATAAGGTACATAACCATATTCATAGTATGGTCCCAAAATATAAAACTTTTTAAAGAAATTCTAAAAAATAATTCTAAAAAAAAATCCTCTATGTATCCACGTTTTAATATTATAATATCCTACTCCAGTCTATGGGTAGAAATAATTATAAATCCTGGAGCAGACATTTTTTTTTCTTTTTGGGAAAATACATTTTGAATAAAAATTTTTGGCCAAATAATTTTATAGGTTACAGACCGGCTGATTGATGTCAATAGTAGGCTCTATGTTATGACACAAAATATAATGGCAACCGTGTCCAATGTTTATGTGGGCTGAGTAGGTTACAGTGAGTCAGGGATATTCTTTGGCAGAATGGGTCATTTGAAGTGTTTTCCAAGTCACAAAACCTAAGAACTTGGTAGTGTGTTAAAAAAAAAAGACTATTTCAGTGTCACAAACTACAAATTCTGTACCAAGCATTCTGAGAAAAAGCGGTGTGGTAGATTTCTAGAATATAGACCTATTTCCAGGAACATTGATTCCCTCGAGACCTTAAACTTTTATTTATTTATTTATTTATTTTTACTAAAATTCTCTGGCCAAAGTCTTAGTCCAAAACCTATAAAAATCAGTCGGACAGTTTTTACGAGATAATTATCCTATGTGAAACAGGAACAATTATTGCTGCCTGTAGTCACTCGTAGACCTTTGGTCTTCAATGAAATCCTTGCTGAGTTGAAAAGAAAAAATATTTGATGTGTAAGCCTTATCCAGTTCTAAATTGACTAATCTTAGAGGTCTTTGTTGGTAGATTCTATAATTTCCAGCAAGGTTTACCAACCATCTAACACCAGAGAAGCTTCTCTTAACATCTTTGTGTTAGAAATCTAGAAACTGATTTTTTTTCTTTATTGTTTTAAGCTCAAGACACCCAAATGAATCCAATATTTTTTTAACAATGTTCATTGACCAACTAAGTTTTGAGAAGCTCAAGGACCTTCACTCATGTCGAGTATTGGAAGCAGTAGTGGGAGAGCTATACAATTTTTAAGGCATATCTATGTCTATAAACTTAATATGTCCATATTATTAACCCCTTCGTGCTGCAGCTAGTTTGGGCCTTAATGACCAGGCTAATTTTTCAAAATCTGACCTGTCTCACTTTATGCTCTTATAGCTCAGTGATGCTTTAACGTATGCTAGCGATTCTGAGATTGTTTTTTCGTGACATATGGCACTTTATGTTAGTGGCAAAATTTGGTCACTACTTTGTGTGTTTTTTGTGAAAAACATCAAAATATCATGAAAAATTTTAAAAATTTGCATTTTATGAACTTTGAAATTCTCTGCTTCTAAAAAAAGAAAGTCGTAGCACATAAATTAGTTACTAAGTCACATTACCAATATGTCTTCTTTATTCTGCCATAATTTGGTAAACATATTTTACTTTTTTAGGGTGTTATGGGGCTTAGAAATTTATCAGTAAATTATCACATTTTCGTGAAACTGATTTTTTTAGGGACCAGTTCTTTTTTTAAATGGATTTAGAAGTCTGGTATCCTGAAAACCCCCATAAGTGACCCCATTTTGGAAACTACTCACCTTAAAGAATTAATCTAGGGGTATAATGAGCATTTTAACCCTACAGGGGCTGGAGGAAAGTATTCACAATTAGGCAGTAAAAAAATTGAAAATTTTAATTTTCCAATAATATATACGTTTAGATTAAAGTTTCTCATTTTCAAAAGGAATATGAGACAAAAAGCACCCCAAAATTTGTAATGCAGGTTCTCTTGAGTACAACGGTACCCCATATGTGGGCGTAAACCACTGTATGGGCACACAGCAGGGCTCTGAAGGAAGGGAGCGCCAATTAGCTTTTCCAATGCAAATGCTGAAGAAGTTTCTGAGCGCCAGGTGCGTTTGCAGTGCCCCTGTAGTGTCAGCAGAGAGAAAACCCCCCATAAGTCACCCCATTTTGGAAAGTGCACCCCTCAAAGAATTCATCTTGGTGTGTGGTGACCATTTTGACCCCACAGGTATTACAGGAAAGTATTTAAAAGAAGACAGTAAAAATGAAAAACTCGAATTCTTCCAATAATATGTTCGTTTAGTTTGAAATTTCTCAATTTCACGAGGAACAAGAGGAAAAAAGTACCCCAAAATTTGTAACGCAGGTTCTCCTGAGTACAATGGTACCCCATATGTGGGCATAAACCACTGCATGGGCACACAGGAGGGCTCAGAAGGGAAGGAGCGCCAATTAGCTTTTTCAATGCAGATTTTGCTGCAGAAGTTTCCGAGCACCAGGTGCGTTTGCAGTGCCCCTGTAGTGCCAGCGGAGTAAAATCTCGCCATAAGTCACTCCATTTTGGAAAGTGCACCCCTCAAAGTATTCATCTTGGTGTGTGGTGACCATTTTGACCCCACAGGTATTAGAGGAAAGTATTCAAAAGTAGACAGTAAAAATGAAAAACTCAATTTTTCCAATATTATGTTCTTTTAGTTTGAAATTTCTCAATTTCTCAATTTTATGAGGAACAAGAGGAAAAAAGTACCCCAAAATTTGTAACGCAGGTTCTCCTGCATGGGCACACAGGAGGGCTCAGAAGGAAAGGAGCGGCAATTAGCTTTTTCAATGCAGATTTTGCTGAAGAAGTTTCCGAGTGCCAGGTGCGTTTGCAGAGCCCCTGTAGTGTCCGCAGAGTAAAATTTCCCAATAAGTCACCCCATTTTAGAAAGTGCACCCCTCAAAGAATTTATTTTGGGGTGTGGTGAGCATTTTGACCCCACAGGTATTTGAGGAAAGTATTCAAAAGTAGACAGTAAAAATGAAAAACTCGATTTTTTCCAATAATATGTTCCTTTAGTTTGAAATTTCTCAATTTCTCGAGGAACAGGAGAGAAATGTCACCCCAATATATGTAAAGCAGGTTCTCCTGAGTAGAACAGTACCCCATATGTGGGCATAAACCACTGCATGGGCACACAGCCGGGCTCAGAAGGGAAGGAGCGCCAATTAGCATTTTCAGTGCAGATTTTTCTGAAGAAGTTTCTGAGCGCCAGGTGCGTTTGCAGTGCCCCTGTAGTGTCAGCAGAATAGATTCCCCCCAAAAGTCACCCCATTTTGGAAAGTGCACCCCTCAAAGAATTCATCTTGGGGTGTGGTGACCATTTTTACCCCACAGGTATTAGAGGAAAGTATTCAAAATTGGCAAGTAAAAATGAAAAACTCCAATAATATGTTGGTTTAATTTGAAATTTCTCAATTTGACGAGGAACAGGAGAGAAAACTTACCCCAAAATCTGTAACGCAGGTTCTCCTGAGTACAACGGTACCCCATATGTGGGCATAAACCACTGTATGGGCACACAGCAGGGCTCAGAAGGGAAGGAGCGCCAATTTACAGGAGCAAAACCGCAGCTAGTAATGGTTATTAGAATAGCGCAGTTACTAAAATAAAATAAAAAAAATGAGATTACAGGTAATGTGGGGTGGTTACGGGCAACCAGGGGTGGTTATGGGCAACCTGAGGTGGTTACAGGTAATCTGGGGTGGTTACGGACAACATGGGGTGGTCACGGGCAACCTGCTGTGGTTACGGCAACCTGGGGTGGTTACGGGCAACGAGGGGTGGTTATGGGCAACGTGTGGTGGTCACGGGCAACCTGCTGTGGTTACGGCAACGTGGGGTGGTTACAGGCAACGTGGGCTGGTTACAGGCAACGTGGGCTGGTTACGGGCAATCTGCTGTGCTTACAGACAATCTGGGATGGTTACGGTAAACGTGGGGTGGTTACGGGCAACCTGCAGTGCTTACAGACAATCTGGGGTGGATACGGGCAACGTGGGGTGGTTACGGGCAACCTGCAGTGCTTACAGACAATCTGGGGTAGTTACGGGCAACGTGGGGTGGTTACGGGCAACCTGCAGTGCTTACAGACAATCTGGGGTGGTTACGGGCAACGTGGGGTGGTTACGGGCAACCTGCAGTGCTTACTGACAATCTGGGGTGGTTACGGGCAACGTGGGGTGGTTACGGGCAATGTGGGGTGGTTACGGATAAACTGAAGTTCTTATAGGCAATCTGGGGTGGATACCTGTAATCTGGCATGGGCACCGCAATCTGGAGGGGGTCATTGGCAATTTGGGGTGGTCAGAGGCGCCGTGGCGTGGTCAGAGGTGACGTGGCGTGGTCAGAGGCGACGTGTGGTGGTCAGGGGCGACGTGCGGTGGTCAGAGGCGACGTGCGGTGGTCAGAGGCGACGTGCGGTGGTCAGAGGCATCGTGGCGTGGTCAGAGGCATCGTGGCGTGGTCAGAGGCAACGCGCGGTGCAATCTGGGGGGGTTACATGTAATCTGGCATGATTACGGGGAACCTGGTGGGGTTATGTGCAACCTGGAAGGGTTACAGACAATCTGGGATTGTTACTGATAAACTGAAGTGCTTATAGGTAATCTGGGGTGGGTACATGTAATTTGGGGTGGTTACGGGCAATCGGGAGGGGGTCACTGGCAATTTGTGGTGATTGCGGGCAACGTGCGGTGGTTACGGGCAACGTGCGGTGGTTACGGGCAACGTGCGGTGGTTACGGCCAACGTGCAGTGGTTACGGGCAACGTGCGGTGGTTACGGGTAATCTGGGGGGGGGTTAGGGGTAATTTGGGAGTAAACTGCAATTATTACTATAATAAAAAGTGTGTGTTTTATTTTTTTTGTATGTTTGTCACTTTTTGTACTTTACATATTCATTTTCACTGTATTACTATGATTACTGTGATATTTTCTATCTCAGTAATCATAGTTCAGTGACAGAGACCAAATTGGTCTCTGTCACTTTAAATTTTCAGAGTTGGCTGGTTGTGAAGCGCATGCGCACTTCATAACCAGCCAGGACGTCGAGGAGGAAGGAGCTCCAGGAGCAGGTGAGTATATGGGGAAGGGGGGGTGACTGGGGGACGGGGGTGACAGGGGGGGTGGGGGGCGACTTGGGGGGTGGGGGGACATCACTTTTTATCCCCTGTCACCAATCATTCATGGTGACAGGGGATAAAAAGTGTCGGGAGCACATGGTACAAGCGATCAGCGGTATATAGTATATACCGCTGATCGCTTGTACCGGGACCCAACAGGGGGGTCCCCGATGACTGCCCCATGCTCTCCGCTACCTCCGGTGGCGGAGAGCATGGGGCTTTCATTCATTTTAACTTTTCCATCGCTGTGAACCGACATTAGTCGGTTCACAGCGATGGCGGCGGCCATCTTAGAAATGATGGCCGCCGGGGGAGGGGGGTTAGTGATCGCCCTACTAGGGGGGGGGCTGATCTGAGGTCTGGGGGACACTTATTTCATCTCCCCCCACCGTAGATTCACGGCGGGGGGAGATGAAAGGCGGCGGCAGCACCGGTAATCCCCTTTACCGACGGCCGCCGCTATAACGTTAATAGCGGCGATCGTTAGGTAAGGGGGGGGCCGGGACGGACCCCACACACTGCCCCAACCCCTCAGCTACCTCCGGTAGCCGGGGGGATGGGGTGGGGGCCGTCCCGGCCCCGTAGCCTTTTTCTCTGCCATCGCCGTAAAAAGCTGATGGCAGCAGAATAAGGACCCTTAGTGACCGCCGTAAAAAGCCGTATCGGCGGTCACTAAGGGGTTAATGTACCTTTTGGACATCCCGTAATTATGAACACGGCCCATCAGCCATTTTAAATGCTCAAAGGTCTACAGTAATTGTCTTCTCTTAAAGTGTCACTGTTGTTATAACTTTCAAAACCTAAATCAACAGTAGGTGTCATATAAAGCAAGTTTGCAATATACATTCATTATTTGTTTGTTGTTTTGATGCTGTAAAACAAAGCTGAACTTACCAGAAATCCAGGTTCAATCTACTGAAGGCAGATTTTCTGACTGGTTGAAAAAAACCAGTGTCAGTAGTGTGCCTTTGCGCTCCTCTTCCTGAGTTGTGTAGCGCAGAAGGCACTGAACCTGGTGTGAACAGGGCTCTGTTTTATCTGTTCAGCCACACCTGCCTTGCCGTGCAGTGATAGGGTTACTGTTCACTGCTAGCTGATTCCTGCAGCTTTAACAAGGTCCACTAACCATCTAGTCTTGGAGAAGCTTAAAGACCTTCACACAAGGTTGACCACTGAAAGAAAAGGGAGAATGGATAGAATATATTAAGCTTGCCTATGTCTGCTAAACTTAAGATGCTTGAACTCTTAATGGACTTGCCGAAAATCCAATAAACCATCTCTGTCTGAAGAGAAGAAAGACCTTCACTTAAGAGACAACAACCATCCACCAACCGTTTCATTTCTGAGGAGCTGATAGATATATGATGCTGATATTTATATTTTAACACGAACCGCCAACAACATAGTAAATAAGGTTGAAAGAAGACAAGAGTCCATCAGGTTCAACCTAGGGAAACCCTACTTTGTTAATCCAGGGATACGCAAAAACCCTTATGAGGCAGATGACAATTGCCCCATCACAGGGAGAAAATTCCTTCCTAACTCCAATGACGATCAGAATAATCCCTGGATCAACGTATCACCGGAAATCTAATGCCCATAACTTGAAATATTATATTTTTCAAGAAAAGCATCCAGGCCTCTCTTGAACTTATTTAACCCCTTAACGACACATGACGGGTATACCCGTCATACTGTCGTTAAGGGGGATCCGAGAGGGCTCTCTGCAGCCCACGGTCCCGATTGCTATGTGCAGCCAGGGACTGCAGGTCTTAGGCGCCGCGGCCGATCGCCACGGCCGGCTAATTAACTATTCAAATGCAGCTGTCAAATCTGACAGCTGCATTTGAAGAGTATATGTGCCCCCTGTCCCTGGTGTCTAGTGGGGTATCTTCCTCAATGCGATCGCGGGGGGGAGATTCGTTCTAATGAGCCGGCCGGGGCTCAGCATCGGAATGATGCTGATCCCGACTCGGCAATCTATTTAGATAGATATAATATTTAGATAGATTATAATAGAGCAATGATCTGATGGAGCAGTGCTGTATTATATACACAGCATTGATCTCAATGGGAGATCAGTGCTGTGTATATAGAAGTCCCCCAGGGGGCTTCTAATTATTGTTAGTAAAAATAAAACAAAGTGTTTTTAATAATAAAAAATCCCCTCCCCTAATAAAAGTTTAAATCACCCCCCTTTTCCCATTTTATAAATAAAAATAAATAAATAAACAAACATGTTTGGTATTGCCGCATGCGTAATTGCCCGATCTATTAATTTGTCCCATTTCTGATCTTGTACGATAAACGGCGTAAGCGCAGAAAAATCACAAAGTGCAAAATTGCGCATTTTTGGTAGCATCAAATCTAGAAAAATTTTAATAAAAAGCGATCAAAAAGTCGCATATGCACAATCAAGGTACCGATAAAACACATAATAGCGCGAAAAATGACACCTCAAACAGCCCCATAGACCAAAGGATAAAAGCGCTATAAGCCTGGGAATAGAGCGATTTTAAGGAACATATATTTGTTAACAATGGTTTGAATTTTTTACAAGCCATCAAATAAAAGTTACATATGTTACATATTGTTGTAATCGTTACGACTTAAGGAACATATATAACATGTTAGTTTTTCCATAGGACACACGGTGTAAAAACAAAGCCCCCCCAAAGAAAAAGAATTGCGTTTTTTTTTTCAATTTCAACATGCATATTAGTGACGCAAAAAACAAGAGCTCATGTGGGTTTGTAGGTGTAAAAATGCAACTGCTATGGCCTTTTAAGCACAAGGAGGAAAATACAAAAACGCAAAAAAGGAAAATTAGCCCGGTCCTTAAAGTGTCACTGTTGTGAAATTTTTTTTGCAGAAATCAATAGACCAGGTGATTTTAAGAAACTTTGTAATTGGGTTTATTAGCCGAAAAATGCATTTTTATAATGAAAAAGCAGTTTGAAGCTCTCCCCTCTGTCTTCATTGTTCTCTTATGGAGAGAGCTAAATAAAAGACCAAAACAGGACAACAAAGAGTTCATCTACAAATACCTCACGCTTTATCTCCTCTGACAGTCAGCACTGACCTCTCTGACCTCTGATTACAGCGTTCACCCTGCTCGGTGCTTGTAATCCTCTGTTATTTGCTTTCTGCTGTCAGCTAACTCCCTCCTCCCCCCTCCCCTCTCCCTAGAACAGACTGGGTACGTCTGATGCAACAAGTCACAATTTCCTGATTTTTTGCAGTGGATGGAAAAGAGGAGGGAGGGGGGGGGGGGGCCCTGGGAAAAGGCTTTTTAAATGCAGATAATGGCATATTTGGCTAATAAACCCAATTACAAAGTTTCTTAAAATCGCCTGGACTATTGATTTCTGCAAAAAAACAAAAAAACAACAACAGTGACTCTTTAAGAGGTTAATGAATTTGCCATGACAACATCATGTGGCAGAGAGTTCCACAGTCTCACTGTTCGTGCAGTAAAGAATCTGTGTGACAGACACTCAAGGTCTACCAACAAGGTCCACCCAAGGTCTACCAACAAGGTCCACCCAAGATCTACCAACAAGGTCCACCTAAGGTCTACCAACAAGGTCCACCCAAGGTCTACCAACAAGGTTTACCCAAGGTCTACTAACAAGATCCACCCAAGATCTACCAACAAGGTCCACCCAAGGTCTACTAACAAGATCCACCCAAGGTCTACTAACAAGATCCACCCAAGATCTACCAACAAGGTCCACCCAAGGTCTACCAACAAGGTCCACCCAAGGTCTACCAACAAGGTTCACCCAAGGTCTACTAACAAGATCCACCCAAGGTCTACTAACAAGATCCACCCAAGATCTACCAACAAGGTCCACCCAAGATCTACTAACAAGGTCCACCCAAGGTCTACTAACAAGGTCTACTAACAAGATCCACCCAAGATCTACCAACAAGGTCCACCCAAGGTCTACCAACAAGGTCCACCGACCATTTTATATCTGGTAGACCTTCCTTTGAGGTTCTACTTTCAACTTCCCCTAGCCAATTCATGTCTGAAAGATTAGTTTCACATAGAAAAAAAAGAAGACACGACAGAGAACGCTTTATATGCAGAACAATGGAATAAATTAATAGGAACAGTGATGATGTGTACACCTTCAGTGCTGTAAGGTCCAGATGAATGACTGCTGCCTTCACATTCCCAGAACTTCCTCAGGAGATTGGTCAGGAAGCAACAATGAATCCAGGGAAGTTGGAGACTTCATCAGTAAAATAAGCCTTCTGCTCCTGATGGTACAATTGCTTTAAGTCTGGACCATTTTAACTTGTTGGGGTGGCAGAGGAGGCACACGTGTTTTTGTCAATTTAAGTCTTGATCTGACTCTGCTTTCAATACCTGTATATAGAAGGGAGGCCTGGTAATGCCCAGTTTTTACATGAAATCCTTAACAGATCCCACACTATCTCCGCTCTGTGAGATTCCTGGAAAGAATGTGAAATGTCACATTAAGGTTGCTGATGGTGCATATTGTCAGGAAGCCGGGAGTATTAGAAGCACATGGCAGCACAGCTGGGCCCGAGGAGGGAGCCGTCTCTTACGTCATCACATCTATAGCAGCAATGATAAATGAAAGGTCAGGTTTGGAGTTACCGAGCAGACAGCCTTCTCCTGCCTGGGCCCATCGATTCGACACCCTCCAGGCAGACAATTACCGGATAATAACATATCATATAGTCTTTCAAGTGGATCCGGAGGAACAGTCAGCAGCAGCTTCATGTCAAGTGGAACAAATCGTATAAAGTAATTATTCTTAATATTTTATTTGCATAGAGAAGTTTAGGAACAAGCTACCATTGCAAGAAAGAACCTCAAGGATGTCCTTAGAGTATCTATCTATCTATCTATGTAACTTTCTTAGCCTCTATCAGTTATGTTGCTGTGTTCCTATATAGTAATGAGGCCCCAGAGTTCAGCCTGGGTGCAGCGGCTATCCATACACCCTATATAGCTATACCTATCTATAGGTGGTGGTGAGCACATGTAGGGAGATGTTTCCTAACAGTGTAATCATCAGCTTGGAATGTGAATTGCAGCTGACAGGTTAATTTCAAACAGTACCTGTGATCAAAAATTATTTTTGACCCGTTATTGATGACAGCTGTGGTCAAGAGATATAGGCAGGGAGAGTGCAGGCAGTTTTGCCATCCACTCCCTGACTGTATCAATGTAATGGCTTATTCCAACAATGTAAGTGCTGCTGTTGTGTCCTCTCCCCGGCTATATCTCCTGAGGGAGACAAGCTGTTAGCAATAACATTTGACAAGTCTGATGACAGGTACTCTTTAAGAGTGAGGAATAACATTCCCCCCACACCCTTACAAGCTGAGGTGTCCCCCGCAAGATTCGCTATAAGCATGCCCACTAGTGCAGCAAGGTAGGAAGATGGGCAGCTGTCTCAGTGTCTAACAACAAGTCTATACATTTATCTATATATTATGCATCAAATATTATTTATGTCTCTATCCGACATATTACTCTCTATCGATCATATAACTATCTATCTATCTATCTATCTATCTATCTATCTATCTATCTATCTATCTATCTATCTATCCAACATATAACTCTATCTATCTATCTATCTATCTATCTATCTATCTATCTATCTATCTATCTATCTATCTATCTATCTATCTATCTCCTATCTATCTATCTATCTATCTATCTATCTATCTATCTATCTCCTATCTATCTATCTATCTATCTATCTATCTATCTATCTATCTATCTATCTATCTATCTTTACCTTTCTCTTTTCTGTCTGGTATTTCTCTTGACTATAACAAGCAGGATCTGATCAGACAACCTACATATCTCTATCCGTCTCCTAACATTTCCGCACTGTCTCGCAGCTCACACCAGGCTTGTTGTTGAGTAGATACATGTGTACAGGGTTTAAATGAGGACACTCGCATCTGAAAATCAATTTTAGGTCAATAAGATTTACCTCTCTCACTGTTGGATCCTCTGTGCCAGTTTTAAGGAGCAATTTAAATGATAAATTCTTAAGAAAAAAAAGCCGAAAGGCTGAGAGGCGGCTAATCCTGGCAGAGCGCTCACGGGCTGATGGGTCTTAAGAGCGACGCTACACCACCCATACAATAAATACAATCCCAATGCATACTGGCAATCACTGACTGGTTCCCATTTGAGATTCATTGTTTTCCACTGCAGTATCCATTTCCACTGACATCTGGGCAGAAGGCAGGAAGGATTGCTTGGCTTCAAGATGCTGTAACAAGAATCTCCCATAACAACATAACATGCCAATCCTAAGGTTCCAGGGACATAATAGAATTCAACTTTTTATTGTAGTTTAGCAATAATGGTCCAAAGATCAATGCTGATTAATTTCTTATTTTATCTCTATAGTGTCCACATGTTGTTTTCCTGACATAGAGCCCCAAATCTACTGACACTGAGCACATAGTAAACTCCTGTCTTTCTGCATCTACCTCTAGAGGGAGCTCAGGAGCTTACTGCATACAGCTCAGACCACTATGCAGATAATAAAGACTCATTTTGCTATATTATTCCTGTAGTTCTGAAACAGATGGAGATGTTTTGGGAAACAGTGCTGTATGCATTAAGCTCCTAAGCTCCCCCCAGTGGTGGCTGCAGACTGACAACATTTTTATCATAGAACGCTAAACCTGTGCATGAGATTTTGACTTCTGTATGAGAATAAAAAAAGATCACACTTGGATTAAAAAAAGAAAAATAATACACAAAAAAGGCATTTGGACCAGTTCTGTTGCATTACACCTGATCCTGTAGTTTCAAAACAGCTGAAGAGGAATAGGGTGTAAAACAGTATTGTTTGCATTAAGCGCCCTCTGGTGGTGGCTAGAAGCAGACTTTTTTCATGTTATTCTATGTCTATGCAAAGGGGGCGGGTTGTAGGGAGCTCTGTATCAAGAAAATTACAATAAAGATACATTAAGAAATTGATAAGCACTTTGTAGTTGTAGTTTAGCAACAGCTGGAGGGACAGGTTGGCAAAATTTTCTGCAATAAATTCCCAGGCTCTCCCTAGTGAGCTTTTTCATTTACCTCTACATCTATGCAGAGGATTTGAAGCTCTGTGCCAGTAAAACAAATCTTTGACCACTATAAAGATACACTAAGAAACTGTTCGGTACCATTTGCTAAACTACAAAACAAGTGTTGACCGCTATAAAGATAAGTTAAGAAGGTCTTCAGCAGACTTTTGGACACATTTTTCTACACTGTTCAAGCTAGGAGTTATAGTTTGGCAAAAGCTGCGGGGCAATAGTTTGGGAAACAACGCTGTATGCACTAAGCTTCGAAGCTCCCTCTAGTGGAGGTCGCAAACATAGAATTTTATCATATAACTCTATATTTATGCAGGATATTTGGAGCTCTATCAACAAGACAAGGCATTGACCAATAGAAAGAAAAAATAAGAAGCTGATCAGCACCATTTGCTATACTACATATGCTGGGAGTTGTAGTCCTGTAAAAAACTGCCATCAACCAGCTATCTTAGACTCC
Source organism: Dendropsophus ebraccatus (assembly GCF_027789765.1). NCBI lineage: Eukaryota > Metazoa > Chordata > Amphibia > Anura > Hylidae > Dendropsophus > Dendropsophus ebraccatus. The sequence goes on along the minus strand of NC_091466.1, from coordinate 67,912,630 downwards.
TGAACGGCATAACAGCCTCATCATGCAGTGATTTATCGCTCTTTCCCATATCGCAAGCTAGAATAACCCTTAGTGGTGCTGTAATGACACACAACTTTCCCAGGTACAGATATACCTATGACCACTCAGGGGGCTTAGATTACCTTAATCATAAAACACGACATTGGTAGGCAGCAGCATTGCGGTATTCTGTGTCCTCAGGATAATACTGAAGCTAAGATGAATTGTACGCGGCCGCTGTTAGAGGTGGCGGCTCCTTCTCTTATGTGAAATGTGCAGAGTTACATAAAGTTTTATCCTGTCCTGAAATAACCTCAGGATTTGTGCAGCAGCAGCAGCAGGCGGCGAGCGTCTCCTCTCGCTGTAACTTCTGTCTATGCTACAAGGATTGGTACGCGTTCCCCCTCAAATTCTGACATGAAGCCTGACAGGTGCTAAGCAAATTCATTTTGCTATTTTTTTTTTTCATTTGCGATCTGAAACAATAACCAAGACAAATTTCAAGATGGCAGCGTGGCGCGATCCGGCGGAGTTGACACTTACATTCTAGGCGTCAAGATGGTGTATTTGTTCTCTGTTTAAATTGATGTTTGGGCCATAATAAAAAATATGTGCCGAGATTTCTGCTAACTCAAGAGAGAGCGCTTGGCGGCGCTGACAGTCGATAAAGTTTGATGTTTTTGAGTATTTATATAAGTCAGGGAACATTTTATGTTTTGGGTTATTTGTTGTAGGATTTGGTGGGTGGGGATGAGGATCTGATTTAGCAGAGCTAAATTTGTCATTGTATTGTCAAACTGTATTTGTTACGGTACAGTAGTCAGTTTATATTTATTATGTTTATTAAGGTTAATTATTGACAGATTAATTCTTTTTTTGACCCGTTTGGCACAATGGCGTAGGATGAGGAGGAACTCGGGCTTGAATTATTACCATGTTTCTCCCAAAATAATACATGGTCTTATATTATCTTTTCGCTGAAAAAAAAGAAGCTAGGGCTTATTTTTGAAGTAGGTGTTATTTTATGTACAGCCCCCCATACTGTATACATCTCCCTCTGTAGTAAAGCCCCCCATACTGTATACATTCCACCTTGTAATAAATCCCCCATACTGTATGCACCCCTCTCTGTAGTAAAGCCCCCCATACTGTATACCTCCCCCTCTGTATTAAAGCCCCCCATACTGTATACATTCTCCCTGTTTAATAAATCCCCCATACTGTATACACCCCCCTATGTAGTAAAGTCCCCCATACTTTATACATCGTAAAGCCTCTACTGTATTCCTCTGTCCCCCCTCTGTAATAAAGCCCCCAAACTGTATACCCCCCTCTGTAGTAAAGCCCCCCATACTGTATTTGTATACATCCCCCTTCTGTAATAAAGCCTCCCACACTGTGTACCTTTCTCCCCCTCTGTAGTAAAGCCCCCATACTGTATACATCCACCCTCGGTAATAAAGCCCCCATACTGTATACCCCTCCCCTGCAGTAAAGCCCCCTTTATTTTGTTCCTTCTCCTACCCCAATGTATTAAAAAACGCCATACTGTATACCTCCCCCCTCTGAAGTAAATCCCCCATACTATATACATTCCCACTATGTAGTAAAGCCCCCCATACTATATACAACTCATCCAGGGGCGTAACTACCACTCTAGCAGCCATAGCGGCTGCTATGGGGCCCACCACATCAGGGGGCCCCGTGGCCTGCTCCTGCAATACACTGGGCCCCCTGAGCTGTCATGATTTGCAGCACAAATTGGCCTCCTGGGATTTGCAAATGTCCCTTTAACTGAAAGCACTGCAGTTATAACTACACTTCACGGCTTAGTGGTCAGTCGGGAGGGGGCCCAATCAAAAGTTTGCTATGGGGCCCAGCCATTTCTAGTTATGCCTCTGATCCCATCTCTGTAATAAAGCCCTGCATACTGTATATCTCTGTCCCCTCTCTGTAGTTTTCCCCCCATACTGTATACATCCCCCCTCTACAGGTAGTTCCCATACTGTATACCTCCCTCCCCCCTCTGTATTTGGCCCATTTACCCTCTCTCCCCCCATATTCTATGTCCCCTACTGTGCATCTTCTTACCCCTCCTGCCTCCCCTGCAGCTTGTGTTGAGCAGGTGGGAGCGGAGCATAACAAGTCTGGCAGTGATTGGCCGATGCTCCGCACCCAGTGTCAATGATCTGGTCAGCTGACTGTAATTAGGGCTTATTTTTGGGGTAGGGCTTATAGTTCAGAAATAGTCCAAAAAGCCAGCAAGATCTAGGTCTTATTTTTGGAAAAACACAGTAACACTAAACTTAGACTAGTGTAAAAAAAAAAGTACCAGCTTTATCACCAAAACTCAGACTGTGTGATAAATTTGAGTTATCTTTGGATGGTCTGCTTAAATTTACACCATCCAAAGACAAGTTTTGTATTAATATTAGGAATATTAGCAAAGTCCATAACTCCTTGCAGATGTCAAGGGTAAGGACCAGAATCTACATCTCCATTATGTGACTATAACTTTTACATTGTACCTTTAGGGATAAAGAGTAAACCTCCTCAATATATGTAACAATTAAATTTTTATCTCTAGTTTTGCACATTATTTGCTTGCACAAAAAGTGATTTTTAGAACTGGCCATCCAGGGTTACGACCTGTAATTAAGCTTCAGCCTGCTGGTCACACATGCTCAGTTGAGACATGGGTCAGCTGTTTGTTTATGAAACAACAAATGATGGGAATTAGGAGCTAATTTGAAAGGCTTAAAGGGTACTTTAGAGACAAAAAAATTTGAGAAAGTTATAGATATTTGTAAATTACTTCTATTTAAAAATTTGAAGCCTTCAAGTACTTATCAGCTGCTGTATGTCCTGCCAGGAGTAGTGGAGGAAAAGCAAATCCCCATAGAAAACCTCTCCTGCTCTGGGCAGTTCCTGACATGGACAGAGGTGGCAGCAGAGAGCACTGTATCAGACTGGAAAGAATACACCACTTCCTGCAGGGCATACAGCAGCTGATAAGTACTGGAAGACTGGAGATTTTTAAATAGAAGTAACTTACAAATCTGTATAACTTTTTGGCACCAGTTGATTTTGACAATTTTTTTTTCTCTGGAGTACCCCCTTTACAGTGAGATAGCACATAAGTGTGGAGATTTGTCTTGTAGATAGCTATGCATGATGGAAAAATCTAGTCTGCTACTTACATAGATTGCTGCTAAAGGGAGAAGGAGCACACTGGAAGCAAAGGAGCGTCAAAAAGTTATATATGTTTTTCAAATCTGAACCCCAGAATACCCTAATCATAGTTTCCAAATAACAGTGTTATATAACGTCCTTGGTATATCCTACCCAGTAGTATAGAAAACCATAGACTGGGACAAACATGTTAGAAACAGAATAGTGGAGTGCTCGGGAGGATAGTTGTTAGATTCCAGCCCTGCTCCTATGTACCTATTTTTTCCCCTCCTGTCTCCCACTCCCATGCACACCTGCAGCTGCATCTCCCTCCTCTCCCCATCTCCTTGTCTTGTTTTTACTGTTTTACACTGGAATGATTTTTGGGTGACTAAGATGGTTTTTAAACAATTATCGAGACAAGAGACAATGCAGGCTAATGAAAGGTGAGGAATAGGCAAATGGCTTATAATAAGATACATTACAAAGTCTCATACATTCAGAGCCATTCTAAAGAACGCAAAAAGCCTAAAATGCAAAACATAAAGCCGTGTTCAAACAACACAGGCTCATCCCAGTTTAAGCCATTGGCAGGCCTGCCATAGAAGTTTTTCATGGTGTAACAGTAGGAGGGGGGCTGGAAAAAAAAACACAAAAAGCCCCCGACCATTAACCGGTTTACTTTAAATCCAAATCTGTAAAAGCCATTCACACAAAGCGAGACGGTGAAAGCAACAAAACCAGCGGGATGGACGGCGCATCGAGGACAACACAAAACTCAGCAGACCGAGCAGAAAACATGAAATAAAATTGACACAAAAAGCAAATATTTGGGATAGGAGGAGGTCTGGGGGCGACCTGGTGTCAGAACAGAAAGAGCTTATGCTGATCGGATCATAAAATGCAAGTTCTTGGAAAGTTTCCTTGTACTGTAAAGGCGAGTGTGCACGTACTCGGAAATTCCCACAGGTCTTTACATTAGACTCGGCCTGACTGACAGCTCGTAGCTCAGGGACTCATTATCCAAAACCCAGCGACCACAGAAAGTGCACATAAACTTAATAACCTGACAATAGGGAAAAGATACATGTGTCCAGTAAATTCACTTACAATCTGGAGACCAGGACATAGGAGGCAACAAACACACCTTATATGACTCCATGCAGGAATTTGCCCTCGGAGCAATGATGCCATTTTGGACTAGGGATGAGATTTCAGAGTCTCGTTAAGAAGAATGAAATATAAGACGTAAAATCCTCCATTGAATAAATGGGGTAAATGTGGAAATCTAGGATCATTTTAGGTGAGAAGCTTGCACTTTCAAATAAGGAAGTACTGTATTAGGTTCTTCCATATAGGACGTATGCGATAAGCCTCTTAGTGGGGTAAATTCTGTTCTTTTTTCATTGACCTTTTTTGGGTGCTACTTTAGGGTATCGTTTATGTAGTTTTTTTTTATTATTTACAAGCAAAAATAATTTTTAGTTGTTGAGAACTTAAATCATGTTGTTTAGGGGTTATCTAAGGAGCAGAAAGGGTCCTACCTCCCTTCCTCTGTCCATCTCTGAAGTATACCTTCCGAGATTAGATGGGGGCTGGTGCATGATGGAAGCATTGCGTAGGGGTGAAACCACACCCTCATGCAAAGTCCAATTGTTTTTGTGACATCGAACAGCCATTGAAACACCACGTATGGGCGTGTTTTCGCCGCATGAGATGATCCGACATATACCTGCTCCCCTTTCATTTTGGAAGGTATACTTCCAAAATGGTCACAGAAAGAAAGAGGAGTGTCGGGGACCAGAACAATTCTGCTTTACCGATGACCCCTTTAAGTAATGTATGTGTAGAAAACTAGCTGATATAAAAAATTGCCTATAACCTGAACGTGGCAAAAAAGTTACTCCTCTAACTATTATAGGTCTACTACGATGATGTCACATATCTTGTTCACTTGACGTTGAAGCTAATCATTGGTTACAGCAATCTCTAACGCATACAGTAAATATCTGGTGAACAATAGATGACATCATTACAGCCGATGGAGGGGGCCTAGAAGGTTGCAGGCTGTGGACCTGCGTGGACTCATTATTGTAAACCAGCACCACTGAACATTAAACTTACAACACCAAGAATGGTTGTAGAAACCACAGGATGGATAGAAAGGTAATGATATACAACTGGTAAAAATGGAACAAAATATTTAAAAGATCTCAATTTATCCAGTATAGAGTAATACGCTTACTTACTTATACGCCTTGGCATGCTATCAGTAAGGGTATTACTTGTTACCCGAGTTATGTTCTGCCATGCTAAATGCACGTGGGCACGCAAAGCATTACCTATTATTTATCATAGCATCATGTCAGAAGTTTGTATCGGTTGGGGTCTTGGTGCTTAGACCCCCGCCGATCCTTAGAATGAAGGGGCAGACTTGCGCAGCAGTGCAAGCTCTGCCTCTTTATCATCGTCTCACTGCTAAAGTGCTATGGAACTTTGGGAAATCGCTGTACCAGAAGTTCTCCATTATAATTCCATCAACTTCTACTTTAGCAGTGAGACAGAGGATGAAGGAGCAGAGCGTACGCTGCAGCACAAGTCTTCCCCTTCATTCTAAGGATTGGTGGTGGTCTCCGTACCTGCACCCTTACTAATACAAACTTCTGACATGTTGCTAAGACATGTCAGGAGTTTGTTTAAATGGTAGGTACACTTTAAGATCTGATGCTGGCCACTCATTTTCTAGTTGACAATTCATAGATGTGCCCGTTCCAAGTCCATGTCCTGAGCCGCTGCAGGCCATTGTAACTTGCCATGCAGGCTGCTCACAGTAGCACAAGGAACATGCGGCCTGAATTTGTGGCATTGAAAAACAGCCTCTTGGATACTTTGGAGAACTGTCTGTACGAATGGTTCCACAACCAAATCAATGTTATATCGGGCTGTTAGTAGTTTACAAAAAAAAGTTTGCAAAAAAGAGTTAAAAAAATGTTTTGTAAAAAACAACAACTTTAAAACGTTAAAAGCATTCTCAAAACTATATGCTATATAATAAATAATACACCTCTGTACAGTAATCCATTATTCTCTCTGATGACGGAAGTCATTGCTAAGGCAACCACCGAATGTGTGTACAGACAACTACGGAGGCCTTTCTGGATCCCCAGAGCTGACTCCCAGTTAGTCTAATGACCCAGTCACAGGAGGTCACCCCTTTGATCATGCGGAAGTCAGATAAATGACCGATATCAGGACAGGGTTAAACATTCAGCCTTATAGGAGTAGAAGCTAAGCTGTCGGTAGGCACTCATGCAAGACTAATTCTACAGCACTGTAATACAACAATTCTGCACAAACCCAGAACTAAAAATTGAAAATTAAATAGAAAAGTTGCTGAAATGTAAGTCCCCGTCTGTACTGTTTGATAGAACTTAAAGGGAATCAATCACCTCCCAAAAATTTTGATTTAATACTGCTAATCATCCACTGCCAGAACATATTTGAATTTTTTAATTTATAGGGGGCAATGTATCAGTGGAGACTTTTGAGTGAATAATTTATTGAATTTTTTTCACTGATCTCCCTGAGCTCAGTGATTGTTGTGTTTTGTTGGTCTACTTCCCATTGCTCCCGTTAGCCAGAATCCTGCTCCACGCTGACGAGGGGCAAATAACCCGAAACAGCTGTCTGTGGATGGATGCCTGGCTTTAGTTTTCCCTTGTCATGTTGTAATACTCGCAACAGAGTTAGACTTTGACGCAAAAGGGGCCACCCCCAGTATTTTCCTATTTATGTTTCAATACTCACAACAGAGTGGGACTAAAGGGGCTATGTATCAGGGTGGTTTGGTGATCTCCGCACTGGGAGGCACCCCTTGGCAAAAGATTTTCCTTCCCTGGAGGGATATCTGGCTATTCCTGTGTTTTAAGACTCGCAACTTAGGCTCTACAGGCCCCCTTTTTTTTAGCATATATGTGTTCCCTGTGTCCCTGCCCGCTGTGCCCTGCAAACTTACTTCTATCAACTTGTGTGCTGTATAACTAGTCATGGTCCTGGGGCTGGTGAGGTGCTGTAACCACGCCTCTCTGGGTGTGATTCACAGTGCTGTATCCTTGTTGCATCACACAGAGGTGGGCCGGAGCACATGTGATGCAGCAAGCCCCAGGATACTGCACATAGTATACCACATATAGTACCAAGAGTTTGTGTATAAATCTTACCAAAATGCAGTACTATAAATCGATAAATAATACCGCCACATGTTGTACAAAGTATATACCGCATATGGTGCTTAATGAATACCCTATAGAGCAGTGCTTCTCAAACTTTTTCTACTGGAGCCTCACCCAACAGACCAAGGCAATGCCTGGGCCTCACCAGACTGACCAAGAGGGTGCCGGGGCCTCACCATCTGTGGTAAAAGTCCATTTAAAAGCTGAAAATAATGCTCGGGCTACCTTTCACCCATCTTCAAAGCTCTAGATACTAATAAAGAAAGTACAAAATCAATAAATAATGTTGCTAAAATGGAGATTTTAGAGGACTGTGCAGATCATAGTTAGTTTTGTAAAAAAAAACTGTCTCCTTAGCTAGTGAGTTCATTAGCTTTTTTACCTCAAATTTACCCTCTTAGGATTACAAAGAAGCTACAATGTTGCAGATAAAGCCTGAAAGTTGTTAGTCTCACCATGGGCAGCAACATATCAAAAATTATGTTTGAGTGGAATACCCCTTTAAATTTCTCCATCTGCTGTATCACCCATACTACAATATAACTCACCCTGCTTTCAACACAGCTCTAATGACATATGAGCCTGTCCCACTGCTTTTATGGTGTTCTATTGGAGAATCGGAAAGCTCGGGATAAAGGATCCTTAAAACTGTTACAGTGCATGAAAAACGTGATCAGTGTATGTTAGACATATACGGTATATAACACGTGTCATGTGATCATCAGCGTCTGCAACCTACGGGGCCTCCTGGAATAGATCGCAGACGGGGGGATACCTTCACCTCTAATATCCTGGTAGATTCTGAAATCCATCTCGTCCTAAATATTACTCATGTTGTGCCTAAGCAGCAGTACAGTTGCTTGTGGTAGAACCCACAAAGGCAGCGCTTGGCTTCGGGGCTTGTCCAAGTGTGTTGGCCGTAGTGAAATATGTTCTGTTGAGCACATTCCAATGGTTGGAAAGGCTAAAGAACAAAATGGAGAAATATTCACATGCCACAAAAGCAAAACATGTTTTCAGCAGAAGAATGTCATTTATGGGAAACACGCTGCTTACGGTACAGGACATCTCCCAGGCCTGGATAACCAACACTTATGGGGGAGCTAAGAAATGTAACTCACATTGGCCCACACAAAATGTCAAAATAGACCCCATTAATAGTGGTCAACCACAGTTGCTGTTTGTGTGGCAAGCTGGGGTAATTCGCTTTATTAGCTTTGTACAACGGACACCACAGCTACACAGCCGAGCTCCATAAAAGAGAACTGCAGCTGCTTGTATTGTACCCCTCCTCAATGCACATAGGAAGCAGCTTGGGTAACACAACTTTGGAGGAATCCAATAAATTTGGGATTACGGTAAGTGCATAATAAATGTTGCTTCCACCAGTGGGAACATGCGCGTCCTGAAACTTTTCAGCTTGTGCTGTGAACACTAGGGCAGGGTGCGGAATTACGTCGAGATCTAAAATATCTGTTAACCTCTATGCATGTTACAATTTTGCCTCCCATTGAAGATATTTTTTGGATGGACTCCAAATACATAGTGCGGAAGGAAAACTGCAGTGTATCCCGCTGCGTAGGCATAGGGGAGAGAGAGAGGCATGGGGGAAGCTCTGATGATTTACATATATGGACAGTTACATCATCAGGGCTTCCCCAGGGAAGCTGCCTTCACCTGTTAGTCTCACATCATCTATTATGAAGGAAGATATGTGGCTGCTGGGGCTATTTCACAGGGAGATGTTGGTCTATTTTGGAGACAACCCCTTTAAGGCATAAAACCACTCCAATAGAAAAATTATTTTTTTGCTTCCTTTTTTTTATTGCTTCTCTCTTTTCATATACTCTTAGTATAGGGGTGAAAAAAATTCTTTCAAATCGATTGGTGTCAGAAAGTTACATAGATTTGTAATTTACTTCTATTCAAAAATCTTCCAGTACTTCTCAACTGCTGTGTGTGCTGCAGAAGGAGGCATATTATTTCCAGTCTGACACAGTGCTCTCTGCTGCCACCTCTGTCCGTGTCAGGAACTGTCCAGAGCAGCAGCAGTTTTCTGTGGGGATTTTCTACTGCTCTGGTTAGTTCCTGGTAGCAAATCCCCATACCAACCCTCTCCTGCTATGGAGAGTTCCTGACATTGACAGAGGTGGCAGCAGAGAGCATTTTGTAGGACTAAAAGAATACACCACTTCCTGCAGAACATACAGCAACTGATAAGTACTGTAAGACCAGAGATTTTTTAAATAGGAGTAATTTTATAAGTCTGTTACTTTCTGACACCAGTTGATTTGAAAAAAAAAAAAAAAAAGAGCAGGGGAGGAGGTGGCTGAACATAACAACATGCACCTACCTCCCTGGCTCCAGTTCCCCGGTTCGCACTCAGGAAGCTGCCAGAGGACCAGGAACTGGAGCAGAGGACAGCAGACTCCAGCGCTGGAGCTTGGGAGGTAAGTGCATTTTGTTATGATTGTCTACCTTCTCCCCGACTCTTTTAAAAAATGTCCGTCCCTGGACTTCTCCTTTAATATATCTTTATAGCAGTCAGTCCTAGCTGAGATTTCCTGATACAGAGTTCCAAGCCCCCTGCAATGATTAGAGTTTGTATTCACCCTAAGATTTAATGTATTCCATACCCCATAAGGGTGTGTCTGGCATCACAGTACTTACTGCGCCAACTTCATCGCTGGATATGATGTGTATAAGACGGGATGAAACAACTGAAAATTATGTCTAAAGTTATTCAACATTAAATCTGTAAAGAAAAAAATGTAAAAAAACAACAAAAAACCCTTGAGTCTCAACTTGAATAACACATTTCCACATATTGCAAAATCCACTATATTTCCTGTTGTTTTACAATTTTTAATTTTTTTTTCCCCAACCAAAATTTTAAGACTAATTTTGGAACTTCCCCTTTCTCCAGCAGTTGATTTATAACACTTTCTTGAACAGGACCTTGCACGAACTAATAGAGATGAGAAACACCTGGAGCGATGGCCGCGGTTATTTGCCAGAAGACTTCTTATCCCGAGCAGCAGACTCGCCGTCAGTCACTCCGCGTCTCTGCTGCTTTTATTGGCCTTCAGTCCTATGAATGATTTGTTTTTTACAGCGAGCAGTAGTAAAACAACAAATTATGCAATTCTTTTTTTTTTTCCAATGGGATAACATGGTAAAATGATAAGTGTGCCCTTAAACCTTTAAATAAATGTAGTAACTGGGACAGCCTAAAGATTGTTTAAAAAAAAATATATAGAGAGAGAGTATGTATTATATATATATATATATATAATTCTTTTTTAAATATTATTTTTTTCCCCCCATAAAATGTATAAATAAAAACTTCATAAACAAATCCCATAATAATTGAAATATATAAGGGAGATAGATAGATAGATAGATAGACAGACAGACGTATAGATAGATAGATAGATAGATAGATAGATAGATAGATAGATAGATAGATAGATAGACAGACAGACGTATAGATAGGAGATACAGTAGATAATAGATAGTAGATAGATAGATGATGGTAGATAGATAGGGCCAACAAATATTAATAGTAATCATAAAGACTATAATTACACAGACCAATAATAGCAATTCATATTAGTATATTGTATTTATTGTTATTATTATTTATTACTATTTTTAACCCATCGTGGCCCCCTCAGCAGACCCCCGCAGCGCATCTCTGTTAAGCACTGAGTGCTCTTTTAGCTGGGATTGTAAAGTTCCTAAATCCAGCAAATTGACTAAAGAATCCGCCATCTGCTCTGTTCTTTGACTTTATGATGTTCTGCCTCATAATGTACTACAAGCAGCGGCTGAGAACTACTGCAGAGCCTTCCAGGATTATCTTTTAGTGCTGCTGTACGGACCACTTCTGGTTTCCATTGTAGTGCAGTTAATGTTGGAGGTGTTAAGCTTTAGCATGACAAGTATATAAAGCAAGCAGCACATGGGAGAGATGACTTATTTACCCTCAATGCTGGAGACGAAGTATTATAGGAATCGTACCCGGTGCCCTACTAGGGCCACCCCATAGAGATGATACTGCATTGATACTATAGTGTAGGTATGGGTGCAGGTGTGACAAAAATAGGAGTCCAGCACTTCACCAGTTGAACATGAAATCCATTAAATGCAATACAATACAGTTGTAATATAACTTTAAGAGCAGGTGCAGGTGATAAGTAGTGAAAAGTAGTTGTACAGAGAAGAGAGTAGGGCAGTGTCTTGGGGGCCTTGTCCATATAACTGTGTACTCTGCCAGAATGATGTGTAGTAGAAGTGTAGAGAAGAATACCCTTACTCATGTTTAGTTGGTATGCTATCTGCCCCCCTTCTGCTCTAACCAGTTCATTGAGTGCCAGGTTGGGGAGTACAAGCCCCAGGCCTTTACAACTGGGCGTAGCAGACTTTCCAAGACTTCCTAGAAGAGTCGTGCAGACAGTAGGATACATCAGCTTTCCTGCTATTTGTCCTACTGGGGTCAGTACCTATCTGTGGTGGTTACTGCCCTTGACTTGTGAAGAGATTCCAGGCATAGACAAAGTTTCCTCAGAGGAAACCCCTCCCAAGGGCTTAGCACTGCATTTTAATGTGCATAGAAGAAAGTGTGCTTGTTTGAGTGTCTCAGTCCCTCCCAACCTCTACTGACAATAGACCTCCCACCAGGAACTAACCTCCTTTTTACAGGGGTAAACTAAGCTGTGTGGTGATTGGTGGGCTGTGGACAGGGAAGAGAGAAGTGTAGTAGGTGGTAAAAGTGAGGGAAAGCACCTGCACCTGTAATTGGACAGAACAAAACATGTGACACAAAATAATTAACCCATTCCACCTTCAGCTCTGCTTCATACATAACATACTCATACTTCATACTCTCCCAATTGAAATAAGCCAACCTCGGCGTAACTCCTAGGGTAAAGTAATAACAGAAGGTGAGCACAGCATGGGTTACTTCTATAAGGCAATATATAAATATAAATATTAGCATAAATAATAGTGATGAGCGAATAGTGAGATATTCGAATATTCGATATTCGTACGAATATCCCGCAAATATTTGAATATTCGATCCCATTAAAGTCTATGGGGACAAGTATTCAATTAGTGAAAAACATCCATTTGACCATTTGGGGGTGAAACCGGAAGCTGGGGGATTTGAACACTTATCGAATATTTATCGAATATTCGTGGGATATTCGTACGAATATCGAACATTCGAATATCTCACTATTCGATCGAATATCTATTCGATCAAACAGTATTCGCTCATCACTAATAAATAACAATCTTCAAGAGGTACAATATAAAAATATACAACTTATTAGTGCAAGAGGCAGTGGTTAGATCAGTGCTTCTCAAACTGTGATGCAGGCCTCACCAGTGAGGCGCCCCCTAGTTGTTGGTGAGGCCCAGCCAGTTTTCACAAAAGCAACTATGATCTGCGCAGTGTTTGCTGTTGACAAAAATCTCCATTTTAGCAACATTATTACTTTATTTCATACTTGCTTTATTATTATCTGGAGCTTGAGAGTCAGGTGAAAGGTAGCCCTAGCATTATTTTAAGTTTTTAAATGAGGCCCAGGCACCCTCTTGGTCAGTCTGGTGAGACCCAGCCATTGCCTTGGTCTGTTGGGTGAGGATCCAGTAAAAAAAAAGTTTGAGAAGCACTGGGTTAGATTGTTCATGGCCCATATACTTTTGGTAAAGTGGATGCATTAGTCCGTATACACCCTTGGTGGTGCTGTGATGCGTCAGTCCATACACATCAGCAGTAGTGTGAGGTAAAGCAAGGTGTCTCTTAACTCACAAGAAAGACAATAAATGGGTAAGAGGAACAATTCTCAGCTGGGCTGGGCACTAACACTCAAACTTATTGCAGGATCTTCAACCGGGGTCACACAGAGCAATGGCCAACGAACCATTTCTTTCTCTTTCAGCAACAGTCGCTTCAGCAGAGCGTCCATAATAATATTAACTGACTCCATTTTTGTACGCTGCCAGGTAGCAGCAGAGGCTTTCTTTCTAGGCTGCGCAGGCAGCAGACGTCTTGGACCTGCGTCCGCAGCTGTAACAGTGGCTGAAGATCTCCTGGGCTTGCTCTCATAAGCGACAGGCGCAGCAGCAGTGGGCACAATAGGGTGCTCTCTAGAGGCTGTCAGTTCCTCTTTAACGGTTTTCCGCCAATGGTACTGCTCCCATATTTCCTCCCAGTCTGTGGAGGCTGTTGGCTGGAGGGGCTCCTGGATGTAGTGAGGGGGTCTTGTCACTGCAGCAGCCCATCTTTCTCTCTCTCTTGTGAATGGGGAGTACTTGACTATCTCCCCTTCTTTTAGGTTGTGCCTGGTTGCAGAGAGGTAGGCTCTTTTTACATGCCTGTGATTAACACTGACATGCTTGCACGTGTAGGAATCTTGAATGACCCCGAAACCTCTCTCTTTGTTGAAATAGATGACCGTGGCTCTCACCACATCTCCTACCTGGCCAGGTCTTCTCTGAATGAACCTGCTCCATCTTGGCTGCGAGTACCCGCTAGGTAACTGGGTTGTCTGGTTCTGGCAACACTGGCACCACCAGTTTGGAGAAGTTGGAGGCAGTGCCCGCAACACCTTGTAACACCCCCGGAAGAGCCACTACAGCAGGGGAGGTGTGAGTGGCCGGCGCCCATGGTGATACTTCCTCCCCTCAAGGCCTGGAGGCACCGGAAGGGATGCTGGGGCTTCAGACGCCGGGTTGGGTTCTGCAGCGCCCTCCACCGCATCAGAGGATGGGAACTCAGAGATGATGTTGTCTTCCCCCTCTTGATCTTAGAACCTGAAGTAGCCGGAGATATAATGAGCCTCCGCAAGGGCTAAAGGCTTTGTCGCCGGAGGGTGTAGATGCAGTGCTAGACTAGCAGCCACAGGATCAGGGGCTGTCTTTGTGGCTGTGGAGGTCGCCGCTGTGGATCGGACCAAGACGTTGACAATCTCAGTGAGAGCTTTGGCCGTAGCCGCCAGCACATACTGCTCCCTCTCCGCCATCTTGCAGGCATGTGACATCTGTAAGGCACTTCTGGTAGGCAGGGAATACCGGTGGCAATAGGAGTCTATGGCTGCTCCTAGTGACGTCAGTAGGAGGTGTGAAGCAGACTCAAGGGTCCCCCTGGAAACAGGTTGTAGGACTTTGGTTCCGACGGTGGGCGTCATTGTAGGCGGTACCTGTGGCTCGGTGGGAATGCAGTACTTTTTCAAGCGCCTGTGCGGGCGATTCATTTACCCCTTGTGTCGCAGCAAAAAAAACAGGCTGGCTGCGCTAGCACACTGTAACAAAAATTCTCTTTTAGAAGCGAAAAAATATGTATACTATAAAGGTTACACAGTCCTCTTTCAAAGGGGCACTCCCCACTTTTTTTTACCTTGTTTTGTGGTGATGGTTATGTTAAATCAGGCTATCTGTATAAGCAGTCAGCTTTGCGGTAACGCGCCTGGATGGCGGACAATATGCTGACAGACTGTCTGTCAGCACACAGTGCAGGGATGATTGACAAACGAGAGGTCACTAATGGGCCTTTCTGTCTGTCAATCATTCCACACTGCACGCTGTGACTAGTAAGAGTGGTGACTAGTGAGGGGCGGCTCCCTGCCCAGATGACTAGTTGCTGCCCCTCTCCCTGCCTTGTGTGGCAGAATAAAAATACTTTTTTTCCTTGCTAAAGCTACTGCTGTAGCCGCGGCTGGTATGTGTCACAAGTTGCACAGTAACTCTATACTAGGGCTGGGCGATATGGGCAAAAAATTAAATCTCAATTTTTTTCCTTTTTTGCTAAATAAACAGAACATTTTCTCCCTGCAGCATCAGATACTATTTTAATGATATTTCAGACAACAACTGTATTGCTTTCCAGTGTAACAGAGCCCCCATATAGTATAGGAAATCATGTTTGTGCCTCCATCTACGTAGGGTGTAGTAGTGGAGGTATAGTGGATAAGGGGTGTAGTAGTACAGGTATAGATGAGGGGTGACTGGGGAGACTGAGGGGGACTGGGGTAAAACTGAAGGGGACTGGGGTGACACTGGGGGACACTGAAGGGGACTGGGGTGACACTGGGGGACACTGAAGGGGACTGGGGTGACACTGGGGGACACTAAAGGGGACTGGGGTGACACTGGGGGACACTAAAGGGGACTGGGGTGACACTGGGGGACACTGAAGGGGACTGGGGTGACACTGGGGGACACTGAAGGGGACTGGGGTGAAACTGGGGGACACTAAAGGGGACTGGGGTGACACTGGGGGACACTGAAGGGGACTGGGGTGACACAGGGGGGCACTAAAGGGGACTGGGGTGACACTGGGGGACACTAAAGGGGACTGGGGGGAGACTGGGGGGGACTGTGAGGGGACACTGAGGGGATTGGGGGGACACTGAGGGGGGACTGAGGTGACACTGAGGTGAAACTGGGGGGACACTGAGGGGACTGGAGGGACACTGAGGGGACTGGGGGGGACACTGAGGAGGCAGGGGGGTAACTGAGGGGACTGGGGGGGGACACTGAGTGGACTGGGGGGACAATGAGGGGATTGGGGGACTGGGGTGACACAGGGGATTGGGGGACTGGGGGAACACTGAGGGGACTGGGGGGACACTGAGGGAACTGGGGGGACACTGAGGGAACAATGAGGGGATTGGGGGACAATGAGGGGACTGGGGGTGACTGGTGCAGCGGGGGGTGATTGGAGCAGGAGGACACATACATCTCCTCCTCCTCTCACCTCCACACACGCTTACCTGCCGGCCAGACGTGGAGGTCCCGGGTCTGTGGAGGAGGAGGCCGCAGGGACTACAAGAAGTGGTGATCGCGTTGCGGCAGGTCACGGAGCTATACAGCGGGAACGGGGTCTGCACTGAGCCCCCCGATCCCGCTGTATAGCTCCAGGACAAGCAGCGCCGCGATCACCACCTACTGTAGTCCCTGCGGCCTCCTCCTCCACAGACCCGGGACCTCCACGTCTGGCCGGGAGGAGAGCGGGACGCTCAGTGGAGGGGGCGGGGGCAGGTCAGCGGTGGCGCTGTCAGTGGCTGGAGGCCGCCGCCACCGCACCGCCCCTCTCCAGCCTGGCCACCCAGCATCTTCTCCCCGCTCACCCACACCGCCCCTCTACAGCTCTCCTGCCAGCCCGCACCGCAACCCCCCTTCCTCTCCGGCACGGCAGCCCGAAATGATTTTTTGTGAAAATCGAATTTACGATTTTCACAAAAAATCTAATCGATTTCAACGTTCTGGACGATTAATCGAATTAATTCGATTAATCGCCCAGTCCTACTCTATACTATAGAATTCTGGGAACCATATCAGCACAATCATGCTGATTGGTTCCCTTTAAGCCCCTTTAAAGGGGGCTTAAAGATATTATATATTTGCAATTTCTTATAAAGTTATATAGATTTGTAATTTACTTCTATTTAAAAATCTCCAGTCTTCCAGTTCTTATTAGCTGCTGTATGTCCTAAGGAAGTGTTGTGTTCTTTCCAGTCTGACACAGTGCTCTACGGCCGGGATTCCCTCAGCCTTCAGCACAACTTGAGTTCAGTACTAATCATGGCCGTTGTAACAACAGCCGTGATTACTTAAAACAACAAAAAATTGCAAATATTTATATGATACAATAATTCAGCTATATATATACATAAAAAGATCTGCAGCCGCTAAGCCACAAACCAATCTACTCTTGTACAGTACTTTACTCCATTCAGTGACATGCATCAATACCTAAATATATGCTGCATAAATATAGCGCGTGCCCAATAACTTCATCTTTAACCAAGATAATGAAACCACAGAATTAATACGGGAAGACAAGTTCCTCTCCATGTGCATATTCGTGGATCTCGAAGTGACATGTTATAGTGCAACACCCCTAAAACCAAAACCTATAGCACAACCTAGTGTTTGAAACCTGAATTGCATGTAGTAGAGAAAGTGTCATTTTTGAAGGACAGACAAGAAATGATAAAATAGCGAAGATGTTACCATTCACACACAAGAAAAAAAAAAAGAGTGAAGGGGGGGGGGGGTCTTGCAGGTGTTCCCCTGTATTAGTAACACGCACCTAGAATTGTGAGAGCTCAATGCTCAAAGAATGTTAAAGCGACTCTGTACCCACAATCTGACCCCCCAAAACCACTTGTACCTTCGGATAGCTGCTTTTAATCCAAGATTTGTCCTGGGGTCCGTTCAGCAGGTGATGCAGTTATTGTCCTAAAAAACAACTGTTAAACTTGCAGCCCTGTGCCCAAAGGCCGGGGCTTAGATTGTGTATGCATTAGGCTGGCACACCCTCTCTGTCCCTCCTCCCCACCCTCCTCATTATTAGAAATATCCCTGGAACATTTTCTCCTGTCTGATCATTGCACAGGTGCCTTAACGATCCAGCCCATGTGCCGGGCTGACACAGGTAATTAATAGAAGACAATCTGCCTGGAGCATTCCTAATGATGAGGAGGGTAGGGAGGAGGGACAGAGAGGTTGTGCCAGCCAAATGCACACACAGTCTAAGTCCCGGACGTTGGGCACAGGGCTGCAAGTTTAAAAGTTGTTTTTTAGGACAATAACTGCATCACCTGCTGAACGGACCCCAGGACAGATCTTGGTCTAAAAGCAGCTATTCGAAGGTACAAGTGGTTTTGGGGGGGTCAGATTGTGGGTACAGAGTCGCTTTAAAACCTAGAATAGGTTCCCTGTGTCATGCCCCACCCCTACACTTTACACTAAAACAAAATTGCATTGTATGAGTAATGCCAGGACTATACTTAAAAAAAAACAAACAAAAAAAAAAAACTTTGAATCTTCTGCTCCCATACCACTTGTTGTCAGTTGTCAGTTCCATGAGTTCTCTTCCTATCCTCCATAGCTTTTCATATACTTGTCAGCTAAGGGCAGATGCACTCTCATTGCCGTAACACTTTTGCTTTATGTCAGGATATATGAAAGAGGGAGAAAGCTATCCTCACCCCCCCCCCCCAAACCCATCTACTCTTTCTTACTATTGATGGTTGATGCAATAATACCTCATCATCCAGGGATAAGACATCTTACTTCTTTCTAGCCCTTCTCCATTCTTCCTAACCACTGGTCCAATTTGCAAGACCAGTGCAATGTATCTTTTGGAAGTTAAGAATTATGCTCAATGCCCGGCAGCTTCTTGCTTTCTTGCTGCCAAGGCAACTGTTCTGCATGTTCTAATTTATTAGACTACAAATCTGGCTAGTGCACAGAACTCTCCTGACATGGGACTGTGTATGCAACCCAATCCCCCTGCACCAATGGACAGCATCAGCAACAGACCCATTAAAGGCTTTGGACACCTTTGAAAGCATTTTTATTTTTATTCTTTTTTTGTATTTATTACAAGGCAAAAACATTTTAAAAGTTTTTTTAATGTTTTGCTTAGTTTTTCTTCTACAGCTGTCTTGTGTCCCTATGTATTGCTGGCAGCTTTCTTATTGACAGTAAAGTTCTGTCATGGGAACAGCCTAATGGGACCACCTCAAGCCCTGAACTCTTCTTCTCTCCTGAGCAATTTCACAAGCTCATTTACAGCCATATCAAAGGTCAATTTTATTGTGGTCATAAATCAGTGTAGATATTTGTTCAGGAAAGGAAAGAGAGAGGCTGGAAACTGATGCATCAGGCTGCTTTTCTGGTGGAACTTCATTCTGAATGAGACTGATGTCTGCACTATATGTTAAATATCTGGAGGCAGTAGAAGAGAAACTGAGCAAAATACCTATAGGTAAGTACAAAGCAAATGATTTTAAAGTTGTCCATAGCCTTTACACTACAGAGACTGCACAAAAGCAAACAGCTCAAAGGAGTTATCCAGGTTAGAAAAATGTGTCGGCTTTCTTCCAGTGCAACCCTTTTCTTTAGTTTAGATGTGCAAATTAAGCTACATTCATATCATTAGAGCTGCAAAACCACACCCAAACTGGTGACAAGAGTGGTCCTGTGTCTGGAAGAAAGCGGCCATGTTTTTCTAAGGTTGGACAACCCATCTAAAGGGGCTATCTGGAGAGCAGAAAAAGTCCTGCCTGTTCTTCTGTTCTTCACTGCACAAAGTCCAGCAGCACCCAATATTGTCCAGAAATCTTCAAGCTTTTTACTTTCTCATATTCACATGTCTCTATGACATGTCAAAAGTTTTTGCAAGTGAGATTTTAAAGGCATTACCCGGAGGATAGTCCTACCTATTCTGCTCCCCGTTGCTCCACTTCTTCCCTCTGGCCATTTTGAAAGGTATCTTCTAAGATAAGATGGGTAGATGCATATTGCAGGTGATGTTCAATAGCTGCTCAAGATCTGCTCGGTGTCTGCAACATGGGCAGCTATTTGACACTGCAATTTTTGGTCAATATTGGGTGCTGTTGAACTTTCATATGGATGGCAAAAATGGAGAATCCCTGTATCTGAGTGTATCCCTGCATGATATGATGTATTAATATCATACTAGGAGCGGGGAAACTGTTTGAATGTTAGCACCGCTGTAATCAGGGACGAATTAACTTTACCATAGGCCCCGGGCTGTTCACCTAGCCTGCCCCCCCCCCCCCCCCCCCACTGTAACTATGGCGGCACTAGCCTGGCGTTCATAGTACTGTATAGATAATGTCATGATGTCCTAATTTGTGCAAAATTGCCATAAAAAAAACCAGATTTTTTTTCAAATTATGGCGGAAGTGTAGCCAGGAGACAGTACACCACTGAAAGTATAAGTCTTTTTTAGGTTGTCATGGGCCCCCCAGGAGCTCAGGGCCGGAACGCCCCTGTTATAATCCGCTACTGGCTGTAATGACACAACCGTGCGGCTCTGTCATTACAGCGGCGCAAACATTCAAACAGTTTCCCTGCTCCCAGTATAATACTAATACATCCTACCCCGCAGGGAAACACTCTAGTACAGGGATTTCCCATCCATGGAACGTGTGAATGCAGCCTTAGGCCATGTTCACACATGGTATAACCTGCTGTTCTGTGACCCGGCTGGGTCACAGAACAGACAGTGTTACTGAAGATCATTCCGGCCGGTACTGCAGTACGGGCCAGACGATCTTCATTCGGGTGCGACCGCATCCCAATTCACCACTGCACACAATGGAGCGTGTGGCCACAGAAAACTGTCATATCAATTTTTGCGGCCGGATGTGTATAAACTCCGTCTGGGATTCCATTTGTTCAAATACATCGTATGTTTAGCATAAATCACGGCAGTTGTTGCAAATTGCAACAACGGCCGTGATTTATGCTAAACATACGTTGTGTGAACATGGCCTTGGTGGGACAGAAAAGGCAGCGAGCTGGGAAGTGAATTGCTTAGCTCGTTCTAGAGATCCCAGACCCGGACCAATCAAAATATGTCTAGTGACATGTCAAAAGTTTCTACAAATGACGGGGACTTTAAACAATACTTACTACCATCACACGTTCTCTTTTAAAAAGTATAGTACCCTGTAGCCTGCCCTGGCCATTTCAGGGTCTGCTTCCAATTACTACCAGTGCCATACTGTGATGATGTAGGACTACAAATCTAAGCCTGCCTGACAGCTTCTAATTGTCACCTCCACAACAGCTGCAGGTCTCTGACCCCTGCATACACAAGTCTGTACAGTGCAGAGTAGATTCGCAGCCCATGTGCTCAGATCCCAGTAGGACTCTAATTGTGCTTCATCATTACCCAAACCTGCCCAGTGCTGTCTGCAGGGAGGGACAATACTCTGTACGCCGCACACAATGACATTATTGTGTGATCACATTGTTATACAGTAGACATACCAGACATTGCTGGACACAATTTCCCAAAATTTTGCGGAACGTTTCCCATAATCTCTGGCTCATTTGTATGATTTGGATTAAAAAATAATCATCTTCATGCCTCCCCCTCATTAGTCATTGTTATATAGTATGCATCACCTGGCACCGATCCCTGGGCTGATCGTACACACTCCTGCTACCGAGTGCTTCTCCTGCCGCCATACGCTTCGCTCACAATCCTATTTTAATTATCCACAGATTTGCAATTAATTTAAATGAGTAAATATTACAAGAACATATTCCAGGGATAGTTTACTATGTCTGGTCGTAGCCCAACTTGTCTCTCCTATTCCCCTTCTTACAACAGGGTTCTGCTCCCGTCACATGCAGTCCTGTAATAATTACATAAGTCACTGCCTCCCAGAGGACCAGCTTCCTTATCTCCTAAAACACTCTGTGCTGCAGGGAGACTTGTCTCATAACAACATTTTTTGATCATTAATATATAATAGTAAGGAGACCACTGTGCTAAATATATATTCAGTTCCCCAATGCTACCTCTATAGGTGCCCGCACATTTTTTACTAGAGTTCTGTGAACCCGGTGCTAGAGGTAAGTTCGCCCAACAGTGTAAGGTATATGGGGACTCCCCGACTTTCCACCGACATTATGAAGAAGTTTGGTGGCATTGGATTTTTGTAGCCCAAGGCTTTTGCTCTCAGAGGGATAAGCCGCCACCATGACTGTCTAGCTCTGGCCTATATTCCCCTCTGCATAAGGATTATTCCCCAACATTCATGTTTATGGGGAGAACAGGAGAGATACAGGACAATTATTGAAGGTGTAAAAGCAGCTTAAGACCCCACTTGACCCCTTGTATCAGCTGTTTTTCCGAACGTTTATAAGAATTATAAGAAATAAAAGAAAAACTAATCCAGCAATTTACTTTCAAGGGGTTATCCAGGGTTAGAAACACATAAACACTTTCATCCAGAGTCAACATGACTTTTGTCTCCAGTTGCAATTAAGCGCCATTCACTTTAATGAAACTGAGTTGCAAAACCTGCACCCAAACTGGAGACAAGAGTCTTGTTGTCTCTGGAAGAAAGCGACCATGTTTTTCTAACACTGGAGAACCCCTTTAAGTAGCCATAAGTTGCCAGAACATTTGTTAAGCCAGCAGCTTTCTTTGATGATACCACATCCCCATACACATGAACGCACACTTGGCCATAAGACACCTCTGGCAGTGGCTCATCTCCCCAAAAACAAAAGATTTGAACCAATGAAATCTAAAACGCCTAATGGTTCTGTTCCCAACATCGTCTGTCGGGTTGGGAGGTTCCCAATTACAGGAGATAGTCGGCTGGTCCTGTTGATATCGGTTAATGACCCACCATACGTTATAGGTGTAGGGTGGTACTATTATCTGGGCCTGTTCATATGATTAGAATGAAGAAAACTGGAATCCATGTTCCCATATTAAGAGAAAGTCACAGAGAAGTGGAGAAAGATCCAACTCCATGTTAATGTCCATGCTTTTATTCAGGGGTCACGTAATAAAAAAAAAAAAGGACCAGAACTGGACAAAACAACAGTGTCCCCATGTCCTTTACTTAGTACTGAGCATTAGGAACACAACAATGCGGTGGGATTAATAGGAACAAGCCAATGTCTTACAAATTAGGGTCTTAATAATCTTGGGGTCTGAGGAGTCTTAGAGGATTAATGATTCAATGTCTTTTTGTAAATACCTAAAAATAGCCGTACATATTACCGAAATAACTCGCCCAGCGGGGTCCGCCCCACAAGAATACCTTCATAAACGTCTCTACAAACAAATACCGAGTACATTCTTTGATAAGATTACCCCCGGGCTCCTTTGTGGGCCGAGGGGCCGAGAAGCTTAAAAGTTGCATTTTCCAAAATAGTTAATTAATTGGGGATTTTTCCGCTTCTATTTTTAGTTTTCCTATTTATAAACGGCTTTAATATTGTATTTTTTTGCTCCTTTTAGGGCTGGAATAAACAATTAGTCTGATTTAATGGCTATTTTCTTGCTGTTCTATGCGAGTGGCGAGGCTGAGCGGGCTTGGGAACGGAACAGATTGGGAATTTAATTGAAGCTGGCAGAGAGTTCTGCCTCTGAGTCAACAAAAAGGTATAGTAACAGCAAGGAAATCTACAAGGGTAATACTGATAACCTCATCCAACGGGGGGTGGTGGATCTTTTTAGGGGGTTCTATTGAATTGATCATGAATAGAATACAAGACCCACAGTACAGATATATGTATGTGCCATTTGGGTTTATGGAAAGCTACTAATAACCATAATAGGTTTGTTGTTGTTCTAACACTTAAAAGGGTATTTCCACCTCCAAAAGTTGTCCCCTGTCCACAGTATAGGGTTATTGTCAGGGGTCCGAATGCTGTCCCAGTGCTGAGACCCACATCGATCAGCTTCTTATAGCTTATTCTGTAGATAGGGGATAACTTTTGGAGATGTGATTATCCCTTTACCACATTCATCTCAGTGTCTTATGTTGGAAATATACTCGGTTATGCACCAATATGACTGCTTGTAGGATGGGTCCAGGATACTTCAAGGACCAGGATATAAGTAAAGATGTGCAGCCTCTAGGGCTACATATGTGGAGACAAGTGATATATATTAGGAGTTAGGGGGGTTCTTTTACAGATTTTACATTGGGGATAAGCAGTGCTTCTAGCAGAGGTATAGGTATAATGGGTATGGGGGTAACAGTCCCATCCAGACCCTAGTGCTTTAGGGGGCCTCTTGGTCTATAAAATGATACTAGTATTATGAATGGCACAAATTACTTGAGGGTCTTTTTGCCTAAGTCCATAGTCAGTATGCTGCAATATGACCACCACTATGATATACACCCAGAATCCCCTTCACATGATTTTAAGCCTCTATTACACAGGGCAACAGAGAGGAGAAAATGAGCGCTGTCAGCGCTCGCTTGTCCCTCGCTCCCCGCTCGCTTCCGCCGCTATCACACGCGTCGACGGCAAGCGGGTGAGTACAGCGGGTGCCGCAGGGAGCTGCGGGGGGGCTGCCCGGGAGATCTCTTGATCATCTCTGCAGCCCATAGCAGATAGCAGTGGTCTGCTGACGCCGCTCCGGTTCCGCAGAGAGAAGGCAGCATGTCGCTGCTATATTAGTCATTTGTCTTTCAACATGTTGGAAGTCAAACGACTGCAACGATCAGCTGAAATTGTTCAGGTTGGCTGATTATTGTCTTTTATTACACAAGATGATTATCGGCCGAATACGGACGATAATCATTTCGTGTGATAGGGTTTTAAAGCCACTCTGTACCCACAATCTGACCCCCCCAAACCACTTGTACCTTTCGGATAGCTGCTTTTAATCCAAGATCTGTCCTGGGGTCCGTTCGGCAGGGGATGCAGTTATAGTCCTAAAAACAACTTTTAATCTTGCAGCGCTGTGTCTAACGGCCGGGGCTTACATTTGTATATGCATTAGGCTGGCACCACCTCTCCGTCCTTCCTCCCCACCCTCCTCATCATTAGGAATGATCCAGGAACATTTACTGCTGTTTGAGCTTTGCACAGGTGTATTAACGATCCAGCCCATGTTCATTATACACAAAGGTGGGGAATAGGAAGCAATCTGCCTGGAGCATTCCTAATGATGAGAAGGGAAGGGAGGAAGGACAGAGAGGTGGTGCCAGCCTAATGCATATACAAATGCAAGCCCCTGCCGTTAGACACAGCACTGCAGGATTAAAAGTTGTTTTTATGACAATAACTGCACCACCTGCCGAACGGACCGCAGGACACCTCTTGGATTAAAAGCAGCTATCTGAATGTCTGAAAGTGGTTTGGGGGGGTCAGATTGTGGGTACAGAGTCGCTTTAAGGAGTACAGACTGACCCTAGAAAAATGAAGAGTTTTGTCTCTCCTTCATTAAACTGTTCAGCTGGCACAGTGCAATCAGACAGGTAGCATTCCCCTGGCAATCACCCAAAACCAGACACATGTATCAGACGCCCGATAGAGAAGTGTGATCCGTTGCTCCACAAAACATCTCTTTCCAGAGTCCAGCTCAGTGACACACCCAAAAATAATTAAAGAGGATGTACCATCAGGTACATCCTCTTTAATCTGACCCAGGGATAGATCGCGCCGTCACGGGGAAGCCGATGCCGCGGTCCGTTTTTTGAATCGCGGCCCGGTTCCCGTGTATGGCGCCGTTCTATCCACAGGTCCCGGACCGGAGCTGAAGCACAGGAGGCGGGCTGGCCCGCCCCCAGTGGGAGGGAATTCCCTCCCCTCTATGACGCGGCTTCATAAGAATCAATGAAGCCGTGTCATACAGGGGCGGGGATTCCGCCCACTGGGGGCAGGCTGGCCTGTCTCCTGTGCTTCAGCTCCGGTCCGGGACCCGTGGATACAACTGTGCCATACACAGAAACCAGGCTACGGTTCAAAAAACGGACCGTGGCATCGGCTTCCCCATGACGGCGCCGATCTATCCCTGGGTCAGATTAAAGAGGATGTACCTGATGGTACATCCTCTTTAAACTAGGATGATGCCTAGGAATGTTAACATGACATTACACATTGCACATTACATAAGTGCTCCAATAACATATAATAAACAACACAAATCAGTATCAAGTTTGTATAAACTTCACTAAGCAATACAAAAAACACCATCTAAAATTATCTCCCACAACAGGCAGGCAGATCACGGAGCCGCTTCTACAGTAATTAGTGGGTACAGATTTGGTTTTGTCTTTTTTGATTTTGTTGAAAACTCCAGAATAAGGTTGCCATGGAGTTCCAGCTTTACAACGTGCCAAATATTTCAAGTTACGTCCTTCAAAAAAAACAATGTTGTTCTCTTCATGGAACTTTACTGCAGAAAAATATATATATATTTTTTTGGAAGTAACACTGATATTTTTAGACTGCCAATATTTTATATCTAATTCTATCTATCTATTATCTATCTCCTATCTTTCTTCATAAAGTGGGTCTTTATTTGCCCATGAAACACAAGTGCGACGTTTCAGCTCTATCAATAAGAGCTTTTCTCAAGCAGTGAACAAAATCTGCCCCGGAAGGGGTATATATACAACTGTGTATGCAATCATAGTCAAATGTCAATCAGTGTCATTAAAGTAAATCATAGTGAAAATCACAACAAACGTGAATGTATAATATCATAAGATGCATAGTGTAAGAGCTAGATACATCTAAGCAAATACATCCATGAAAAAAGATATGCTAAGTGTCCAAAAAGATGTAATTAAAACATTCAGGGTTAATCATGCAATTAAATGCATCTGGGGCAACGAGTGAGCGCTCACCGTACCGGATCCTCTGCTGTGTAAAGAAAAACGCATGTAGACACTGTGGGGTGAAGACGCCAAGTCTGAGCAAGAAGCGGAGTCATGAACCGCAGCGCTATGTTGGAGCGCAACCACGTGCGCATGAGTAGGCGGTACGAAAATCAGGTGCGTCACCGGACCAAGGAGCTCTCTGTGGATCCGCCAATCACATCGGTCGTGGGCGTTACTGTAGAAGACGTTCTGTGTCAGCCAGTATAGTAAAGAGAACCCGCCAATCACACTGATCGTGGGCGGTTCAGCAGATGACATATTATGTCAGCCAAGGTAGTTAAATGTAAAAATATAGATAGATTCCATAGCAGGAAAGGAAGTAGTGTGGCACTGGTCTAGTGTTATTTGCGGCTAACCTATTAACACAGAGTGCCGCGTTGTCCAATACCCCCGAATGATAAAAATCACCCGCAGAGTCGGATACGTGACTCTAGTCTGTGGGAGCCGCAACACATCTTGGACCTGTGTTCACACGAATGCCAGTGCAAGTCCCAAGATTGGCTGAATGAGAGCAGTAAGGTCCAAAAACGATGTTTCCAACCAATCTCTAAAACCAAGGGGTCTCAATGTGGAATACAAAATCTTACCTAGATATTGCAACCAGTAGACGAACATGATGGATGATATGGGAGGCGGGATGACTCGACCCCCCCATTACTACTTCATTGGCTTGATCTCTGTGTATATAGTGAACAATATTGGCATTAACTTATACATTTTTACATATTGTGGAACATATATTCATTTATTTTTTCTTCTATAGATATCAAGCATTTCTTGGGGATCAACGAGTGGACTACACCTACATGGATCCTCACGAATCCTCTTTACAAACACTATTGGGGTTGGAAACATCGTTTTTGGACCTTACTGCTCTCATTCAGCCAATCTTGGGACATGCACTGGCATTTGTGTGAACACAGGTCCAAGATGTGTTGCGGCTCCCACAGACTAGAGTCACGTATCCGACTCTGCGGGTGATTTTTATCATCCGGGGGTATTGGACAACGCGGCACTCTGTTCTAATAGGTAAGCCGCAAATAACACTAGACCAGTGCCACACTACTTCCTTTCCTGCTATGGACTCTATCTATATTTTTACATTTAACTACCTTGGCTGACATAATATGTCATCTGCTGAACCGCCCACAATCAGTGTGATTGGCGGGTTCTCTTTACTATACTGGCTGACACAGAACGTCTTCTACAGTACCGCCCACGACCGATGTGATTGGCGGATCCACAGAGAGCTCCTTGGTCCGGTGACGCACCTGATTTTCGTACCGCCTACTCATGTGCACGTGGTTGCGCTCCAACATGGCGCTGCGGTTCATGACTCCGCTTCTTGCTCAGACCTGGCGTCTTCACCCCACAGTGTCTACATGCGTTTTTCTTTACACAGCAGAGGATCCGGTACGGTGAGCGCTCACTCGTTGCCCCAGATGCATTTAATTGCATGATTAACCCTGAATGTTTCAATTACATCTTTTTGGACACTTAGCATATCTTTTTTCACGGATGTATTTGCTTAGATGTATCTAGCTCTTACACTATGCATCTTATGATATTATATATGCACGTTTGTTGTGATTTTCACTATGATTTCCTTTAATGACACTGATTGACA
Source organism: Dendropsophus ebraccatus (assembly GCF_027789765.1). NCBI lineage: Eukaryota > Metazoa > Chordata > Amphibia > Anura > Hylidae > Dendropsophus > Dendropsophus ebraccatus. The sequence goes on along the minus strand of NC_091466.1, from coordinate 67,884,398 downwards.
CAGATTATGATTGCATACACAGTTGTATATATACCCCTTCCGGGGCAGATTTTGTTCACTGCTTGAGAAAAGCTCTTATTGATAGAGCTGAAACGTCGCACTTGTGTTTCATGGGCAAATAAAGACCCACTTTTTCTTCATTTGGAGTGCCGAAGTCATTTTGCTACTTATATTCATCACCGCTGGTTCCTGGTGAGACCGCCCACCCACGCACCTCTCCGTGTGCAGCAACATTGTTTTGTTATCTATCTATCTATCTCATATCTGTCTGTCTATCTATCTAGCTATTTATCTACATTAGAGATGAGCGAACCTCGAGCATGCTCGAGTCGATCCGAACCCGAACTTTCGGCATTTGATTAGCGGTGGCTGCTGAACTTGGATAAAGCCCTGAGGCTATGTGGAAAACATGGATATAGTCATTGGCTGTATCCATGTTTTCCAGACAACCTTAGAGCTTTATCCAAGTTCAGCAGCCCCAGCTAATCAAATACCGAACGTTCAGGTTCGGATCGACTCGAACCCGAACCTGGTTTGCTCATCTCTAATCTACATATCTATCTAGACAGCACTAATAGGTATACCTCTAATTAATAGTCATACAGTTACCAAATAACACATAAGCAACAAAAATTGGCACTATACTACTACTATACCACTATACTACAGTACATCTATTATAGCTATACTATTACTGACCAAGTCCAGTACTTTGGGACCAATAATATCAGTATACACAGGATAAGTAACACCATATAAATGATTACAGTGCAGATGCATCCAGTGATTCACAGGTGACACTTTTTCTCCGTCGCAGATGAGATTCTCTTTAGCTAGAGTTGTTCACTGTTTTTTTAGTCCAACTGTCCTAGGCCATCATGAAGACTTCTCCTGGCCACATTTAATCTCTGCAGAATCTCCAACACAGTAATAGTGCCTACTTTGTGTCCCCATGTAGTAGTTGGACCAATCTGTGGCCCACATTGTTGTCAGGCCCCTCTCTGCCCACATGTAATTTGTTAGGGCTTTGCCTCCATGTAGTGGTTAGGCCCCTCTGTGTCTCCATATAACAGTATAGTACAGTACAGTGGGCTCTGGTGTTTTGGGGGCAACTTGTCACACTGGCCAGGAGTGTGACAATTAATTTAACATCTAAGAACATAGCTTAAAGGAGAAGTCCAGCATTTTCTAAAAGCTGGCAGCCTGCAGGGGATTGGGGAAATTGATTAAAAGTAGGAACTTACTTCTTCCCGTGCCCCCGGTGAGCAGATGGAATGGCCCCTGCCGGAAGTCATTTTCCCCCGAGCTGTGATTACGTCATGACAGTCTGACCTGTCTGGCGGACTGGCTGCTCAGCCATTCAGTGACTGGAGCGGCGTTGCACCCAAGCCACTGACTGGCTCAGTGGCCAGTCCATCTGCCGGGTCGTGATGTGGACACCCCGTTGATCCCGGAGCCCAGAGGGGGTCCCATGGCTGCTCCCGACGCTCTCCACAGGCACAGGGACAGGTAAGTTGTTACTTGTAATGAATTTTCCCACTTTCCCTGATGGATGACGGCTTTTAGAAAATGCTGGACTTCTCCTTTAATCTTTCCACATATAATGAAGCTGTGCAGAGGGGGAGTGAGACACCTAGTGGCTGCAAAGGAAATTGCAGCTAAAATCACTTGGTGTGACACCTTAGAGAGTTACTTTACCTAGATGGTACAAAACGTAGGGAACCACCTGTGGTGGGACACTATCTATCTATCTATCTATCTATCTATCTATCTATCTATCTATCTATTATCTATCTCTTATCAATCTATTCATTCATTTTCATCTTCAAATAGAAATGGTGTGGAGATCAGCACTCCCAAGGACAGGGAGCATGTGAAAGACACCATTCTGATTCAGGGGTAAATAACTGGGGAAAAAAAGAAATTCCTAAAGTCCTCCAGCTCTGTGAACAATAATTCTTTATATAATGTAAGAAACTGACACAATTCCGGCTACACTAGCCCTTATTCATGGCTCTGGTAGAAATTCATTTTCAGTGCATGATAAGCTGATTTCAGCTCCACGTCTAATTTCATCTAGAGGAACAACAAGACCCATGCACCAGTCAAGCCATGGTCTGTGCGGTGCACGGGTCTTGTTCCACTGCCATCTATCTAGCAATCTATCTATCTCAGGGGCGTAACTAGAAATGGCTGGGCCCCACAGCAAACTTTTGATTGGGGCCCCCCCCTCCTCGACCAACCACTATGCCATCAACACACCCAGCTCTACACAGGTTCTATACACCATATAAATTACACTGCAGTTATATTAAGTGACTTACAGGGGACGCCTTCTCTCATTAGAGTTGTTTCCTTTTCATTTTCTTCTCCATCTGTCCTGGGCCATTATAAGAACTCCGAGCCACGAATCCACAGAATCTGCCAGACAGACAAATTAGGCTCTGTGTAGACAGCTTATAGATTGCCCCTTGTTCAGTCCTCCATATAGATGGCCCCATGTGCATCTACTATAGTAGAGATCCCCCTCTGTGTAATCCATTTATAGTAGATGACACCCTCTGTGCATTCCCTATATCAGAGGTAGGGAATCTCTGCTCTCCAGCTTCTGCAAAACTACAACTCCCATCATGTATGGACAGTCAAAAATAAAGCTGTAGTTTTGCAATAGCTGGAGAGCCAAGGTTCCCTATCCCTGCCCTACAGTATATGGTCCCCTCTGTGTAGTCCTCTTAGATGACCCCTCTGTGTCAACCCCCCCAGTGTAGTTCCCCTTATAGATGCCCCCTAGTCCCCTTCATAAATGGCCCCTCTGTGTAGTTCCCCTTTTAGATGGCCCACATTCCCCATAAAAGTAGCCCCCATCCCCGTCCCGCATATAGATAGCCCCCAGTGTTGTCCATCCCCGTCCCGCATATAGGTAGCCCCCAGTGTTGTCCATCCCCCATATAGGTAGCCCCCAGTGTTGTGCATTCCCATCCCCCATATAGCCCCCAGTATTGTGCATCCCCCCTATATAGCCCCCAGTATTGTGCATCCCCCATATAGCCCCCAGTATTGTGCATCCCCCCATATAGCCCCCAGTATTGTGCATCCCCCATGTAGCCCCCAGTGTTGTCCATCCTTAGCCCCCAGTGTTGTCTATCCTTAGCCCCCAGTATTGTGCATCCCCTTCCCCACATAGCCCCCAGTATTGTGCATCCCCTTCCCCACATAGCCCCCAGTATTGTGCATCCCCTTCCCCACATAGCCCCCAGTATTGTGCATCCCCTTCCCCACATAGCCCCCAGTATTGTGCATTCCCTTCCCCACATAGCCCCCAGTATTGTGCATCCCCTTCCCCACATAGCCCGCAGTGTTGTGCATCCCCTTCCCCACATAGCCCGCAGTGTTGCCCCTCTGATTAAAAAAACAAACACATAACTCACCTAACCCCACGCTCCCCCGTCGGTCGCCGGTCTCCTCTTCTCTCTGCCTCCGCCCGATGAGCAGCCCTCTGGTGAAGTCCCGGCAGCGTCATCGCTGAGCGCTCAGTGTGCGCCGCGGCGGCTGGGACTTCCGGTTTGTGTTCTTAGTACCGGAAGTCCCAGCCGCGGCGGCGCACACTGAGTGCTCAGCGATGACGCTGCCAGGACTTCACCAAAGAGCTGCTAATTGGGTGGGACACTCTTGTGATCGCAAGCAGAATGCTTGCTTGCGGTCACAAGAATGATTGACAGGGCGGGAAGCCTATGGCTTCTCGCGCTGTCAGTCAGAACACTGAACACCCGGGAGGCCCGCTCGGCCGCCGGGTGTTGCAAGCGGTCATCTTCGGGGGGCCAAGGCCACGGGCCCCCTGATGTTAGGGGCCCCGTAGCAGCCGCTACGGCTGCTACGGCGGTAGTTCCGCCCCTGATCTATCTATCTATCTATCTCCTATCTATCTATCTATCTATCTATCTATCTATCTATCTATCTATCTCCTATCTATTTATCTATCTGTGTCCTATCTATCTATCTATCTATCTATCTCCTATCTATCTATCTATCTATCTATCTGTGTCCTATCTATCTATCTGTCTCCTATTTATCTATCTATCTATGGGCCCTATTTCAGCAGACGATTATCGTAAGAAGAAGTCATTCGGTCGTTTGCAGTAGTGACAAATGCAATAGCGACGACAAGACGGCGGCAAGAACAATCATAAGTAACGATTATCTTTCCATGTAAATGGGTGAACAATTTCAGGTCTTTCATAATAGCGATCATTTATCGTTAACGATTATATGAACGATGATCATCCCATGGAATAGGGCTCTGTCTCCTATCAATCTGTTCATTCATTTTTCTCTACTGATCCACAGCAGCACAGTATACTAATCCCCTCTTGGCTGTGTTACTGGAAGGGTCATGTTTCAGCTTTACAACAGGAAATATAACTCACAGAGACCCCCTTCCCAGATCCTTCATCTATTTCCCAAAATATTCCTACGCCATTTGATTCCTGTAATATAAATTTACTGGTAAGTTCTGTATCAGAACCAGACTAAAAAAAAGTGGAGGCGACTGTAGGGTGCAGTGTACATGAGGTTTTGGCCACTTGATTTGGCGTCAGGGGGTGACTCAGCTTGTGAAACTGAACATGAGTTAAAACATGGGTGATTTCATTATGAAGCATGTGTCAGGTGTTATAGCAGCCACACATCCTGTAAGCTGAAAAACCCAATGGCAGATTTCTATGTAATTCCAGTAAAGTCCATGACATTCCTTTTTTATTTAATTATTTAATTTGTATAATGCCAAATGATTCCGCAGCACTTTACATAGTTTGTCAATTATGGTACCTGTCCCTGCTTGGGCTCTCAATCTAAACTTGCCTATCTGTATGTTTTCGGTTTGGGAGGAAACCGGAGGAAACCCGCATACAAACTCTTTGCAGATGCTGCCCTTGGTGGGATTTGAACCCAGGACCCCAGTGCTGCAAGGATATCAGGAATTGTTCTGATGAATTGGAAATACAACACTGGTGTCAATTTAACTTGTCCAAATCCACAACTTGCTTTGAGAGCGGACAACCATTTCCGGGGCCAATGTGTCTAAGGGAAAACAAAAGGTGGGGCTCCAGGGGGCAAAAGAGTGAAAGTTGCACCACTGAGCAGTGGATAAACATAGCCGGTCAGATGGATCTAGATCTCTATGGAGAAACATGGTTGGTCAGATGGATCCAGATCTCTATGGAGAAACATGGCCAGTCAGATGTATCCAGATCTCTATGGAGAAACATGGTTGGTCAGATGGATCCAGATCGTTGTGGAGAAACATGGTTGGTCAGATGGATCCAGATCTTTGTGGAGAAACATGACTGGTCAGATGGATCCAGATCTTTGTGGAGAAACATTGCCGGTCAGATGGATCCAGATCTCTGTAGAGGAACATGACTGGTCAGATTGATCCAGATCTCTGTAGAGAAACATGACTGTCAGATGGATCCAGATCTCTGTGGGGAAATATGTGGAGACCTAATGTGGGGACACTGAGAGAAGTGAGCCCATCCACATGGGCCAATATTCCTGCAAAACAACTTTTTCACCTAGTGGCATCTATGCCAAGAGAAATTGCTGCATTTCTGAAAGGTAAAGGAGGTCAAAGCCTCTACTAGATGAGAACTAGATAGATATAGATGGATGGATGGATGGATGGAGAGATAGATAGGGTGATAGACAAACAGATAGATAGACAAATGACAGATATACTATAGATAGATGCAAGCCCCACCACTGGTGCGGTCTAGAGAACCTGAGTAAGTCATTCTTTCAGGTTAGCCAGTGGGAGATGTAGTACCTTGTTTTCCCCACTAGGCATCACCACTGTTGTTAGTGTCTTCTATGCATAGCTGAAGTCAAGCGTTAACTGTTTTATATCATGTACCAGTCACCAGTGCTTACTCTTTCTAACCTATTCTATCTTTCTTTTCTTGTACACACACTCAGCCCCACCACTCACAGGAGGATTTAGAGTTACCCCTGTGGGAGGAGTTGGTTTTGGTGAAGGAAGTGAGTACGTCCTGATGATAGGACACAAACAGACCTAGTTCCTGCAGAAGTTAAGCCAGGGCCTGGCTTTGGCCAGGACCCGTGTCAGGGATCAGAAAAGCAACAAAAGACTTATGTAAAGCCTGGAGTCGTGGATCCACTGAACCGTCACTAGCGATGGCACAAACCTCACCAGGGAGCGGAGTCTAAGGGGCCGCTGGTTTTCACCAGAGCCCGCCGCAAGGCGGGATGGGCTTGCTGCGGCAGGCTACCCCCAGGTCGCTACCCCTGGCTTGGTTGCTAGTGACGGCAGGCGAGGCGTGGCAGGAGCAGTAGGCAGGAGATAGTGCTGGCAGTGGTCTGTAGGCGTAATCGCAGGTGGCAGACAGTACTCCGGAACAATAGGAAGGCAGCGGACAGGGACTAGGGACCGGGTAGCAAACAGGAACAAGGAACAAGGACTGAGGTCAGGAACAACAGGGAGCTGGGCCAAACGCTATGGGAAGCATGTAGAGGCTCCAACACCTGTGGTGGGGCAGGGCTGGGATTTATAGGAGAGTGTGTGAGCAGCAACCAATTAGGGGCGGACTGTCCCTTTAATTCTGAGACAGCCGGCGCGTGCGCGCCGGCCGGCACAGCGGTGGACAGGGGCGAGGTGAGTCGCCCCCAGGGGCCGAACTAGTAGCAGCGCCGGGTCCCTGCACATGGACCCCGGCGGCTGCATGGGGCAGGGGGAGGTTGCGGCGGCGGCCCAAAGCACGGGACGCCGCCGCGGCCGTGACAGTACCCCCCCCTTTGGCCTCCTCCTCTTTCTTGCCTGCAGATGGAGGCAAATCAGTGATGAAGTCCATCCCTACGGTCTGGAACTGGCAATGGCTGAAGTAGGCCGGCAGGTCTTTGACGGGGTGACTTGTTTTTGGCACAAACGGCACAGGAAGCCACAAAGTCCTTGGCATCCTGGAGGAGATGGGGACACCAGTAGTGGCGAGAGATCAATTGCCCGGTCTTTTGAGCTCCCGGATGTCCGGCCACAAAAGAGGAATGACCCCACTTCAAAATTCGTCTTCGAAGGGCAGGGCACACAAAGGTCTTTCCGGGAGGCACTCTCTGAAGAGTAGAGGTGGCGACTGGCACTAGGCAATCAGGAGGTATAATGTGGTGAGGGGATGTGGATTTGCGGATGAAACCCTTCTGTAAGTTCTCCCGGATGTAGAAGGACATGGCCTCAGTCTCGGGCACGGAGAGAGGGTACACCTGACCTTGTGGAGGAGAAGTTCCAGGAAGGAGGTCTATGAGACAATCGTACGCCCGGTGAGGTGGTAGAGAGTCCATCTCCTTGGCAGAGAAGGCATCAGCCAAGTATTGGTATTCCGCCGGTAGGCCGGATAGAGGCTTGGCGGGGTCAGGTGACGACATAGAGTACTTGGGCTGAGGTGACTTCAGACACCGGTTGGAACAGTCCTGACCCCAACTGAGAATCTCCCCGATTCTCCAGTCCAGCTTAGGGGCATGTAATCGCAGCCAAGGGAGTCCCAGGAGGATGGTGGAAGAAGAATGGGGCAGGACGTAGAGGGAGATCTTTTCCTGATGTAAAGTGCCCACCTGGAGGACTAGAGGTGCAGTCTGGTAGTGCACATGGTCGGTAAGAATCTCGCCCGTGACCGAGGAGATAGTCAGGGGTCTGGCTAGTGGGGTCACGGGTAGCCGCCATCTTTGGACCAATGTTGCTGCAATAAAACTGCCTGCTGACCCAGAATCGAGAAAGGCAGTAGTCTGGTTATTTTGTCCTGTGGGTGTCTGGATGGAGACTGGCATAGACAACCTTGGAGAGGTGGCATTCAGACCTAGGGAGGCCTCTCCCACTGGACCTAGGTGAGAGTGTTCCCCGAACGCTTGAGGACGTTGGGGACATCTCTTCTGGAAGTGATCAGAGCCCCTTTAATTCTGAGACAGCCGGCGCGTGCGCACCCTAGGAGGCGGGGATGCGCGCGCCGGCCGGCACAGCGGCAGACAGGAGCGGGGCGAGGTGAGGCGCCCCCAGGAGCCGAACTAGTAGCAGTGCCGGGTCCCTGGACATGGACCTCAGCGGCTGCATGGGACAGGGGGAGGTTGCGGCGGCGGCCCGGAGCACAGGACGCCGCCGCGGCCGTGACAACTTAATTATTTATGCAAGCAACTAATTTAGCTATGCATTGCTAAGCTTCACTCACGGGAGAGAAGCCACCTAGGATAACCCTTGCCCACGCCAGGAACCCTTCTAAAACGTGCAGGGCAGTATCCTGACACAAGAGGAACTGACCCCAGTAGGACAAAGCTACCAGGGAAAAAGTCTACGTATCCTAATGCGCAGCGCAGGTCGACTGGGAAGTCTTGGCAACCTGCTACACCTAGGGAACCGATGACTGGGGCTCATATTACCCACCTAGGACAGGTACCTCGCACTAGGGGGCATAGGTGGTTTATAGCCACAACTAGGCATCCGTGAGTATGAGTATCACTTATTTCTTCTTGGTACACACTTGTTCCTCCAGAGCACATATACTACATTGGGCAGGGCTCCACTGGCAACTTCTCTCCTCTTTCTCTTCTCTACAAAGCACCAACTCTTAAAAGCACTGTTTCTACCTCACTGTCAGTCACAACGTTTACGGAACCAAGATTTGTACTGTTACCTTACGTGTACTGTTCACCTCAAGCCTTATCCAGTAAAGTATTATATTTTTTTTCAACGCACAGGACTCTGTCAAATCTATCAGCACATGTACCCACATACAACCCTGAACACTTGGGTTATTTTTCCCCTTTCTGTGGCGGTACCAACATCCCGGGTGGGTCTGCTACCACCCCAGGTTACTGTGACAAGTGCCCAAGTGACCCTCAATATTCTCGGAGGTTACCGACCATTGGGGACAGCAAACTGGCCAACCAGGTACCTACATCACACCTGTATACACCCTAGCAGTATCACAGAGGTGGCCGTGCAAGGCAAGCACTGCCCCATCACAGATAGATAGATAGATAGATAGATAGATAGATACATAGATAGATTATGGATAAGATCTAAGATGCAATATCCCTGACCTCTTCCAGCAGATGAACACTTTTATAATAAAACCATCTCTCCTTTTGTGTTGAAACACTACCACCTAATGGAAATCTACAGACATTACATGTAGAAACTTTTTCTATATGATAAAATCAATAGTATAGTTTTCTGCTTCTGCTGTACATAATGACAATAGACAACTTGATAGTGTGTCTGCTATTAGGCAGTTAACCCCTTAGATCCCACCAGATAAATCAGCTTTATGGTATTATTCAAATTACCATTATGTATTATAAGTAAATATTCTCTGCTCATATGTAAAGGAAACTAATCTATAGTATACAGACATAGTATATACAGTTATTGCATTATCCACATTGAAATTTATAGGTTGCACTTGCCTTGAGGCCTGACTGGACTGTAATGTGACATTATATAACTATATGAAACCACCAAAGCTACTGTATTGCAAGGAAATCGTTCCATAAATGTGTTGAAAATTGACAAATAGAAGAAATTAGGGGATAATGACAAAGGGGTTAATGGAAGTTTACAACATTATTACCTTGTGTACTTTAATGGCACATCCTGGCAATATCGCCTTTTAGGAATGTTAGAAAATTGGTCAATTTCCATAAGATAGGATGTGGAATGAATAAACAATCGTGCTATATTCCTGCTACTGCTACTTCACTAGTTTCTACTTTACTCTTGCAACACCGTACCACGTCAGCACTGGACTCGGCCTTGGTTGAACATGTACAATGTGGGAGTCGACCCATGTGCTGCACTCCTATTAGTTTAAGCCTATGGAATACCTGCTGTATTCTAGGTTTCGGGACAGAGGCCAAAAAACATGTTATGTTGCTGGGGGGGTGTATCGGTTTGGGGCAAGCAAATATTTTGACCAACTTGTGATGATAAGCGTTTTAAAAGCATAATTTATCGTATTAGAGCACAGGTGTTGGGGCCCTCCAGCTGTTGTAAAACCACAATTCTCATCATGCCTGGACAGCACCAAACTGTAACTCGGGATCTGGGTTATAATACAGGATGTAATTTAGGATTAGTACAGGATCAGTAATGTAATGTATGTACACAATGACCCCACCAACAAAATACTGAGTGCAGCTCTGGAGGGTGTGGTTACTGGGTGTGCCTGCGTTTGCTGCTGAGCTCCACACATCCAGGAAGAGAGAGGCTGATTCACCACCTGCTTCCCCAGGAAGGTGGCAGCTTCCTGGGAGAGTTTTCAGCATGGATCCCCTGACCGCCACCTCCCGGTCAAGGCCGGCGGGGGGTGTAGAGAGTAAGCTACCGGCCAGCGCTCCGGCTGGAGGGGTAAGAAGATCGAGTAGGGTTCGCAGCAATGTGGACCCAGCGCTTCCAGCGACGGGTGGAAGCCGCAAGGTTTCTGATGTGGATACAAAGCCTGCAAGCAAGGTGAGCGCAAGAAGAGGTGCAGGTGCAGCTGCACGGAGGGGCTCCCAGGAGGGTCAGGTGGTGGAGCAGTGGGGTCTCAGGGGGCCCAGGGAGTCTGCAGCCACCTATGGCTCCAGGATAGCTGCAAAGCTCACTGAGTATGAGCAGCTGGGAAAGAGACTGAAGGGGTTAAGAGAAGACCTGAGTTTTGCTAAGCACAGAGCCAGCTCAGCCCCAAAGAAACAGAAGCCTGGACTGTCAGCTAAGGTGAAGTCTCTGCAGCAGGAGATTAAAGACCTGGAGCTGCAGAGGATGGTAGCGATATTTTCAGAGAGAAGCTCCTCAATGCAGACAGATTTGCCAGCATGAAATCCCCAAAGAAGGAGGAGGAGGAGGAGGATGGGGGTGATTGTTCTGCAGATGGTGAGAGCAGTAGTGAGGAAGAGGAAGGAGAAGACATAGAAGCTGGAGAGACCACTGTGACAGCGAGTCTGGAGGACTTGGCTACAAAATCTTCCAGTGCACAAGGGGTGGATGAGTCCCAGCTGAGTCTACCTGCAGGACAAGTGGCCTTACCAACATCTTCAGGAGAAGGCTCTACAGACGATGATGATGATGACGATTCTGGAGGAGCTCTGCTTGCACAGATAAAACAAATTGAATCCCCAGTGCACATGGAGAACTTCAGCTTTGGAGATGACCTGGGGAAGGAGAGGTTAATTAAAAAGAAGAAGAAAGGCAGAAAAAAGAGGAAGAAGTTAGCAGAGCAGGTGAACCTTGTGTATGTTCCCTTTGTGCAGTCTGGGGCGGCTGGAAAGTCGTCTCAGGGTGCAGATTCTGGTAATCTGACTGTCCCCACTTCTGCTACTGTGGAGCGGGGCCAGAAAGCCAGTAAGAGTACAACCAAGATGGCGGAGAGCGCCGGCCTCGCTGGTCAGGGTAGTGAGGTCGGTAACTGTGTAGGAGCGGCCGGGCAGTTTGGTGGCTGAGGTGACGTGTGCAGGGAGCTCCTCTGCAGGTAAAGGGAGGAGTGTCCCAGTGCCAGCGGCTGGCACATTGCCCGGGCGGTCGGGCATTAAAATTGTGGGCGATCATTCGGCTGGATCTGGAGCTGCAGGACACTCCTCTGCAGGCAAAGGGAGGAGTGTCCAGGCTTCAAAAGAAGGCACAAGTGCCAGTGATGATCATACTGCTGGGGACAGAGCAAGCAGTAAAGAGACTGTCACTAAGTCAGGTGCCTGTCTGGTGCCGCAGGTACACACCAATGGACATGACATTAATAAAGCTATGCTTCAGGCGGTGCAGGAGATTGAGGCAGAGGTGCTGGCTGAGGCTGAGGGCCGGACAGGTGGCAATGCTGCATCTCCCCATGTTAAGGGGAAGACGGTTGCCCAGTCAAATGTGCCCAGGGATGCCACTACTAATGCCAGAGCTACTACTAATATATCCTGTAGTAATGTAATAAAGCCAGCTAGACTACAGGTAGGCCAGTCCAGCCCAGCTAGGCAGGGAATGATTAATGCTGGTATTAATGTTTCTTCTGTGGTTGCTGGGGGGAGTGGGGATGGTCCGGCTGCCCCCCCAGTGGTGGCCGCTCCAGTGAGGAGCTATGCCAACGTTGCTGCTGGGGGAACTAGGGGATCCTCATCTCTTAATCCAGGAGAAGGTAACTTGCAACAGCGCCTCCTGGAGGCGTTGAGGAGAGGAGACAGAACGCTCCAAGTAGAGGGCCAGGAGGTCGACCTGTCCTTCTACGTAGAAAGACATGGGCTTGGGGCATTCCGAGAGCATAATGGGTAAGTGGTCTGGTCCCTTCCGACACCCGGGCAGGAGGTTGGCCGTAGGAACGTGGCCCGTCTGGTATGGAGAGGCAGTGATGCGTGCCCATCCAGAGCAAAGGTGGTGGAGCTTCTCTTCCAGATGAGGTTCAGGGTGAATGACATCTTTGCCCTGATCCACCCCTACGGTACCTCTGAATTCGACATCAGCTTTGTGAAACCAGAGGGACTTGAGCTCTTCTGGTCCAATCACGAATTGGTGAAGGATGAGCCCGTGTGGCGGGATTTCGCTGTAAAGGCGGTATCCTGTCAGAGTTCTGTCAAGAAGGTGACCGTTCTGATGCGCAACGAGTCTCTTTCTTGCTATGACATCATGACCTGGCTAGGCAGGTATGGGGAGGTGACCGACATCCCCAAGAAAAATCTGGATGAGCATGGTATTTGGTCCGGAGCCTGGACGTTTTCCGTCCGCCTCCGTCGTTCAGGGAACACTGTCGCACACATTCCATCTGCTGCCTTCCTCAGACGCGATAGGATCCAAGTCTTTTACCAGGGGCAGCCGAAGCTGTGTCATAGGTGTGGGGATCCCACCCACTTTAGTGCAAACTGCACTAAGCTGATTTGTGCATTGTGCGGTGCGGAGGGTCATCTGGCTGCCGCCTGTGGCCAGATTCGCTGTCACCTGTGTGGTGACCTTGGTCACCCATTTAGCAGGTGTCCACGCTCATTCTCCAATGCTGGGGCCGCCCAAGATGGGGAGAGCCTTGTGGTTGCCTCACCTGGGGAGGGGACCAGCAGAGGAGAAGGGGCACTGGTGCCAGTGAAGAAGGTAAAAAGCAAGACTCCCTCTAAGCTCAGGCGAGAGGAGAAGCACAGAAGGAGCAGGGACCTGGGAAGTTCCCTGATGCCAGGAGTAGTCAGTGGTCCTGCTCCAGATGCCAGCTTAGAGGAAACAGCTGAGGCTCTAGAGGATATTGAGTTAGATGAAGAGATAAGGAGACTTCGTAAAGAGGAGGCAAAGAGAGCCATTTCCTCCAGTTCCTCCTAATATGAAAGTTTGGATGAGGACGGTGGGAAAGGGCAAAATGAAAAACGTAAGTGCGACAGTAGGAGGCAAAGCCAGAAGGGGCCTTGGGCATCATCTTCTTCCTCCTCCGGTGTTGCAGGCCAAGTGCCAAAGGAAAGCCTGACTGACCCCCCTCTGATCGTTCTGTCCAATAGATATCAGGCCCTCGGCAAAGCCAAGGCTGAGGGACTGATTTTGGAGATGGTGAGGTCTCCAGGAGGTGCCGAGCCTGTTCCTTCTGAGGCAGTTTTCTTGGGAGGCCAGGTGGGGATATGTCTGCATCTTTAAAGCGGGTTAAAGAGAAGGCAAAAGGATCTTCTTCTGATGGGGAAGGGGGGAAAAAGAAGGGTAGGAAATAAAGAGACAAGGCTGTCCAACTCGATCACCCATGATGGCGGCACTCACCCCATTGACTCTGGCATCCATTAACTGTGCCAGCATTAAGTCTGATACGGCTAGATTCGCAGCCTTTGATTTTCTCGGTCGTATTAACGCCGACATTTTGTTTTTGCAGGAGACGAGGTTGACAGACCAAGCCTTGCTAGTAAAAGCCAAGCGAGAGTGGAGGCATGGGCCTTCACACTGGTCTCTTGCGGCTGAGCCGTATAGTGGGGTGGCGGTCCTATTTACCGCTCCTGTAGAATGCAGACGGGTTATTGAGTTAGAAATGGGGAGGTGCCTGATCTTGGATGTCGTCATGAAGGGGCAAGAGCTCAGGCTCATTAACATCTATGCCCCACAAACTAAGTGGGACCGTAAAAGCCTCTTCATGAGGATCTTTGGTGATCTTTGGTGGAGACTTCAACACTATCACGAGGTCTCAGGACAGGAGAGGCGCCAAAGACAAGCTGGCTTATGATAGCATGGCGCTGATTAGTATAGTTAGGGAAGCTCGCCTAGAGGATGCCCACATCCGGACCCCCTCGTGCTACGCGGGTTTCACCTATCATCAAGGTAGCTGCAGGTCTAGATTAGACAGGTTTTATTTAAAGGAGGAAGCCGTCTCTTCCGCAGTGTCCGTGGTTGAGGTGGAGTTCTCCGATCACTGTTTAATTTTGTTTTCCCTGAATGTTTCAGAGACCACCCGGATGGGTAGAGGCTACTGGAGGCTGAATTCGTCCCTCCTGGAGGAAGCAGGGGTAAGACAGTCCTTTGAGGATTTTCTTCAGAGTCAGGTACCTCTACTGGGCCTATGTAGTAGTAAGTCAGAGTGGTGGGAGATATTCAAGAAGCGGGTTGCGAGGTTCTTCCGCCAGCTCTCAAGCCTCAGGTCCCTGAATAGGTATCGTGTGTATCAGGGCCTGAGGAGGAAGCTCGAGCATCTCGTCTCGACTGGAGGTAGTAGAGAGGAGATCTCCAGAGTGAAAGCCTTGCTCATGAGGTGTCAGTATGATAGGCACGCATCTTTAGTTTTTGAGAGGGATTTCGGGAGGTACTGCTCGCCCGACCCCTACAGAAACTGTAAGATGTCAGTGAGTAGTAAGATCCTCACTGGACTGGTTGATAGTACGGGATCTCTGAACCGGTTCAGATCAGGGATCGTGGAGGTCGTCAGATCCTTTTACTCACACCTCTTGGGGAGGAAGGATCTAGATCGGGATGTGATGTCGGGTTTCCTGGCTGAAACCATTCCTGAGCCAGGGGTAGACCCCTCTCTTGATGTTTTGGCAGAAGAGATCAGGGAAGAGGAAGTTAGACTGGCGATTGAAGGGCTTGCCCTGAAGAAGTCGCCAGGTCCAGATGGCTTAACATCTAAGTGGTATAAGACCTTCAGGGACCTCTTGGTTCCCCTCTTGACTGAGGTCTTCAATGAGTGTCTTTCCTCGGGCACTCTGCCGAGGTCAATGAGGAGGTCAGCCCTGATTCTTCTGTCAAAAGGTAAAGATTCGAGCCGTATTGAGAATTGGAGGCCCATAGCTCTTCTCAATGTGGACAGGAAGATTCTGGCAAAGATACTGTTTAATCGGCTGGTGAAGTTTGCACCCCGGCTCCTTTCGGAGGCTCAGCATTGCTCTGTTCCAGGCCGAAGCACCTTAAGTGCTGTCCTTAGTGTCAGGGAGGCAGTGGAGCGGAGTAGTGCAGGTCTTTGGAAGGGGTACTTGCTGTCCCTGGATCAAGCCAAAGCATTTGATTGGGTGAACCACGAGTACCTCTGGTCTGTCCTTCTGAGATATGGCCTACCAGATACTTTTGTCAATTGGCTTAAGAACTTGTATGCAGGGGCAGAGAGTTTCCCGCTGGTGAACTGTTGGTCTGGCCGCTCTTTTGAGGTTGGGTCTGGTGTTCGCCAGGGCTGTCCCTTGAGCCCACTGTTGTATGTGTTCGCGATCGACCCTTTCCTTAGGAGGGTTGGTTGTGGACCGTTGGTAGGGGTCAAGATGAGCCTGGATGAGCCAGAGGCCACCCTGAGAGTGGTAGCGTACGCTGATGATGTCACTGTTTTTGTATCCTTGAGAGGGGAGGCAGATATGGTGATGTCAGAGGTGGACTGCTACTCAGAGGCATCTGGGTCCAGCATCAACCGGGGCAAGTGTGAGAGTCTCTGGCTGGGAGGGGGAGATCCTAGTTTTGGTCTCCCGGACACCCAGAGCCCCAAGAGTCAGCAAAAGTATTGGGCATCACATTTGGCCAGGGTGATTACCCCACTAAAAACTGGGATGGTAGGCTCCAGGATGCCACTCGGAGGGTGGACCAGTGGAAAGGTTGGTCCTTAACCTTAAGGGAAAGGGTACACCTGATCAAATTGTACCTGCTCCCTTTATTCATCTACCTGGGCAGTGTATGTATCTTGCCAGAGGCTTCCTATACTAGGATCTACAGCCTGTTCTTCCAGCTGTTATGGGGGAATAGGCTGAACCTGGTCAAGAGAGAGGTTACGTACCGCACGAGGAGACTTGGGGGTTTATCTATGGTGAACCCTGTGGTGTTCTTAGTGAACACCTTCTTGAAAGCTTACATCGCAAACCTCTGGAAAGAGAGGGCTCCTCCGTGGGCACTCTCCTGCAGGGAATGGTTTCGGCCTTTCTTCCAGGAATGGGAGACAGGAGGGCGAGTGAATCCCCATGGATATCTTCCGGCTTACGCTACCCCGACTCTGAAGATGATACGTCGGTGGGGTCTTGGAATGTGGGAGATCAGGACTCAGTTGAGGAAATTCCTTGACCAAAGGGTTCTGTTGACCCATTTCCAGAAGCCCCTGGCGCTCAGGGACTGCCCAGGTAGGGATCTGAGGGTTGGGTTAAATCTTTGGAACTCAAAGAGGATCCCCCAGAAGTTTTGGGACTTGGCCTGGCGCTGCTTCCAGGGGAAGCTATATGTAAGGGACAATTTGAAGTGCAGGAGCTCCGATGATCGGGGGTGTCCCAGAGAGGAGTGTGGAAATACACTGGAAAGCATGGATCATTTCCTGCTTCATTGTCCCTTCAATATAGGGGTTTACACCAGGGTGGGCTCCTCCATAGGTTGGAGTCAGTTAGTCAGTCTCACCTCTCCGGAGTGGGTGTATGGAGTATTCAGGAACCTGGGTGGCCGAGATCGTTGCACGTTATTCTTAGTCAGCTTAGTGGTTAGGTACCACACGTGGAACGCACGGTATCTAGTATCTACACAGCGTAGAGTCCTCTCCGAGGTGGAGGTCTGTAGGAACATCACTGGTGACCTTGGGAAGATCAGGTCTTTGGAGTATGGCAGGCTGGGTACAAGTAGGGCTTCTCTCCTGTGGAGAGGTTTTTCCTTTGCTGTGCCCTAGGTACTGAGCCCACTGGGTGAGGTACCACAATTCTGGATAGGGACAGAGTAGGTAGGGACAGAGGTAGGGAGAGTGTGAGGGTTAGATTAATATTTAGGGATAGTATTAGGGAGAGGGTAGGGTGAATAGTCAGGGATAGGTTATAAATTATTATAAAAAATTTTGTTTTAATTTTCTATTCAGTTATAAACGGTAAAGGGCTTACAGGCTACCGAACTTGAGCCTTGTTGTTATGTGTTGTGGTGTCTGTGTATTAGGTAGCTTGGTAAGTTGAGGGCTGGAAAAAGCCCTATGGGCGGTTATAGTTATTGTATATGGTATGGGGTATAGGATAGGTTGGGAGGGGTGATGGGGGGTTTACAGCGTATGCTTTTCCCTGGACGGGTACTTGAGGTTCTGGCATGGGTCACTGAGGGACAAGAACTGAACTTATGGACCCAGACTCATGTCCAGATTTGGGGTGTGGGTGATGGGGTTTGTAGTTAGTGTATTAGATAGGTTTATGTAACATGGTTGCTATAATTTTAATATTATTTGCATTATTGTTTATTAGTATACTGTATTTGTATTATTATTATTATTATGTATTTATTTTGTAAATAAGGCAGCCGGACCTGGTATTCTTAAGTTAGTATTTTTGATAATTTTTGTACTAACTTTGTTTTGTTAGGATAGTTTTAGTTGAGGATAGTTTCTTAACTGTTAAAGTTGTCTAGTGTGTGTGTGTGTGTGTGTGTGTGTGTGTGTGTGTGTGTGGTTAGGTGGGAGTTATGTATATGGAGATGGGAGGTTTGGTTGGTGAATTGTGTTGGGGTGTGTTTGAGTAGGGGGTGCAGTGAGTGTTTAAGATTTAAAAAAAAAAAAAAAGGAAGAGGAAGAAAAAAGAAAAAAAAAGGGAAAGACAGCCTTATTTGTAGTTTTGTTTTTGTTTTGTTTTTTTTGTTAGTTTTTTTTTGGTTTAGTTATGTCCAAGCAAGGACTGTATTAAGTTCGAGTCAAGAATGGCTCGAACCATGTTATAGCTTTTTGGCCCTTGGTCTAAAGTGGCTTTACTATATTATTTCTGTGTGCTGTGAGGTGTGAGTGCGGGTTAGGTAGTAGTAGTGGTGGTGGTGGGGGTAGTAATAGTTGTAAGTTTGGGGTAAGTTTAGGGGGACTTTGGTAGTATTTTATAATGAAGCTGGACTGGCCGGTGAGGCAGGTGTGAGGGATGATTTCCTTTCCGTAAAGATATTGTTTAAGAAATTATTAATTTGTTGTTTTTGTTATAAGCAGAAAGCTTTGTATTTGTTTTTGTTATGGCTGATGTAGCCTCGTTTATGTTTATGTATTTATACTTGTTAAGTTTTATATTTTTCTAATAAAAAGAATTACAGGATGGAACTCAGGATCAGTACAGGATAAATAATGTAATGTATGTACACAGTGACCCCACCAGCAGAATAGTGAGTGCAGCTCTGGAGTGGTGATTGCAGCTCCAATTAGTTTTGGGTGTGGTCTGGCTTTCTAAAGGCCCTATTCCACGGAACGATTATCGTTCATAAACTCGCTCCAATGACCGCTCGTTAACGATAATCGCTTCGTGGAATTGGTGTAAACGAGTGAACGACAAAAGCAAATTCGTTATATTGTCGTTCAAAATAGTTTTTCAGCATGTCGAAAAAAAATCGTTGGTCTTTGAAAGATAATTCGCTAATCAGTTCGTAAAATTAGAAATTTTTCAGTCATTCGTAAAAAGGTTTAAAAAAAAGCAGGTGTGTCGTATGGTCATGATCACCACGACGAACGTTTTAAACGACCATGTAACGACCGCAAAATAATCGTCACACTACGTATATCGTTCATGTTCCCACGTGTGTTATATGTTATCGTTCGCTAAAAAAAATCGTTTAGTGATCGTTAACAAGCGGCCATTAGAGCGAATTTATAAACGATAATCGTTCTGTGGACTAGGGCCTTAAGGCTGTGCATGTCTTCTGCTTCTAAGCTCCAAGCAAGCAAGATCTGCCCCTGGGCCTACACTCTCCTTCCCAAGGGGCAGTGGGTTTCCAGGCATGAGCCCCCCACTGAAGCTTTGCAAATGCGAAGAAGCCAAAAGGTTTCCAACAAGAAGAAATTCACCTCAAGTAAACAGAGTACTGCCAGCAGAAAGCCAGGTACTTCTGAGAAAAAGCTGAGTGCTCACAGACGTGAAGCAGACCTCAGTGAGGAAGGCTGGGGAGTGCAGAGGGCCCGAGAGTCTCATTCCACCTATAGCTCACAGGCCATGAGCCACCTCTGTGAGTATGAAGAAGCCAGCAAGTCTGTCAGAAGGCTCCGGGAGGAACTGCGCTACATCGGTGCCAGGGCTAACCAGTCTGCAAAGAAAAAGAAGTCAGAGAAGGTTGATGGGGCTGCAAACTGGGAACCAAGTAGTCGATGATCATGATAACGACATAGACATATATGGTGACCAACAGCCAGACCCACCTGGCAGCCTGCAGCAACACCAGCAGGCTCCATACAGTGGGCCCCCTGCACAGCAGCCCGTGATGACACCTGCTGACTCAGGAGAGGACAGTGATAGCAGCGGTTAGGGAGTGGCGCTCATGCCCAGATCAAGATGATTGAGTACCCAGTGTGCCCACAGAAGAGGTGCCTGGGGCTTAAAAGAAGACAAAGCAAAGCAGCAAGAAATGGTGTGTTACATCTACATTCCCCTCTCTTTGACCCCTGGCTTGGCCATAAAGGTGGGTTCATTGTGCGAGCCCTGTTGCCCAGCCCTGCATGTGTTCTGTAGTGGACGGAACAGATAAAAGCTGCATGCAGATGATGTCACCATTTGTCTCCTCACAAGAAGAAGTGCAATATGTGATATCAGAGGTGGAGCACTACTCTGAGGCATCTGGGTCCAAGATCAACCAGGATAAGTGTGAGAGTCTCTGGCTGAGAGGAGGAGATCCTGGATTTGATCTCCCGGACACCCTTCCAGAGCCCCAGGAGTCTGCAAAAGTCCTCTGCACCCAATTTGGCCAAGGGGATTACCCCAAGCAAAACTGGGACAGCAGGCTTAAGATTGCCGCTCAGAAGGTGGATCAGTGGAAGGGTTGGTCTTTGACCCTCAGGGTAAGGGTGAACCTTATCTAAACATTCCTGCTCTCTTTGCTGATATATCTGGGCAGTGTATGGATTTTTCTAGAACCGCTCTGGACTCGGGTCTACAGCAGTGCTTCTCAATTCCAGTCCTCGGGCCTCACCAACAGGTCATGTTTTAAGGATATCCCATACAAAGGACACCTGTGATAATACCTGATGCACTGAGTATAATTATATCACCTGTGAAATACTAAGGAAATCCTCAAAACATCACCTGTTGGTGAGGCCTGAGGACTGGAATTGAGAAGCACTGGTCAACAGTGTGTTCTTCCAACTGTTATGGGGTAATAGTCTGAACCTAGTCAAGAGGGAGGGTATATACCATACGAAGAGACAAGGGGGGTTGTGTATGGTCAAGCAAGTGGTGTTCCTGGTGTTTCTTAAGACCAACATTTCAAACCTCTGGAAAGAGAGGGCTCCTCCGTGGGTATTCTCCTGTAGGGGATAGTTTCGGCCTTTCTTCCAGGAATGGGAGACAGGAGGGCAAGTGAAGGATCTCCGCACACCACACGGGCATCTTCCAGCTTATGCTACCCTGGTTCTGAAGGTCATTCGTCGGTGGGGTTTGGGGATGTGGGAGATTGGGACTCTGTCAAGGAAATTCCTTAACAAAAGGGTCCTGTTGTCCCGTTTCTAAAAACCGCTGGCGCTCAAGGATTGCCTAAGTCGGGATCTGGAGGTTGGTTTGGACCTATTGAATTCCATCAGAATCCTCTTGAAGCTTTGGGACTTGGCTTGGCGCTGCTTCCATGGGAAACTGTATGTGAGGGACAATCTGAAGTGCAGGAGCTCTGAGGATCGGGGACGTCCCCGGGAGGAGTGTGGAGGCATGCTGGAAAGCATGGAGCATTTTCTGCTTCATTGTCCCTTTAATACAGAGGTTTACAACAGGGTGGTTGCTTGCATCGGGTGGCCCAGGTTGGCCCATCTCTCCTATGCGGAATGGGCCTATGGAGAATTCAGAAACCTTGGTGGCTGGGACCGGAGCACTTTATTCCTAGTCAGCATAGTGGTCAGGTACCACACGTGGAGTGCACGGTGTTTAGTATCGACGCAGCGTAAAATCCTCCCTGTGGATGAGGTGGTTAGGGGCACACTCCGCTCTCTGGAGTACGAGAGGCTGGGGGCTGGGGCCTCTTGTCTTTGGA
This sequence comes from Dendropsophus ebraccatus, assembly GCF_027789765.1. Taxonomy (NCBI): domain Eukaryota; kingdom Metazoa; phylum Chordata; class Amphibia; order Anura; family Hylidae; genus Dendropsophus; species Dendropsophus ebraccatus. Next base: position 67,863,043 of record NC_091466.1, on the reverse strand, counting down.
GGGGCTCTACCTTTCAAGTGCCTTAGCCTGCGTCTCTTCTACTGGTGGTGGGCTGATGCTAACACATTAGTCTTTTGTTTTGTGCTGGAGATATAGGATATAGGCCTGCAGACACTGAACTTGGGGCTTTGGGTTGTGTGTGAGGCTGAGAAGTGATGTTTCTTTGGGACTTTGGTATATACCGAAAAGCCTGGGCTGGTTCATGGACGTCTGTTATCATGTACTAGGGGCATAGGATGCGAGACAAGCTCAAGGCCAAAAATTTTTTTTTTAATTGTTTTTTTTTTTGGGTGGGGATTTATTAATTTTATGTTGGACGCAATCAGACCAGGGGTTTAGTATAAAGCAGGGGTCCTCATCTGGTGCCATAGGCAAAGAAGGCAAATCGCATACAATTACATACATACATACATACATACTTACAAACATGCACCCTCACTCACACATACATACATCATACATACATACATACATGCACCCACACACACACACATACATGCACCCTAACACATATGCATACATGCACCCTCACACACACACATACATGCACAGTCACTCACACATACATACATGCACACTCACTCATACATACATACATGCACCCTCACTCATACATGCACCCTCACTCACACATACATACATGCACCCAGGGTAACCTCAGGGACAGCAGCAGACAGTGGAGGATACACACCACACAGTGTAACTTATGTTTTGCATCCTCTACTGTTTGCTTTTCTGCCACAAACCTGCTTCTAGGTTTATGCTTGTGGAGGCCCCTATGTGGTGGATAGAATAGCGCCTCCTGTAATTTACCACCAGATGGCGCCCTAGTCCATCGCCTACCCCTGCCAACCCTTTGTCCCGGCCCTGACAGCATACATGAGTTTCTCTATCCACGTACTCTACAAAATAATAGCACCATGGAATGCGTCAGCGCACATGGGAATACATTCAGTTCATAGACAGAAACCGGTGTTTTATTCACTACAGCGATATCGCACAGGGGGGAACTATGAATCACAGCTCAAACCTAACAATTGAAAAGCTGACTCATTCCAGCTACAACATGTGTCATATAAATTAACATGGACGTGTTGGAAGTGACATCATAAGGTATTGTAATCTGACAGGTTATGTAAAAGACAATTATATGGGGAATAACAAACCAAATAAAGTGTCAAGGTAAAATGTGACATTTATTGTGCAGTTTTGTGTTCTAATAAATGTACAATATAAAATAGATATAATTCTTAGTAGATTGAGTTTGATATTCCCATCTCTACTGGCCTGGAAATGCAACACATATAAGAAACCAGCAGGTGGCGTAGTTCTATGTCTTCGTCAATAGGTAATGTAGGGCTGTATTATTGATAAGCATGTGATGTGGTATATTTTTTTATTCAACAAATGGAGTTCTGCCATTTAATTGGTCAACTGGTGGGGTTGTTCTGTATCGTTGATTGATAGGTGGCATTGTGGTCAACAGGTGGGGTTGTGCTGTATGGTTAAACAAAAGGTAATGATGTTTTTTGGCCAACATGTGGCCTACTGCCATATTGTTGGTCAATAAGTGGTATTGTGTTGCATTGTTGCCCACCAGGTGGCACCGTGCTATATCACGTGCTATATAGTTAGCCAGCAGGTGGAACTGTGTTGTATTGCTGGCTAATGTATGGCATTATGCTGTACCTTTTTAAAGAGGTGCTATTGTACCGTATTTTTGGTCAATGGATGCCATTGGGCTGTGTTTCAGTTATGTATTCTTGGATTTCTCAAGGCTATCTTAAGCGGGGTATAGACATTGTAGCTGTAATCACTGGTGACAGTAAATGGTGATAGTAAAATTTATTTGCTGTTGGTCGTTGAGACAGAGACTCAGCCCCGTTGTATTGAGTTGAATGATTTGTGGTCAAGAAATTCCAGAATTTGAGTTTGCGACTTTTGGCAAAAATTCTGTTAAAATCTCCCTTTTGTGTCCAGTTTATGTCCTGCTTTTGGAGAAGAGTAGATGTGTTTGCAAAAATATTTAATGGAGAAGTCCGGGGTCAGAATTTTTTTTCAAAAGAGCCAGGGAAGAGGTGGATTAACATAACAACATGCACCTACTTCCCAGGCTCCAGCGCTGGTGTCTGCTGTCCCCCACTCTGTTTTCCAGTCTGAGATGGGACTCCACTATGGCCACTGACTGGCTTAATGGGGCTGACACGTCTCGGCCAAAAGACCAGCAGCCAGAGCGAGGGACAGTGGACTCCTGTGCTGGAGCCGGGGAGGTAGGTGCATGTTGTTATGTTCAGCCACCTTTTCCCGACTCTTTTAAAATAAAAATGTCCAACCCTGACTTCTCCTTTAACTTAATGTGCCCTACAAGTTTAACTCTATTAGCAAAGATAGGAATATCTCTTAAACCTCTTATTCTCAGCCTTTCCCAAAGTCCAACTCCCACTTTGAAAGTAACCTTCATCTCAAATATCTGTATTCAATCTTTCCTCAAAAAGGGGTGTGTAACACTACAAAAACATGGCCACTTTCTTCCAGAGACAGCACCACTCTTGTCTCCAGTTCAATTGTGGTTTACTAAGCTCCATTCACTTCAATACAACACAAAACCTGCCCCCAAACTGGAGGCAAGAAGGGTGCTGTCTCTGGAAGAAAGTGGCCATGTTTTTGTATAAATATATAAACCCTAGTCACTTTATACTCTGTCCCTCCCTATATCCTGATGGCCTTCTATATATTACCCCTATAGCCTGCCTTTACCCAAATCACCTCATACTCATCCCTTCCCCGGTGCCTGGCCAATACTACAAATGTAGCAGACATCAACATGATTGGAAGCGTGCTACTCAGTGTCCGTGGCATGGTACAGTGTGCCATAGTGCACCAAGCAATGAAGATACAGGAGCATGGATTCCTGTCCCAGCATAGAGTCCCATCTCCTGTACTGTACAGTGTATGTATATTGCTGCATTCTCCCTTCTCAGTGAGTGTACAATGTATAGTAGTGAGCAGTGCTGCATACATTATAAGCATCATCGCTTACTTTGCAGAAAGGGGAACAGAAATAGTAGACATCTGACAAAGGTTTGCAGAGGGTAGTAATCCTAATCTCCTTGAAAATTATTGGACATTACTAAACCCCCTACCTGATCCAGTCCATTAATGCTGCCAAAACTGTTTTGTGCCTCCTGTAGTCCAAATTAGCGCAGACATTTCCCCTTTTGTGATCTGGCTGTGTTGCCATATACTGTATGTATTAAGAACAACCAATAATACACAATAGGACACTTGCCAATATTTATAGAAACATTGGATCTTTTATAGATTTATTATGTTTAGAAAGACAACTTCTGATTGGTAGCAGCAATTTACAGGTGAGTAAATGGAGCAGCACGACACAATGGTAAGATGGAAGAGTGTAGCTATGTACAAGCTTTAGGGTGGCGTCTTACCATCACACACACTCAGAGACAACATCTGTACCAAGGGCACACTGGTAGCTGGCCCATGAGTTGAGTGCCATTGCTAGCCCTTTCTCGCTTCCTTGTGGTCTTATAAATCTGCATGGAGCTCCAGAGATCCACAATGACAGCAGCGTCAGTAAATGAGCGGAACAGCTGGTAAGTCAGGATGATAAACCAGATGCAGCAGTAGCCCCCTTTTTAGGACCCTATTTGCCGTTTTAGATATGTCAATGAATATGGTAAAAGTGTCATTGGCGAGGGTCCAGCATTCCAAGGATTTATAAAGAATAGAAGGAATGTCCATTAGCACCCTTACTATTCACTACTTGATTTGGGAACGAGTGAATATTGGTCACTCTTAGAATGACAGGGACTTTAGCAGCCATATCGTGTCTTTTTCCACGGACCTGATCAATCGCCTCCAAGCAGAGCAAAGTTTTTGTAAATTGTCCCCATAATTTGTTGTCCTAATTTTGCAATACTTATATAAGAGCCGATCACATACATAGAAGGAAAGCTCCAGTCATCCAGTATTGTAATAACGTCCAGTAGGAGGGCAGTAATGGCCGGGCATAAACACTTCAGATTGGATCTTTTTGAACACCTTTAGTTAGCTCCCATATTGCATTATTATAAGATGGTGTCTTCTTACCCTGTTCAGACATGGGTGGAGCTTAAAGTGTACCTGTCCCAAAACTTTTTGTTAAAGAAATCAACAGGGGTTGTGATTGCAAGCAGTTTTGCAATATACTGTTTTTCTTGCAATTGCAATGACAGTTTTCTATGTTTCAAACAAGGTTACACTGTATTTATCGCCAAAGTGTGGCCTATGATAATATTTGGTCTTTTCTTTGTTTAAAAAAGAGACCAAACACAGGAAGTCCGAGTCCTTTGTGCGCTCATGCAAGGAAAAACTGACAGCAAATAACTCATGTAAATAATATTATCATCTCTGTTGCTTACCAGGAGACAACGTTTTTTTGTAACAATTCAGTCAGTATAATGTCACTGTGTGGTTACAGAGGTTTTGTGTTAAAGGAGAGCTGACCATACAATGTGAGCACTCTGGAAGCGTAGAAGCTGTACACATGTGCAGTGAGGGGAGACACCAAGTAGCCATATGTATAATGTTGAGTTGAACATTAAAAACTGCTTGCGATCACAACACCTATTGATTTTGTCATGATTTCTCCAAATTTTTATGGCAACACCTCTTCAAGGATCACATGACTGTGTGTACTGTTTAGTAAATGACACTAGGGGGGTGGAGTTTGACATTTTTCAATGTGTGATGTCAATGATAGGAGTGAGCTGTTGCAATGTAGAAACCATACCATTACAGTAAGCAGATGAGTAACCCATCATATGGTACCCCTTACCATATGTCAAACTCATAGGGATCCAGGAAGGGGAGACACAAGAAGCTGATCGGTGGCTCATTTACTAACAATGCAGATCGCTGGGGAGTTCATAGTTCTTATCAATAGCCTATGGCTGTATCCAAGTTTTCCAGGACTCCCTAGGGCTGCATGCAACCTCTGCAGCCTCGGGGAGTCAAATGCCAAGTGTTGGGATTCGGGGAACGTTGTCTGACCCGAACAGTTCAGCTCCTCCACTCAACACTGGTTGTGACTCTTGTTAGAATAAGGATTAGCAACAGTACCTAGCACAACCACATGTCAGGATCAGTGGCGTAGCTACTATAGAGGCAGGGTAGGCAGTTGCTATGGGGCCCGTGCAGGAGGGAGGCCCGGGGGAGAAGGTAAGAGTGTGTGCCCTTCTATTTAACCCTTATGTATTGCAGTGTATTAATGTCCCAATGTTAATTTACATGCTGCAACACCTCTGACCTCTGATTCCCCAAGCTGGCAATCAAGTAGGAAAGGAAGATTTGCAGACCTCCCAGAGGTCAGGGGTAATCGGTGCACCAGCAGTAAAGCAGAGATATAATATATATATATATATATATATATATATATATATATATATATATATATATATATATGCAGTGCTTTGTGATGTGTGTGTGTGGGGGGGGGGGGCTTAAACATTTTTGCTATAGGGCCCTGTGAATCCTAGTTATGCCCCTGGTCAGGATGTGTCACTGTGGCTGGAAAAGAAACTGAACTGGTATTGATGGCCTATCCATTTTAGGAGCAAGTGCCTGGTTCTCCAATATGAGGAACCATTTTCCCTTCTTGGAAAGCTATGAAGACAACATTGTGAATGGTTAGAGTTACATATGTAAGGGGTTATATGACATTATAAAAACATGGCTGCATTCTTCCAGAAAAAAAGTGTCCATAGGTTCTGTAAGCTGAAATAAATGTGGCTGAACTGCAATACCACAAATGACCTAAGGACGGGGGTGGCACCGTTTTAGGAAGAAAGCAGCCATGTTTGTCTCATTCTATTCAAGCCTTTTAACCTCTTAAGGACGCATGATGTACACGTACGTCATGCGCCTGTAAGAAGCGTTCAGAGCGGGGCCGTGCGGTGACCCCGCTCTGAACCGCCGCGGTTCCGGGTGCCCCTTGTAGCCCGGGACCACGGGTATTAGCGGGCACGGTCCGATAGCCGTGCCCGCTAAAACAGTAATCAGATGCAGCTGTCAAACATGACAGCTGCATCCGATTACCGGACGCAGCACATCCCTGGTGTCTAGTGGAGGAGTGAACTCCGTTACTGCTGCCGGCCGGGGACAGCTCCAAGATGGCGCCGTCCCTGGCTCGGCACTCATTTGTTTTCCACTGCAGCAGCCGAAAGCCAACGAGTGCCGATCTCATTGATCTTTGCTGTATTACTATACAGCAAAGATCTCAATGACAGATCAAAGTGTATATACTAGAAGTCCCCCAGGGGGAATAACCCTAACCCTAGGGGGAATAACCCTAACCCCAGGGGGGCTTCTAGTATATATGTAAAAAAAAAAAAAGGATTGTTATAAGTAAAAAGCCCCCTCCCCTAATAAAAGTCTGAATCACCCCCCTTTTCCCAGGTTTTAAATAAAAGTAAATAAATAAACATGTTTGGTATCGCCGCGTGCGTAATCGCCCGAACTAATAATTAATCACATTCCTGATCTCGCACGGTAAACGGCGTAAGCGCAAAAAAAATCACAAAGTGCAAAATTGCGCATTTTTGGTCGCTTCAAATCCAGAAAAAATGTAATAAAAAGCGATCAAAAAGTCGTATATGCGCAATCAAGGTACCGATAGAAAGTAAACATCATGGCGCAAAAAATGACACCTGACACCCCATAGACCAAAGGATAAAAGCGCTATAAGCCTGGGAATGGAGGGATTTTAAGGAACGTATATTTGTTAACAATGGTTTGAATTTTTTACCGGCCATCAGATAAAAGAAAAGTTATACATGTTATATATCGTTTTAATTGTAATGACTTGAGGAACATGCATAACAAGTCAGTTTTAACCCAGGGCGAATGGTGTAGAAACACATTCCTCCCAGATAAAAGAAATGCGTTTTTTTTGTTCAATTTCACCACACTTTTTTTTCTGGTTTCCCAGTACTTTATGCAAAAATTCAGCCTGTCATTGCAAAGTACAAATAGTGACGCAAAAAATAAGGGCTCATGTGGGTATCTAGGTGGAAAAATGCAAGTGCTATGGCTTTTTAAACACAAGGAGGAAAAACCGAAAACGCAAAAACGAAAATTGGCCCCGTCCTTAAAGGGTTAAGTGCAGTCATTGAAGCTTTGAGTGGGCTTAGACAAGGCTTTTGGGCAGTCAACCTTTCTTAGAAGGTATGCATGGAAAACTGGAACTAAGAAGTAGTCTAAACTTTTGCCCTGACCACCCGCCCCCTTATACCCCATTAAATAGTGGTGTAATTCCTGTTATAGTTAGCAATTTTAACCTTTTCAGGGAAAATCATTTTGACTTCATTGCCGGCTTCTCTGTCGGCCTTCATGTAGAAATCCTTCTTCTTACGGATGAGGTGGCTGTACTTAGCATTGGCCAACCAAGTCTCACACTTTGAGAAGAAAACTATTCCAGTTGTGATGAGGACAATGAGACAAGTAAGGAGGCCCAGGACAATGAAGCATATGATCTGACTCCTGCTTAGGAAGGGGTCCATATTGTGGACTGTCTCCTTCATCGTGATCTTCAAGACCTCGTGGCCTTGGTGTGGGAAGATCTTGTGGTGGGGCTGAAAATGATAGTGATTGGCCACCGCATGGGCCTTCCTTCTTGTGTTCAGTACATCACATGTAGCTCCTGTGTACTCAGGTAGACACGTGCACTGATATCCTCCAATTCTCTCATGGCAGGTTCCACCATGGGCGCAGGGATTGCTACTACACAACAATGTGATGTCCTTGCAAGACCGACCACTGAACCCAACTGGACACTTGCACTCGTATCCTGCATCAACGGTAGAGCAGTTACCACTGTTGGCGCACGGGTTTGGGTTGCAGCCATCTTTCTTCACTTCACAGTTATCACCTTCAAAGCCTAAAGGACATAAACAAGAGGCTCGAGAAGCAAAGCCATTGCTGTCTATGCAAGTCCCTCCATTCTTGCAAGGAGACCTGTAGAAACATATAAAATAACATCAGGAAGGTCAACCAATGAATCTTCCAAAATGAAAGCTGGGCTCTAAAAGAAAGAAACCATATTTAGACACTGTAATTGTAAGCTATGCTATATGATCCCAATGTAAGAATAGTCACCACTTTAAAGTGTCACTGTCTTTATAACTTTCCAAATCTAAATCAGCAGTAGATGTGATATAAAGCAAGTTTGCAATTTACATTCTTTTTTTTGTTGTTGTTGTTGTTGTTGTTGTTGTTGTAATCATGGAGAACACGACACTTCCTGTTTTCTGACTCTTTTTTTCTCAAAAAAACAGGGAACAGTCAGAAAACAGGAAGTCCTGTGTATCCCAGGTCATCTGATTGCATCTTTAGCCTTGTGTTACAAAAATAATGAATGTATATTGCAAACTTGCTTTATATCACATCTGATGTTGATTTAGATGTTGAAAGTTATAACAACAGTGACACTTTAGCTAATGCCACATTTATTACACTCATTGACCACAAAGTAATGCACCCAGATACAAATGACAGATTGGTACAAAGCTTGCCCCCCTGTTCTATCTCAGGAGGATATGTAATGATTACAGGAGGGTTCAAAATAGACACTGCGTTTTGCCACAAGAGAGCGGTAAAAGTGCTGCCCCCACTTTTCTATAAAAAGCTCTGAAAGGCTACTGTTGGGTGAGAGATCTGTACCTCTATGATGTATCTGAAGACATTGGGTGGCATTTATTAAGTCCGGCGTTTTTTATGCCGGACTTATAAATGCCCCCGCAGCTCCGGCGCTACGGAGATTTATGTAGAGGCGGACTGCCTCTACATAAATCCCATGCGCACCGCCGAAAACCTACGCCAGCTGAGGACTGGAGTAGGTTTTCGGCGTACATTTGGGCGGAACGGATGGTAAATCGCGCGGACTCTGAGTCCGCACCCTCCGTTCCGCCCACTACACGCCCCCTTTCCGCCCTCCCTGGCGTACTCGGCAGAAAGTGCCGATTTGCGAATATTTTATTCGCAAATCGGCCATTTGCGAATAAAAAAATACGCAAATCGGCCCTTTCCGCCGAAAATCATCCGTTCACCGGATGATACATGTGGCCCATTCTGTCTATTTACCGTTATTTAAAGTGATGTTTTGAATGAGAAAAAAACAGGACTGCTATGGACTGTACCCGCATCATCTCTAGCAATGAATTAATTCAGTTTCTAATTGGGATCTGACTACAGTTGGACACTTGGCCTGATGGTGGGCACTTAAGTCCTGCCTGCATCATAGAAGACACACTACCCCCTGCTGTTGTGATAAAATTGAGGACACACTGCCACCTGCTGGTGTGGTGTCATGTTTCCCAGGGGGCAATGCACCTAGGATTTCACTGCATTGAGCGCTTTCACTAGCAGCCAGCAGTGTTATCGTTTGGCTGTTCCCCCTGAGATCAGTGATCTGTTTCTCTTATGGCTCTACTAGGCATTGCTCCCATGTAGCCAGAATCCTGCTCCACACTGATGAGGGGCAACATCCCAAAACAGCTCTATGTGGATGGTTACCTGGCCTTGGTTCTTCCCTTGTTATTACATTACATTTCCTTACAGGAGCCACCCCTTGGCCGGGTCCTTCCCGGAGGGATATCTGGCTAGCCCTGTGTTTCGAGACTCTTCAATGAGGCTCCATGGGCTCTTCTTTTGCATATCTACAAGAATATAACTACTAGAATGCTGCTCCTATATACAAGAATATAACTACTATAATACTGCCTCCTATGTACAAGAATATAACTACTATAATACTGCCCCTATATACAAGACTATGACTACTATAATACTGCTCCCTATATACAAGAATATAACTACTATAATCCAGCTAGGGGAGAAAATCTGAGTTTGCACCAAAGTCCAATATCGTGTTACGTGTGCCCATGAGCTAGGACATGTACAGTGAGGATAGTAGGCTTACGGTATGCAGCATAGGGGTGCAACGCTATAACAAAGTGTATAGTTAATCCAGTAAGGGAGACAAAGAAGCTTGCACTCACCAGAACCGCTGCGGTATAAGTCCGTTTAATTTCGTCTTGATAGACAAGCGTGGGGAGGGGAAGTGAAAGCAGGGGCGTCCAGACTGGACGCCCCTGCTTTCACTTCCCCTCCCCACGCTTGTCTATCAAGACGAAATTAAACGGACTTATACCGCAGTGGTTTTGGTGAGTGCAAGCTTCTTTGTCTCTCTTACTGGATAACTACTATAATACTGCTCCTATATACAAGAATATAACTAATATAATACTGCTCCTATATACAAGAATATAACTACTATAATACTGCTCCTATGTACAAGAATATAACTACTATAATACACCCATGTGTATCAGATACCTGCACGCGGTACATGGGGCAGTGTGGCTTGATCAATTCACATACAGAATTCTGATGTTTTTTATGCAGCCGAGAGGTACTAGTATCAGCCATAGATGTGAGGTGCAGCACTCTTTTTCTTCCCTGAACCGTATTTTGTTTCTCTCTTTTCTCTGTGTATTGCACTCCTCCTGGTGAGACCCACATGACCGCAATTAGTAGGAGACACCTGAGTGCTCATGGTTTTAATCCCTCCTGTCTGTCCCATTCTATCTTTGATAGCTTTGGTGAGTGCAATACCTTATCCAGACTTGTGCTGTTTGGGGGCAGCTTCCTCCGCCGGTTGTGCTGGCTGGGTTTTGGTGTGGCATTTTTGGGTCTGGTCCTGTGGCATGGGGGTTGCAGGGCCGTTCCATGGCCTCCCTTCCCTGACTGTGCACGCCTGCGGGGGTGGTGGTCGTTGACTGGCACAGTGTGGACTTAGTGTAGGGACCCATGTGTATCAGATACCTGCACGCGGTACATGGGGCTGTGTGGCTTGATCAATTCACATACAGAATTCTGATGTTTTTTATGCAGCCGAGAGGCACTAGTATCAGCCATATGTGTGAGGTGCAGCACTCTTTTTCTTCCCTGAACCATAACTACTATAATACTGCCCCTATATACAGGAATATAACTGCTATAACGCTGCTCCTATATACAGGAATATAACTACTATAATACTGCTCCTATATACAAGAATATAACTACTATAATACTTCTCCTATATACAAGAATATAACTTCTATAATACTGCTCCTATATACAAGAATATAACTACTATAATACTTCTCCTATATACAAGAATATAACTACTATAATACTGCTCCTATATACAAGAATATAACTACTATAATACTTCTCCTATATACAAGAATATAACTACTATAATACTGCTCCTATATACAAGAATATAACTACTATAATACTGCCCCCTATATACTAGAATACAACATGTTTAAACCTGTATGTATACAACTATTTTCCATCACTAAGTGGTATGTGTTAGGTTGCTCTGTAGATAAAATATTTTTTCCATTCCATGCATAGAGCACATATCATCTTTATCTTACATACACCGGCTCCAGTCCTCCCAGTACGAGGCGCAGATCGCGGTGCTGGCTCAGGGATCAGTCGGGGATATTTTTAGCTGTTTAGGACGGTAGACGTATTAATTGGATCTGAATTGCAAATGTGTGAACTGAGGTAATGAGACAAGAGAACAGTTGTCCCTAGAACAGGAGACAGCTGGTTGTCTTTTTCATAATAATGGAATCTACACGTTTTCCAGAGTCCTCCAGTGTGTACAACATTAGGGCCACGTCCTGGAGAATCAGGGACCTGGCAAACATTCTGAATACATATACACATCCAACATTATAATCACTGCACTACTGTCTGTGCAGAGCTGGGCCTGCTACAAAGTGAAGACGCCAGAGCACTAGCACAGCCACCCCTTCACTCAGCTGTGGGGGTATCCGAGGTTAAATCTCCACAATTCAGATATTGATGGCCGATCCCGATAACAGAACATCAATTAAAAAGGCCTAAAGAAACCTTTGAACTAATCCTTCTATGTGAGATCTCCATCAAATAGTTGGAGCCCAGTTTGGCTATAAAGAGTCTCTATCTCTCTATAGTGGACCCAGTATGTATGTGCGTTATGTGGACCAGTTGCAACAGACACCATGTAATGCTCGATTTTTCCTTGATTTTTCAGTGCAGTGGTGAGTGGTAAGACCTTTTTCACACTTGTGTTGCTTGGTGGCCGCTTTCTCCACCGGCGGCACCTGCTGGGTTTGGAGGGACCTTTGAGGTTTGGTCCTGTGACAATGGGGTTGCAGGGCCATTCCGTGGCCTCCCTTCCCCGCTTGCGTTCGCTTTGTGGGGTTGGCGGTCACTGACCGACACAGTGTTGTTATAGTGTAGGGACTCATGTGGGCCAGGGGACCTGCACGTGGTACATGAGACAATATGGTTTGATCAAATTATATACCAACATCCTGGTGTTGGCTTTTAAATGCTGCCGAGAGGCATTAGTGTCAGCCATAGTTGTGATGTGCAGCAGCAACTTTTTCTCCATGTCCGTACTTGATTTTTCTTATGGTGGCGCTGCAGGGAAGTTGAACACTTCCTGTCAGGTTCTGATAATTGCTCCACGTAAGGGTCCATTTACACAGAAAGATTATCTGACAGATTATCTGCCAAAAATTTGAAGCCAAAGCCAGGAACAGACTATAAACAAAGATGAAATCATAAAAGAAAGCCTGAGATTTCTCCTCTTTTTAAATCCATTCCTGGCTTTGGCTTCAAATCTCTGTCAGATAATCTTTCTGTGTAAATGGACCCTAAGCAATCAACCTATTTTCATGGCTTTTGTCTATTACTATTTGCCCTCACCCCCAGACAAACACAACTGCGTCAATGGGCTGCCTATGCACAACAAAGGAACGTTTGTACTATACATAGCTATATACATAAGAGTGGGTGGGGCTGACCCAAGGGGATTCCACTGCCTTTTTTATCATTATATATACAGGGGGGCATTATCAATCATGCACCTAGCACACACCCAGTGTGGGGGAGAAGGGTGGGCTGTATCCATGCTTTCCTGGCAGCCCTGCATTCACCTTTTTCAGCCACCGGGAGTCAAATCCCGAGCATTCAGCAAGTTCGCTCATCACTACTAAAGATTTTTTAATTTTATCAGGTTTTTTTTCTTCATATTATAGTTACCCATTTGTTTTGCAGGGTCCCTTTTTAACCATGCAGTTCTTCCCTGTAAATCCAGGAGCACAAAGGCAGATATATCCGCCCTCACCCGTTTCGATGCAGGTAGAGTTACCAGAACAGGGAACTGCAGCACATGGATGGATATCTGTGGACAACAAACATATACATGTTATACATCATATTCTCTCTTTACTGCTATTTAGTTTTTCATGTTTTTTTCTGATTTGATTTGATGTTCTATGTTCTGGATGCTTAATCAAGGGCAGATCTTAAGGTAAAGGTAGCATCTACCATCATATCACACAGACACAGCGCAAAGATAAAAATTCTCTATAAAATCTAAATTTACAGCCTAAACTCCAGGGGGCGCCAGTGTTACAGTTTTCAGTTGCTTATAACTAGTAAAACTTATTTTATAAATTATCAGATGTGAGATGTGAGAATTTAGAAGAGAAGCCCCGGGATAGAGGGTTTCTTTTAGTAACATTTATGGCATTGGAGTATCAGATTTTCTGGATTATTAAAGCTATAAAAACTTAAGTGTAGAGAAATTGCATCATTGATCTCCTGTATCTGGTTTCTTCAGATTCCACATTGTACTGAACTTCTACGCTTGAAGCTAGTCAAACTTTCTGGATTATTCTGTTTCTGGAATAATATATGTTCACTGTAATAATAATCCCTACATTAGGCTGGGTTCACACTGCATTTTTAGCATACGTTTAACGGATCCGGTTTTTTTGAACGGACAAAAAAAAAAATGGATCCGTTTTGATCCGGTTTTTTTTTATAATGAAAATCATTGGAAAAACGGATCAAAACGGATGCACGCAAATGCATCTGTTTTTTGCAATCCGTTTTTCATCCGTTTTTTGCAAAAAACGGATGAAAAAAATGGATTTCAAAAACATAGTGTGAACCCAGCCTTAGTCTGAAATGTTACTCCACTTAGGTTAGAAGACTATTAGGAACTCTGCACGTTTTTTCAATTCAGACTTTCTGAAATTTGCATGAACAATTCAAGCACCTATGTTGCAGTGGCTGCCGATCCAGCCCTCATTACAGATGCACTGCCAGGGTTTAGTGCAGCTTCCATGGACACAACCAGGGAATGGGATACACTGGTCACAGAACTGCCCTTTCCAGCCAGGGTGGCACCTGCAAAAATTAAAAAAATAAATAAATAAAAAAAAAAGTTGAAATCACTTTAACTGTACCTGAAACTTTTGACACAGGGACATGTCAAATGACTGTTCAGACCCCGAACAATTGTTAGACCCAGAAGGCAAAGAAGTGCATGGCTGAGCATTCGCCGCTCAAACCCTGAACCAAGAAAAATATTTGACATGCCTATATGACATATCATGTTTTTTTTAAAGGGACAGGCACATTAATCTATTGGCTGAGCTGCACTTATAATCATTGTATTGTTTGTGCGGCCATGGAAGCTGACAGCACAGATATGCATCTTTTGGTGTCTGGGATATGCATATATCTGTGCTCCAAGTTTCCAGATCACTTAGGCCGCATTGACACATTCTGTGAATTACAGAAGCTGTGGACCATGAAGCTGCACACCAGAATCACAGACCTCCTGCCATCAAGTATCATTATGAAGCATGGAGCTCTAAATAACTGGAAATCTTTACATTACTGTACTGACACAGCCAGCTGTGTCAGTACAATAGCGCAAAGATTTTAACATGCATCACAATGATATATGATGTCAATCAGAAACCACAGAGAAGAGCATGCCAAAAATATCGGTGGCACATCCAAAGAAAAATAAACCAAAGAGAATATTGTACATCAAAATAAACTTTATTGATACCGAACAAACAGTGGGACAAAACTGATTAAAAGCATCTAAAATACACAAAAAGAACCACCATAGTACCATGTATAATAAGCACGGTACCAGGACAAGCCGACCATATAGTAAAAAGGATCCTAACCGGTGTGAATATGAGGTAATGAAATAGACACAAGTACAAAGATGAAGCTACAAGGTAAAATGAAAAAGGCCAACGGCCCAAGAAAACAATGTATATCACCAGGAAAGGAGATCCATGTCGGCGTCCACTGAACCCCACGCGTTCCGTCCCCACTCGGGACTTTCTCAAGGGTACTACAGGTCACATATAATGACGTCATTATATGTGACCTGTAGTACCCTTGAGAAAGTCCCGAGTGGGGACGGAACGCGTGGGGTTCAGTGGACGCCGACATGGATCTCCTTTCCTGGTGATATACATTGTTTTCTTGGGCCGTTGGCCTTTTTCATTTTACCTTGTAGCTTCATCTTTGTACTTGTGTCTATTTCATTACCTCATATTCACACCGGTTAGGATCCTTTTTACTATATGGTCGGCTTGTCCTGGTACCGTGCTTATTATACACGGTACTATGGTGGTTCTTTTTGTGTATTTTAGATGCTTTTAATCAGTTTTGTCCCACTGTTTGTTCGGTATCAATAAAGTTTATTTTGATGTACAATATTCTCTTTGGTTTATTTTTCTTTGGATGTGCCACCGATATTTTTGGCATGCTCTTCTCTGTGGTTTCTGATTAGCATTTTTTCATGCCAATTCGGTTAGAGCACCCATATGTTATTGCAATAATTTTCTTTTCTTTAAATTTTTGGAGTAGTGCCTTGTCCTCGCTTTTTGTTTTAATGATATATGATGTCAGGAGGTCTGTGATTCTGGTAAGCAGCTTCATGGCCCGGTGCTTCTGTGATTCACGGAATGTGCACCTACTGCTGTGTTACCCAGCTCTCCTGTCCAGCTGATGTATCTGCAGGACGACCCGCTTCCTCCAGCTGTGAATCATTCTGAAGATACAGTGGCAGGAGAGCAAAATGTCAGATCACAACAGTGCTGATGGTAAGTATGCACTGCTGTGTGACCCTGCTCTACCACCAGCCACTGTGTCTTCAGGCTGACGCTCCTCCTCCGGCTGTCAGTCATTCTAGAAGAGGCAGTGGGGTGGAGATACAGTGGCTGGAGTGCTGGATGGGAGAGCGAGATCCCATATCCCAACATTGCAGATGGTAAGTATGCACTGTTTTGTGATTTGCATATATATATATCTGTGCTGTCAGTTTCTCTTTATCATTATTGGTTGTACATCCACTGTTTTTACAGGAAGAGGTGCGTCCGATAACAATAAATTTTGAAGCCTGCTCTAAAGACACAATTAGTCAAGAAGCAGCCTTTTTTCTGCTACTCAGCTGATCACTGACACTTTTTACACAGGCTGATTATCAGCCAAAGGAGCGTTTCTATAATCGTCCCATGTAAAAGGCCCTTTAGACAAAGGATTATGCAGCTGCTGAAAGCCCTACTTCAAACTGCTTTTTCATGATTA